>NC_089230.1:53275175-53579680 GCF_963924675.1 Phocoena phocoena
TCAGATCCAGGTGCACATCCTGGAAAAGTAAGGACGTCTTCCTCACTGGCTCAAGGCAGTGTGCTCTGTGCCTGCAGTTATTTCAGCCTGGCCTTGCTTAGCGGGTAGAGCGGAAGGTGGTCAGATGATTACAGCTGAGTCTCTGAGCGCTTCCCGAGGGCGCTCCCGCCGGGCCGTTGCTTGGGCAGTTCCCTTGGCCCTGGAGGAAGCGCTGCTCTGGGTGTTTGCCTGGGATCCCCTTCACCCCTGGGCTTCTGGCTCATCCCTCCGCCTGCTTCTGTAAAGAGGTCTGCAACACCTCAGGCAGTTCTGTCAGGCAGGACCCAAGGCAGCCCCACCCATGCTCTTTCCTACACAACCCCCATTTGCAGCCCCAGGGCAGCAGCCCATCCCGGGCTCCTCCACAGTCCACAGTCCATACGTGCTTCTCAGCTTTGGATTAGGCAACCGTGCTCTGTCTCTCTCAGGCTGGGGTTTTCCCCAGCGGGGAGGGGGACTTACAGCATGGCGGGGAGGGGGACTTACAGCATGACAGGGGCTCTTTCCAAGGAAATCGCTTCACCTGTGTCCTCAAAACCTTCCATTCAGTCTCTGACCCTCATATATTTGGTTGAGGGACCCACGAATCCTAGAACAGGTTTTCTGCCTTTTCCATGAACACCTTCATGCGACTTTGGTAACCTGATGACTTCTGTCCAAACTGAGACAGAATGTCCCCCCCCAAGGGTGGTAAGAGCCAGCATTTAGTGAGTGCTTCCTAAGTGCCACAGGAGGGGCCCTCAGGCCTTGGTGGGTCCAAGGGAGACTTGGTGGCACACGTCTTCCTGAAGAGTGAGTGCCCTGGGTGTTTTTCAGGTTCGAGTCAGGTTGGAACAGCGATTCTCATGTAGGGAAGCATCAGAGATACAAATATTTCCCAAGGCGTGTGAATTTTCTGCCTTTTAAAGCCCCCCTAAAGCAGTTTTAACTGTACCTTAAGGTGACATCCTATCTCACTTGCAGAACTAATGAAATGCAAATCAAGGTTATATTTTTATAAACTTTCCTCTAAAAGGTTATAAGTTCTTTAGACTGGAAAGGGGAAACCTTCAATATTCACAGAACTCATTAATTCAAAGAGAAGCACAGTTGAATTTGCAGTGTGTCATTAGCACAGAATGCCCTATTGAGAATAAAAACTAGAGATGAGTCATAAAGTACAGCTGTAAAGTCAGAGCTTTTATTAACGACAGTCTACAAATCACCTTGTCCTTTTCTTATTCACTTTGTCTGTTTTAGAATTCTGATGTACTCGTAGTTAACACAGATTGATTATTTTTGGACAGAAATAATTTACTTCAGTTTTTTTCCCCTTACTTTCCTTAAAATATTAAAGCCACATGAAATATATTGCTTGATTGAAGCACTTAAAAAGTCGTATTGGATGAGCAAATTACTTTCAGGTGTAAGAGTTCTTCCTTATATCCTGACTTGAGGAAAAGTTTGCGGTAGTAATCTAAACCACCCGACGAGACTGAGGCCCCTGGGGATCCTCAGAGCTCCCTCTGGCCTGTGTCTTGTTGATCATTCATAACGTTATATGCGTGAACTAGTAGTTTCTTGGGTTTAAAAATAAGCAGTGTCAAGAGCCCCTTGCCCTGCATCCCACCATGAGACCCAAGAAAGGCTTTTCTTTTCCACGCGCTAGAGCTGTTCCCTACAGCCCTGTCCTTGCTTCCATTTACTAAAGCATCTCTCCCTCTGGATGGCCTGTCCGTAGCGCTGGCCCGTCTCGTCCAGAGCACGACGGATTGTGCTTGGTGCCTGCCCCCCTGCTTTCTCCTTTCCTCCTCTGCTCACTCACCTCCGCTGTCCCGGCTCCGTCTCGGACGGTACCATCACTGAAGCTGCAGCCCTGGACACCAAGGGGCCTCCTGTCTCTGCCTCACTTTCCTGTCCCCACACTTGCCACGTCCTGGTGAGTCTTCCTGGGAGATGCCTTTTGTTTCTTTGCCCCCTCCTCCAGACTTTATCCCCAGCTTGATATGGTGTTCTGCCCGGCTTCTTACAGTTGTGTGTTCGGGCCTCCCCTCCGCCCTCTGTGCACCTCTGTTGTTCTCTGGTCAGTCGTCGGACGCATACATCTGATGCCATCTTTATGTGTGTCACCCTTCTCTCCAACAGTAGCTCCTCAGTAAAGGCTGAGTCAGAAAGGCCTAAACTCGCCCCTACCTGGCTCACCCAGTCCCCCATCAAACCACCACTACTGCCCCTGCCCACCCCCGAATGGAACAGCGGCTTTTCTTCTTCTTCTTTTTTTTTGCCTCTCACTGCTGTGGCCTCTCCCGTTGCGGACACAGGCTTCGGACGCGCAGGCTCAGCGGCCATGGCTCACAGGCCCAGCCGCTCCGCGGCATGTGGGATCCTCCCAGACCGGGGCACGATCCCGTGTCCCCTGCATCTGCAGGCGGACTCCCAACCACTGCGCCACCAGGGAAGCCCGGTTTTCTTCTTCTTGAAAATGGATCTCTACCTCGTTCTTTCTCCCAGTCTCCTTCCCTCGCTCCCTTCCTTCCTGCTGTTGGTTCATTCATGTTCCTTTTCTCTCTCCTCATCCCCAGCTCTGGCCTTCATTCCTCGAGTCATGTTTTCCCACCTTCTCGTCCCCCAGAGAGCTGTCCTGTTCCCGACACCACCAGGCCCCCCGCCTTCACACCCCTGCCCTCCAGACATAATTCAGCATTTGCTCAAGGGCTCTCTCTTATTTGGGGTCCCAGCCAACCACTCACTCACCCTTGTTTACAAGTTACTACTTGTATTTTTACGCGATTGTGTCTCAAGGACAGAAATGACCTCATCTTCTTGCTGGTCCGTCCAGCACCCTGTAGGGTATCCGGCACATACATTTACATTTAATACAGTTTGTTGAATAAACGATCCTCACAGATGTGGATCGTGATTTGGGCTTTGCTGTTTTCCTTCTTATACCTCCTGTAGCATGATATTGGCCACAAAATAGGTAAGCAGGGTTATTTGTATTACACACGTTATCTAGATCATCAAAAGCTCCTGGCCCCAGGTGGAGACTATCTTGTTACCTCTGGAGATGACAGTGGCAGTGATTTATTAAAGGGATACGCTGAAAACGTGATGCATGATTAACACCCGGTATAAAATCACTTGCAAGTCTCACTGCCGCAGAGCACAGTGTGGGCCTCAAGAACTGTTGTTCGGTGAAATGAGTATGTCTTGGGCTAATTTTCAAAAGCACATTATGCTTTATCTGTTGTTATCTTTTCAGAGTGGGTAGCTTGCGTCAGGTCCAACTTTTTGGTGTTATGCTACCTCCATAACGTGAAGAACAGCCTGCAGCTTCACGACCTAGCCACCGGTGCTCTCCTCAAGACCTTCCCGCTTGAGGTCGGCAGCGTCGTGGGGTACAGCGGTCAGAAGAAGGACACCGAAATCTTCTATCAGTTTACTTCCTTTTTATCTCCAGGTGAGAGTCTTTCCACCAATGTTGTCCAATTTAAAAATCAGACTCACGTTTGGGTTGCTTTTGAGAAATCGAAATACAATGCTGTGTTAGCGAAAATCACATATGCTGTATTACAGCCAAAAGCACTTAGTGGGAATAAAACAGTAAAACAGACGCTCAGAACAAAGGGAAACACGAACGCCTAAAACTGCACTCTCATGAATCGTATATCCTGAGTCTCTCTTCCAGGGACAGGACCATCTGTTGTTCTAGGCTGATGTGAAAAATTAGTATGAACAAGTATAACCTTAGAGTCAACCTTTGGTCTACAAAACACACACAGTGCAAATAACTAAAAGTGTTATATAAAAATCTGTAGTCACATCTGACGTTAATAAATTGTTTTAAAACTGAGAAGAAATTCTGCTCTTGTTAAATTGGATTAAAATATAATTGTGAAAGTTTAGTCTTACATCATATGGGGGGGCGGAATTTGTTACTTGGTTCTAGTAGAAAAGGAAACACTTGTAAATTGCAGTTTTACGGTATCAGTTAATTTTCCCCAAACTAAAGATAGCTTTCTGTATAACTTGTTGTTTTCAAGTTGGTCACACTCATTTTGCTTGTTTTGGTTTTTTCCCGTTTCTCCACTTGGCTGCAGTGTTTCTGTTACAGCTGAAGCCATAACACATACCCTGATTTATCCCAGGAGCCTGACTCAGTTGGCAGTGTACAGTTGACTGGGTAGACCCTATCCTGAAAGCAATCTGGCTGAAAAGATGTCTGCACTTTCCTTGTTTGTTTTTTGGGCTCCTTCATCGTCCTTTTTGTCCTACCCAGTTTTGTTGCAACAGTTTGGTCCTCAGCAAATAAAGCAGACGTAGTGGAGAGCCCAGCAGGTGCAGAAGTGGCCTTGTCCTCCTGGGGTTTGGCAGATGACAGTGATGCCTGATCCACTTTTTTTTTTCGTGCCTCTGAGTCACAGAGCAGGCAGTCTTTAAGGAATCTTATCGTCGTGACAGGTTGCCGTCAGGGTTATTAAAACCAAAAGAATGATGCTCTGTACGTAGGGCTGATGGTACATCTGGAACACCTAGCAAGCTTTACTTGCCCATGTGCCTTTCAGAGGATCTCAAAGAGATGTGGAAACCATGCCCAGGGCCAGGAGTCTGGAACTGACAGGTCAAGAACCTCACATCAGGGTGTCTCGAGCCTCACCCCTCTTCCCCTGGGGCTTGGGGGACAGTGGCAGCCAGTGGACAGGAACCAAGAGAAGTAGCTTTCCTCCAGAGAGCCATTCTCAACCACTGCCGTGGGATCCACACTTTATTTCCTCAGCTTACACTGGTTCCAGAAATTTTACTTTGGAAAACTTCATAGCCTTTAAACAGTGATAGTGGATAAAGGGCAATGAGGAGAACAGAGCAGCGCTGACTCACCTGCTTTTCATAAAAGCCAGAGTCCCCAAAGGCCTGTAAACCACCTTCAGTGACCCCATGTGGCCATTTATTTCAGGAACAAGTTCATCATTACCCAGGGATGAAAGGGCTCACTGTCCCAGCATAAAATGATGAGTTCTGTACCAAGCAGTGAAATACTATCCGTGACCGTGGCTGTGCAATTTGGGAAGAGAAGTGTGTTAGTGCTGTATGGACAGGCAGCTCCTGAGCAAGCTTTAATTTTCTGCTGCAGTGCTTTGTTCTTCTCCTTTGTCTTTTCTTATTCATTTTGCCTCCTGCTTTTTCTTTTCTCTCCTTCATGTAATTTGATATCTAAAACCGGAGAACGGGGCTTCCAGACTCAGGCCTTCTTATCCAAATGTAAAAATGGCCATCAGACAATTAAACTAGATTCCTTGAAAGCAGGAATGGCAGTGTGTACATATACACTCCCACATACATGCATGTCCGCTCAAAGGCTGTCTGGCGCTGATCTCTGAAGATTGGCTGTCCACTACTGCAGTAAACAGCAGAGACACTAAATTATAAATAAAGCCCTGGGGCCAAAAATACCTGCAGTGCCAGCTGCTGTGGACACGTGGTACGTCTGGCAGGTGAACACCAGCTGCCTGTTTCCCATGGAGGTACATAGTGAAGACACGTCTTGAGCCAAGCCATTTGTACCTTGAGTCGCACTTGGAAGAAAAGAGGCAGCCAGGGCAGTTCGGAGCACGGTACACTTATTCCCTGTGGCTCAAACCACTTAGCGGTCGAGCCGACTGATTCTGTACTCACGGAACCTTGGAGGGATTTCTAAGGCTCACTCCAGACTTGCGTGTGTTGTAATAATCCAGTATAGGCGTCCCAGTTGCATGGCTCTGAGAGACAGGGAGAAGAAATCAAAGAACCTTTCCCAGGCTCTTTGGGAAAGGCATAAAAATGTTTCAAGACTTTATTTTTTTAGAGCAGTTTTAGGTCCACAGCAAACCTGAAGGGCTGGTACAGAGATTTCCTATGCGCTCTCTGCCCCACACATGCACTACCTTTGCCGTCATCAGCATCCCTGCTACAGGGCACATCCCCTGTGACAGCTGATGAACCTGCATGGACACACATCATAGTTGCCTGAAGTCCATGACTTACCTTAGGAGTCACTCTTGGTGCTGTACATTCTAAGTTTGGAGAAATGTATGATCACGTGTATCCATCATTATGATACCATGCAGAGTATTTTCAGTGCCCTTAAAAAGCCTCTGTGCTCGGCCCTTTTCATCCCTTCCCCCCGCCAAGCCCCTAACAACCACTGATCTTTCACTATCTCCATAGCTTTGCCTTTTCCAGAATGTCATGTAGTGGACTCATAGATTATGTAGCCTTTTCAGGTTGGCTCCTTCACTTAGTAATATGAGTTTAAGGTTGTTCCATGGCTTGATGGCTTATTTCTTTTTAGCACTGAGTAATATTCCATTGCTTGGATGTCCCGCAGTTTATTTACACATTCACCTACTGAAGGACATCTTGGTTGCTTCCAGCTTTTGTCAATCATTAATAAAGCTGCTGTAAACATCTGTGTACAGGTTCTTGTGTGGACATGTTTTCGACTCCATTGGGTAAATAACCAAGGGGTGCAAACAATTTTTGAGAGACTTGTTCTAGTTTGTGGGGTTTTTTTCTTTTAATAACCTTAAAACCCAACCTATAATCAGATGAAACAGTATCTACATGGGTCATCTTCACAAATTTCTTTTGCCTTCTTTTTGCATATCCGATTTTCCAGATTCCTCTGATGATTCTTTAGCAACCTCTAGGGTTGCCCCTTCCTCCTAACTCCCATTTCTTTCACCTCCTTACATTTATTTATATTATATATAGCAGGAATATTCGAGCTGATCGTCCCTGCCTCTTTCCTATTGCTAGAATAGCCTTGTTAAAACACTGTTTCATCAGGAGACCCATCTCAAGTGCAGACACCTCGTGTGGTCTTAAGGGAATTCCATAATTCAGTTCTCTTTTGCCCTTAAACTTTGAAATTATTCCCCAGAGATCACCTGACCAGTCCTCTCTGATTCATGACTCCAGGATGGTTTCTCCAGTCCCTTCCCCGCTCCTTGTACTTAAGCAAACCAATTCAGACAGGACACAAAGCATCATTAGACTATAGGAATTCATGTTACAGTGTGAATATGCAGTGGGCTAACCTGGACTGACCCCGATGGATCTATAAATAGAAAGTATCCATCAAATATATTAAGTACCAGTACCTTTAGGTTTAACCCAGCCTCCCCCAAGGTGCCACTTCTGCCCCAAACAGAAGAATTAAAGTCAGGCACTCGGCACCCTTTCTCCCAACAGTAGCCAGCCCGTGTCCTATACTTATTTCATTCTGCTATTGGAGGCTTTGATGTCTCAGTTATTCTAGATAAACAGGCATTTAGAGTGTGTTTCCCACTCACTGTCTTTCACTGGGGTCACTGCCCCAGTAACTGGTCAGAGCTGGGAATCCTGGCTCCAGGGTCCTTCGTTGTTCACTGTAGTACAGGTAGCAGTGATGCCGGGGTGAGTCTGATGCTCGAATGGCACATATGCTTGTTCTGCAATCTCTTGTTGTCGTCGTCGTTTGGAGTTCTTTCCCCAAGGATTCAGATGCTTTTTGTGTTTGGATGGAGTGGGGCAGGTACTAATGAAGAAGCTCTTCAAAAATTAACATACATGTGAAGATAGCAATTTGCCCTCAAGATTACATTTATCTGGGCAAGTACAGTATTCAGTGTATCTGGTAATTTAGAATGTATGCCCAGAGTGTAGTCTGGAAGTATTTTATATATAAAGTCATATTCCAACAAACATCCAACTGTAACTTAAACTAAGAAAGCCAGGACTTCGGTCATGTTACACATCTCCCCACTGTCAGTGTTAATCATATTCCCTATTATAAACCTTAAAATAATTTGTAAGCATGAGAAGTGAGATAACATTCATAGGGATTAGCAGTCCTGCTGTTAAGGAATCTGAATGTATTACTCTTTGCCAGTGGGGGGCAGAGTGCTGTTTCTCAGCTGTTAGTGAAGTTCATACGTACACAGAGGAGTTGAAAAGAAAGCAAGCTGCCATTTTAACACATGATCAATCAATTTGAATGTGCCCTGTGGGAGTACCGCTTAGTTTCTGGTTTTCCAGCAAGTATCAGGATCTCTAAATTGATTTTTCATATACTTGACAGCATATGTTTAAAGTATTCTGTGGGAGGGCTGTTTCCACACCAGCCACTCCAGATGACTAATTCTGTTTCCTAAACTATGGCAATGTTGTTGTTTTCAAACAGTAACGATTCGTCTTAGTTACTGTTTCTTTGGTTTAGTTCTTGAATGTTAGAGTGTAGTAGCGTTAAGTTAAGGAAATGGAGTTTTCATTAGTGGTTAAAATAAGCTAAAATGTTGTGGTGTGTGTTCATCAATCTGTGTTATGCACAATTACTGGGATAATCAGAATTTTAAAGGCAACTCCAAAAGGCTACCCTAAAAGGCTGTCTTTGGTCCTTGATTGCTATCCACATGTGTGTCCACAGATGGGTGGGTAGCAGGTAACAGGCGCCCCCGAGTTCCCATCAAGAGACCCCTGAATGGCTGTTGACTTTGGGCAAGTCATTTGAGTTTTCCGTCTTAATCACTTCTCAGGTAAAACGGCCCTACATGAAGTTTCCCATCTTCTTTGACCTGTTCTCCTAAGTGACCTGGCGTGGGGAAGACCTGTTAAGTTTCTGCAGTTAGGTTTAACTATTCTCATGGTCACAGAATGCATTAGAATCTTCTAAAATGAATACCCAGGTAACTGTTGTAAAAAGGAAGGCCGAACACGATGGTGATGATGAAGTGTGAACTGGTGATGATGACATGGTGATGAAGAAGTCAGGTACTCCACACGCCTGACCGTTGTGGGCTCTCTTGCTACAGTGACCTTACGCGGCACTGCTGACTGTGCTTTGTGATCTTTGCCCCCCCTTGTATCTAGTGAGTTTGTGGACTGAACTTAAGACTTCCACTTCCTTCTAGGTATCATTTATCACTGTGATCTGACCAAAGAGGAACTGGAGCCCAGAGTCTTCCGAGAGGTGACTGTGAAAGGAATCGATGCTTCCGATTACCAGACAGTCCAGGTATGGAGCATTTGATCCTGACAATGTGAGTCAGAAAAATCTGACTTTCGGGCCCTGCACACCCCACTTTGTCAGGAGCCGTGGAGGTAATCCACAACAATACGGGCAACAGATATTGGGGGAACTCCTGCTGTTTCTGGGCATTGAGCCAGGCGTGGTCCCTGTCCTCCCAGAGTTTAAAGGTTCTGCTCCCGACACTGCTACTCTTGACACGAAGCCAGAGCCCCTTGTCTGGGTGCTCAAGGCAACACAGTTTGTCTGCTTGCTTGAAAGTGGGTTGTTTTCTGGCTCAGGTCTCGTGGTGTCATAAATAACAACATAGATCTGCTCTACATAAAATGCTCAAGTGCTAGGAGCCAGCCTTTTCAGTCTGAAATTCGTCTGTATGTCTGGCTGGCACAGGGTGAGCACGCCATAAAATATTAGAATGGATGAATTAGCTGTTTAATTGTCATGGCACCACCAGTTCAGTCTCTGGTCACCATCCTTTCAGGTTAAGAATCTCCAGTTTTGTTTTCTTAGCGCCCCAACTGTACTGAGTTTCCCAGAAACGGAATCACTTACTGATCAATGATGCAGGATGACTCTGTTCCTTTGCAGTGAGAGGTCACCTGTCAGGTACCAGGTGTTTGTCAGGGCTCTCCCACCAGGGGGCTGGACCACAGAGACCACAGATTAAGAATCAGACTGTTGTTTGTGAAGGAAAGTTAGAAAAAAGAGCACTGATGCCCCCGAGATGTTTCTGTGAAACTAGGGCATCACTTTGCCTCAGCGAATTGCCCTTCACCTGTCTAGGAGTAGTCTAGATGATGGGCTAGATCTGGTTCAAAAATAAACAAAACCTTTATTTTCTTTTTGTGAATTATGCTTTTTATTTATTTATTTTTGTTTATTTTTTTTAACATCCTTATTGGAGTATAATGGCTTTAAAATGGTGTGTTAGTTTCTGCTTCATAACAAAGTGAATCAGCTATACGTATACATATATCCCCATATCCCCTCCCTCTTGCGTCTCCCTCCCACCCTCCCTATCCCACCCCTCTAGGTGGTGACAAAGCACCGAGCTGATCTCCCTGTGTTATGCGGCTGCTTCCCACTAGCTATCTATTTTACATTTGGGTAGTATATGTAAGTCCGTGCCACTCTCTCACTTCATCCCAGCTTACCTTTCCCCCTCCCCATGTCCTCAAGTTCATTCTCTACGTCTGCATCTTTATTCCTGTCCTGCCCCGAGGTTCTTTAGAACCTTTTTTTTTTTTCTTTTTTTTGATTCCGTATATATGTGTTAGCACACGTTGTTTGTTTTTCTCTTTCTGACTTACCTCACTCTGTATGACAGACTCTAGGTCCATCCACCTCACTACAAATAACTCAGTTTTGTTTCTTTTTACGGCTGAGTAATATTCCATTGTATATATGTGCCACATCTTCTTTATCCATTCATCTGTCGATGGACACCGAGATGGCTTCCATGTCCTGGCTATTGTAAATAAAGCTGCAGTGAACATTGTGGTACATGACTCTTTTTGAATTATGGTTTTCTCAGGGTATATGCCCAGTAGTGGGATTGCTGGGTCGTATGGTAGTTCTATTTTTCGTTTATTAATGAGCCTCCATAGTGGCTGTATCAATTTGCATTCCCACCAACAGTGCAAGAGGGTTCCCTTTCCTCAACACCCTCTCCAGCATTTATTGTTTGTAGATTTTTTGATGATGGCCATTCTGACTGGTGTGAGGTGATACCTCACTGTAGTTTTGATTTGCATTTCTGTAATGATGAGTGATGTTGAGCATTCTTTTATGTGTTTGTTCTCAATCTGTATATATTCTTTGGAGAAATGTCTGTTTACGTCTGCCCATTTTTGGATTGGGCTGTTTGTTTTTTTGATGAGCTGCATGAGCTGCTTGTAAATTTTGGAGATTAATCCTTTGTCAGTTGCTTCATTTGCGAATATTTTCTCCCATTCTGAGGGTTGTCTTTTGGTCTTCTTTATGGTTTCCTTTGATGTGCAAAAGCTTTTAAGTTTCATTAGGTCCCATTTGTTTATTTTTGGTTTTATTTCCATTTCTCTAGGAGGTGGGTCAAAAAGGATCTTGCTGTGATTTATGTCATAGAGTGTTCTGCCTCTGTTTTCCTCTAAGAATTTGATATTGTCTGGCTTTACGTTTAGGTCTTTAATCCATTTTGAGTTTATTTTTGTGTATGGTGTTAGGGAGTGTTCTAATTTCATTCTTTTACAAGTAGCTGTCCAGTTTTCCCAGCACCACTTACTGAAGATGCTGTCTTTTCTCCATTGTATATTTGCCTCTGTTATCAAAAATAAGGTGACATATGTGCATGGGTTTATCTCTGGGCTTTCTATCCTGTTCCATTGATCTATATTTCTGTTTCTGTGCCAGTACCATACTGTCTTGATTACTGTAGCTTTGTAGTATAGTCTGAAGTCAGGGAGCCTGATTCCTCCAGCTCCGTTTTTCTTTTTAAGATTGCTTTGGCTATTCGGGGTCTTTTGTGTTTCCATACAAATTGTGAAATTTTTTGATATAGTTCAGTGAAAAATGCCAGTGGTAGTTTTATAGGGATTGCATTGAATCTGTAGACTGCTTTGGGTACTATAGTCATTTTCACAATGTTGATTCTTCCAATCCAAGAACATGGTAATCCAATCCAATCCATCTGTTTGTATCATCTTTGATTTCTTTCATCAGTGTCTTATAGTTTTCTGCATACACGTCTTTTGTCTCCTTAGGTAGGTTTATTCCTAGGTATTTTATTCTTTTTCTCATACTGGTAAATGGGAGTGTTTCCTTAATTTCTCTTTCAGATTTTTCATCATTATTATATAGGAATGCAAGAGATTTCTGTGCATTAATTTTGTATCCTGCTACTTTACCAAATTCATTGATTAGCTCTAGTAGTTTTCTGGTAGCATCTTTAAGATTCTCTATGTATACTATCATGTCATCTGCAAACAGTGACAGCTTTACTTCTTCTTTTCTGATTTGGATTCCTTTTATTTCTTTTTCTTCTCTGACTGCTGTGGCTAAAACTTCCAAAACTTTGTTGAATAATAATGCTGACCGTGTCTTGTTCCTGATCTTAGTGGAAATGGTTTCAGAGTTTCACCATTGAGAACGATGTTGTCTGTGGGTTTGTCTTCTGTGGCCTTTATTATGTTGAGGAAAGTTCCCTCTATGCCTACTTTCTGGAGGGTTTTTATCATAAATGGGTGTTGAATTTTGTCAAAAGCTTTTTCTGCATCTATTGAGATGATCATATGGATTTTCTCCTTGAATTTGTTAATATGGTGTATCACATTGTTTGATTTGCGTATATTGAAGAATCCTTGCATTACTGGGATAAACCCTACTTGATCTTGATGTATGGTCCTTTTAATGTGTTGTTGGATACTGTTTCCTAGTATTTTGTTGAGGATTTTTGCATCTATGTTCATCAGTGGTAATGGCCTGTAGTTTTCTTTCTTTGTGACATCTTTGTCTGGTTTTGGTATCAGGGTGGTAGTGGCCTCGTACAGTTAGTTTAGCAGTGTTCCTCTCTGCTATATTTTGGAAGAGTTTGAGAAGGGTAGGTGTTAGCTCTTCTCTAAATGTTTGATAGAATTCATCTGAGATTCCATTTGGTCCTAGGCTTTTGTTTGTTGGAAGATTTTTAATCACAGTCTCAATATCACTGCTTGTGATTGGTCTGTTTATATTTTCTATTTCTTCCTGGTTCAGGTTCAGAAGACTGTGCTTTTCTAAGAATTTGTCCATTTCTTCCAGGTTGTCCATTTTATTGGCATAGAGTTGCTTGTAGTAGTCTCTCATGATCCTTTGTATTTCTGTAGTGTCAGTTGTTACTTCTCCTTTTTCATTTCTAATTCTGTTGATTTGTGTCTTCTCCCTTTTTTCTTGATGAGTCTGGCTAATGGTTTATCAATTTTGTTTATCTTCTCAAAGAACCAGCTTTTAGTTTTATTGATCTTTGCTATTGTTTCCTTCATTTCCTTTTCATTTATTTCTGATCTGATCTTTATGATTTCTTTCCTTCTGCTAACTTTGGGGTTGTTTTTTTTTTCTTCTTTCTCTAATTGCTTTAGGTGTAAGTTCCGGTTGTTTATTTGAGATGTTTCTTGTTTCCTGAGGTAGGACTGTATTGCTATAAACTTCCCTCTTAGAACTGCTCTTGCTGCATCCCAAAGGTTTTGGGTCATCGTGTTTTCATTGTCATGTGTTTCTAGGTATTTTTTGATTTCCTCTTTGGTTTCTTCAGTGATCTCTTGGTTATTTAGTAGTGTATTGTTTAGTCTCCATGTGTTTGTATTTCTTACAGATTTATTCCTGTAATTGATATCTAGTCTCATCGTGTTGTGGTCAGAAACGATACTTGATGTGATTTCAGTTTTCTTAAATTTACCAAGGCTTGATTTGTGACCCAAGATATGATCTCTCCTGGAGAATGTTCCATGAGCACTTGAGAAAAAAGTGTATTCTATTGTTTTTGGATGGAATGTCCTATAAATATCAATTAAGTCCATCTTTTTTAATGTGTCATTTAAAGCTTATGTTTCCTTATTTATTTTCATTTTGGATGATCTGTCCATTGGTGAAAGTGGGGTGTTAAAGTCCCCTACTCTGATTGTGTTACTGTCAGTTTCCCTTTTTATGGCTGTTAGCATTTGCCTTATGTATTGAGGTGCTCCTATGTTGGGTGTATAAATATTTACAGTTATATCTTCTTCTTGGATTGATCCTTTGATCATTATGTAGTGTCCTTCTTTGTCTCTTGTAAGTCTTTAATTTAAAGTCTATTTTGTGTGATATGAGAATTGCTACTTCAGCTTTCTCTTGATTTCCATTTGCATGGAATATATTTTTCCATCCCCTCACTTTCAGTCTGTTGGTGTCCCTAGCTCTGAAGTGCGTCTCTTGCAGGTAGCATACATATGGGTCTTGTTTTTGTATCCATTTAGCTAGTCTATGTCTTTTGGTTGGAGCATTTAGTCCATTTACATTTAAGGTAATTATTGATATTTATGTTCCTATTACCATTTTCTTAATTGTTTTGGGTTTGTTATTGTAGGTCTTTTCCTTCTCTTGTGTTTCCTGCCTAGAAAAGTTCCTTTAGCATTTGTTGTAAAGCTGGTTTGGTGGTGCTGATTTCTCTTAGCTTTTGCTTGTCTGCAAAGCTTTTAATTTCTCTGTCAAATCTGAATGAGATCCTTGCCAGGTAGAGTAATCTTGGTTGTAGGTTCTGCCCTTTCATCACTTTAAATATGTCCTGCCACTCCCTTCTGGCTTGCACAGTTTCTGCTGAAAGATCGGCTGTTAACCTTATGGGGATTCCCTTGTATGTTATTTGTTATTTTTCCCTTGTTGCTTTTAATATGTTTTCTTTGTATTTAAATTTTGATAGTTTGATTAGTGTGTGTCTTGGCGTGTTTCTCCTTGGATTTATCCTGTATGGGACTCTGAGCTTCCTGGACTTGATTGATTATTTCCTTTCCCATGTTAGGGAAGTTTTCAAGTATAATCTCTTCAAATATTTTCTCAGTCGCTTTGTTTTTCTCTTCTTCTTCTGGGACCCCCATAATTCGAATGTTGGTGCATTTAATGTTGTCCCAGAAGTCTCTGCCACTGTCCTCAATTCTTTTCATTCTTTTTTCTGTATTCTGCTCTGCAGTAGTTATTTCCACTATTTTATCTTCCAGGTCACTTATCCGTTCTTCTGCCTCAGTTATTCTGCTATTGATTACTTCTAGAGAATTTTTAATTTCATTTATTGTGTTGTTCCTCATTGTTTGTTTGCTCTTCAGTTCTTCTAGGTCCTTGGTAAACGTTTCTTATATTTTCTCCATTCTATTTCCAAGATTTTGGATCATCTTTACTATCATTACTCTGAATTCTTTTGCAGGTAGACTGCCTATTTCTTCATTTGTTTGGTCTGCTGGGTTTTTACCTTGCTCCTTCATCTGCTGTGTGTTTCTCTGTCTTCTCCTTTTGCTTAACTTACTGTGTTTGGGGTCTCGTTTTTGCAGGCTGCAGGTTCTCATTTCCCATTGTTTTTGGTGTCTGCCCCCAGTGGGTAAGGTTGGTTCAGTGGGTTGTGTAGGCTTCCTGATGGAGGGGACTGGTGCCTGTGTTCTGGTGGATGAGGCTGGATTTCATCTTTCTGGTGGGCAGGACCGTGTCCAGTGGTATGTTTTGGGGTGTCTGTGACCTTATTATGATTTTAGGCAGCCTCTCTGCTAATGGCTGGCGTTGTGTTCCTGTCTTGGTGGTTGTTGGGCATAGGGTGTCCTGCACTGTAGCTTGCTGGTCATTGAGTGGAGCTGGGTCTTAGGGTTGAGATGGTGATCCCTGGGAGAGCTTTTGCCGTTTGGTATTACGTGGAGCCAGGAGGTCTCTGGTGGACCAATGTCTCGAACTCGGCTCTCCCACCTCAGAGGCTCAGGCCTGAGACTCAGCCAGAGCACCAAGACCCTGGCAGCCACACAGCTCAGAAGAAAAGGGAGAAAAAAGAAAGGAAGGAAGATAGAAAAAAATAAAATAAAATAATGTTATTAAAATAAACAATAAAAATTATTAAAAATAAAAAAATTTTAAAGTAATAAAAAAAGAAAGAAAGAAGAGAGGAACCAAACCAAAAAACAAATCCACCAATGATAACAAGCGCTAAAAACTATACTAAAAAAAAACAAAACAGAACCCTAGGACAAATGGTAAAAGCCAAGCTATACAGACAGAATCACACACAGAAGCATATACATATGCACTCACAAAACGAGAAAAGGGAAAAATATATATATATCATTGCTCCCAATATCCACCTTCTCTGTTTGGGATGACTCGTTGTCTATTCAGGTATTCCACAGATGCAGGCTACATCAGGTTGATTGTGGAGATTTAATCTGCTGCTCCTGAGGCTGCTGGGAGAGATTTCCCTTTCTCTTTTCTGTTCCCACAGCTCCTGGGGTTCAGCTTTGGATTGGCCCTGCCTCTGCATGTAGGTCGCCTGAGGGCGTCTGTTCTTCGCTCAGACAGGACGGGGTTAAAGGAGCAGCTGATTCGGGGGCTCTGGCTCACTCAGGACGGGGGGAGGGAGGGGTATGGATGCGTGGTGAGCCTGCGCGGCAGAGGCCAGCATGACATTGCAACAGCCTGAGGCGCGCCGTGCGTTCTCCGGGGGAAGTTGTCCCTGGATCCCGGGACCCTGGCAGTGGCAGGCTGCAGAAGCTCCCGGGAGAGGAGGTGTGGAGAGTGACCTGTGCTTGCACACAGGCTTCTTGGTGGCTGCAGTAGCAGCCTTAGCATCTCATGCCCGTCTGTGGGTCCACAGTGATAGCCGCGGCTCGCGCCGGTGTCTGGAGTTCGTTTAGGCGGTGCTCTGAATCCCCTCTCCTCACGCACCCCAAAACAATGGTCTCTTGCCTCTTAGGCAGATCCAGGCTTTTTTCCCGGTAAATAAAACTTTGTTTACAAAACCAGTGGCGGACTGGATCTGGCCGCAGGCTGCAGTTTGCCAACCCCTCTTCTATATCAGAGGTGAACACACTGGCCTCCGGTTTTATTGGAGAGCAACCACACCTGTTTGTTCACACAGTGTCTGTGGCTGCCTTAGTGCTTTAACTGCAACAGAGACTGCCTGGCCCACAAAGGCTAAAGCACTTAGTATTTGGCCCTCTAAGACAAAGTTTTCTGATCCTTAGTCTGTAGAAATAGTATTTATAAAATCAGAGTGTTCTCAGTAGACATACAGAGCCTTTGTCTTGAAGCTCTGTCAGGCCTGAAATCTACATGTACCTCTTGGGTGACATTGGGGTGAATCATTTAACTTTCCTGCCACAGTTTTTTCAGCTGTAACACAGAGTTGGTGCGTGTTTTGCAGCACTCCTGCAGGATTCTAGGAGATGATACGTACAGGCATACCTTGTTTTATTGTGCTTCGCTTTATTGCACTTTGCAGATACTGTATTTTTTTACAGATTGAAGGTTTGTGGCAACCGTGTGTCGAGCAAATCTGTGTTGGTGCTATTTTTCCGACAGCGTTTGCCCACTTCATGTCTCTGTGTCGTATTTTGGTAATTCTTGCAAAATTTCAAACTTTTTCATTTTTATAATTATATTTGTTGTGATCTGTGATCAGTGATCTTTGATGTTACTATTGCAAAAAAGATTATGACTCACTGAAGGCTCAGGTGATGGTTAGCATTTTCCAGCAATAAAGTGTTCTTTAAGATATGTACATTGTTGGGCTTCCCTGGTGGCGCAGTGGTTGAGAGTCCGCCTGCCGATGCAGGGGACACGGGTTCGTGCCCCGGTCCGGGAAGATCCCACATGCCGTGGAGCGGCTAGGCCCATGAGCCACGGCCGCTGAGCCTGCGCGTCTGGAGCCTGTGCTCCGCAACGGGAGAGGCCACAACAGTGAGACGCCCGCGTACCGCAAAAAAAAAAAAAAAAAAAAAGATACGTACATTGTTTTTTAGACTTCATGCTATTGCACACTGAATAGACTACAGTATAGCGCAAATGTAACTTTTCTTTGCACTGGGAAACCAGAAAATTCATGTGACTGGCTTTTTTCTGATACTTGGTTTATCGTGGTGGTCTGGAACTGAACCTGCAATACCTCCAAGGTATGCCCAATATTAAGTGTCTGGCACATAGAATATAATCAGTGTTAGAAATAAATTCAGCAGACTTTTAGTTTTCCATAGCTATTTTGGCTTCTTTCATTTTCAGGGTGAGCCATTGCCTGTAGAGGTATCTACAGGGGCAGTAGCCCCTGTCTGGTGCTTATATGGTTCGTTAATTCACCATAGTCCTGCATTAGACTTTTAAAATCACTTGTAGGCTGTCATTCTTTGCTGTTTTCCGTTTTCTCCATGTGTAAAAAATATGTCCCTATCAACTGTAACATTTGACCTTCTCAGGAACTACTTCTAGTCCTTGCCTGGGCATCCTCAGGTGTGCGCGCGCATGTGTGTGTGTGTGTGTGTGTGATGCACGCCACTGCCTCTCCCATCAGTAATGCAAAGGACGCCCAGCAACCAGTGACTGTCCCTGCCTTCTGCCCTCAAGGGTATAGCCTTGGCTGCCCTAGGATTGGGCAGAGTTGTCCATGAGAGACACCCCCCATCCCAACCCCCGTCTTCTTCTCATCTCTACTGTGCAGCCCCTCTGGTGTATATTTTCAAAAAACATTATTCTCATTCTTTTCTGCTTCCCACAATTCCTGCCAAAGTGAGCAATTACCTTTGGAGTTTGGGGCAGGGAGGGGGACCTGTAATCATGACAGCTTCCAGCGAGGCAGCCTCTTCTAGGGAAGTGACCTTTATTTCTCAGTGAGGATGGTGGAGTTGTTTTTCCTATCAGGTAGCTGTGTTTTTCTGTTCTTCACAGATGATACACCAAGAAACTACTTACAACCTAATATGTATTGTTTTCATTTATAAATGAAAAGATATAACTTTACAGCTGAGCACGTGCTTGTATGGAGTAGAAATCCCTCAGCCATGTGCATAGCAGCCTGAAATTTCCAGATTAAACTGGGGAGGAGGCGTGCTTGGGTGATGCCAATTGCTATGCCGTTGGAAAACTCACTGAACTCCTCTGTGTCTGGCTCTCCACTTCTCTGACGTCGAGCTACTGAAATGCTTACAACCTTTTATTTGTACTGCTGCAATAGGAGGACAAAAAGATTAAAAGATTCATGGTAAATATTTAAGGAGATAGTAACTGAGTAACTGGACAGAACACATTGGTTTTATAGATCTTAAGGAGGTATGCCTGGGGCAGAGCATAGCCTCTCTAGTATAATGTCAGTAGAAGATTTTAATCGGTTGATTATATACATCACACATATTGCACTGAGTTATTTAAATAGAATTCTTTCTTTGTGTAAAGGTGCCTTTGGAATGTACCATGATGTCACAACACCGTCGACTTAAAATCCACTTTGCAGTGGTTTAGCTCAGGTGTACACAGCAGAGCTTTGACAGGACATGTGAGCGTGACAGATGTGCTCACAATTTGATCAGGCTGTCAGTGGTGTTGCCAGCAATGACCAACCTGTAAAAGCAGACCCTAGAGAGGAATCTGGGCATGAATGGAAAAAATTCCTTATAGTATGTAATAGAAACCACAGCATTTTTGAGGGGAAAAAAAAGATACTCTCTTTGTTTTCAGTTACTTCAGGGTAATGATGCTTTTGATTCCGCTTGACTCTGGTGTTTATATTTATTCTGTAAGTGATTTTAAAATAAAATCCCCTGGGCTAGTCGTCGTTCCTTCTTACATTCTGTGAGGCACATTATCGTTTTGAAGCAAATACTGCAGAACAGATTACCCTGCATGGTGAGACAGTACAATTAATGGTGGTCACAGCCATACCATCTACCTGGGGGTATAGCTGGTCAGGTGGACCAAGCCAAGGAGAGAAAAAGAGGAGACTCGAAGAAACACATGGCTAAAGAAGCCACAGAGGGCTGTTCTTTCATTTAGGACCCAGAGCATCTTGAATGGTGGTGGGATAGGGGGTGGGAGTGTTCTAGACTGCTGCTGGACACAGAACAGAGCTACTGTCTGTGTAATCGTTATCCAGTCCTGACTGCAGCTGTGGGTAGAAAATTGATCTGTATCGGAAATACAATTTTGAAAATCTGATCCTGGAAAAACTGTTTCTCTTCCGATCTGGGGTACACATAAGAATTTAGTTTTGGATAGGTTTATCAAATCTGCAATTGACTGATCGTTTTTCTCCTTTTATTGTGAATTGACATGACCACGTAATATTGGTTAGAACATCTGTGCCCGTGTCTTTAAAAGGAAGTTGAAATACTGACCATTAGAAATTACATTAATAACACAGGTTTGGTGATGAGTGATTTACCTGAAAAATCTGTCTACATTTATAATCTGTAATATGTTTCATTTTAAACAGAAGCGAAGGAATAGAGAAATGTAGTCTGTCAACAAATATTTATGATGTGACATGCAATGCCAGGTGGTACTGTTTGAAGACAGAGGAGTTCCAGACAGAGGCACTGTCCCTGGGAAATTTATAGTCAGTCTGGAAAGTTGAGACACAGAGATCTGAAAGGTCAGACACCCCCAAGGATGTTATCCCAGTGATCAAGGGAAAGGTGAAAGCTTCCATCAGCAAGGCCATGTCCTGGTCAGGGTCGTGGAGGGAGTCTTCCCAGGAGAGGTGGAAACTGGGCAGGGCTTTGAGGGATGGCTGCTTCCGTAATTCCCAGGTCCTTACTGGGACTTCTGAAGAATTTTACCACAACCCTTCATTCAGAGACTGCCTCTGCCTTTTTGTAGCAGGATTTTCATAATTTCACAGGAAGTTCGAGAAGAAAGGAATCACGCCCTCAACATCCTAGGCAGGTAGGGTTGCCTTGGGCAGCTGTCTTTTGCGGATGGAATAGTGTTTGCACTGTGGTTGAACATGGCATGACAAAGGATGTAGTGTAGCAGAAATGCAGTTTTTGGTTTCTCATTGTCTCATTTTTGTTCAGCCAGCTGAGAGATTGGATTTTCTCCTCCCAAAATGAAAGACAAAATTTATAGACCTGAAAAAGAACAGTGTACTCTGAATCAACTCCCTTAACAACAGTTTCCACATTTTATAAAAGAATACAGTAGAAGGAAGATTCAGTTCTATGGGGCGATAGCAAACCTAAGGCAATAGAGTATAGAAATAGTAAGAATTATATGTATTTAACACAGATTTTAGTATCTTGATTCCTGTCCTCTTGAACTGAGGAATGTTACCTTCTGAGGTTTACCTGCAGTAATGCATGTGAGACATCAAGAACATCCCAAAGGCAGTTTGCATTGTAGCCGACCAGAAATGCTAAAATTAGATGATTCTTTGGGTTTACCAAGATGCCTTGGCATAGACAGAGTGGCATTTTCTTTCTTTAGATTTTTTTCTAACCTTGGCGATATCTAATTTGTAGTTGCTAGCATACGGGTTTTGCCATTCGGAGAACATGTTCTCAGAACGCTAATTAGTGTTTTAATACTCATTAACTTCTGTGCTGAGTGCATGGCATATGCAATTTTGGACTCATCCGCATCCTTTGTGAGCTGACTGTTGAACTAACGATAATGTTTTTCTGCAGCGCTGTGTTCTCACAGTTAGGAATAGGTCAGAAATCTTCAGAAAATGTTAGTGAAGAGTGAATGGGGGAATGTTTTCAAAAAGAACGTTTTGAGAGGATACAGTACTTACATATGATTAGGAAATGGCCTTAAACTGAATCAGTTGTTCTTGACGACTTGTGCCTAAGCGTTCATGTTATTTTTTATAGTACGCGTCGCAGTGACATATTCTTGCATAAGCAGATTCCTGCCTTTCTTTAGAATTCTCCTTGTCGCCCAGCCATTGTAGATTGACAGCATAATATTCATACTCAGAGGGCATATGTTTGTACCTGTTTCCTCTTCAGATAGCAACTGTGTTAAAATAATTTGACTGTAAAAGATGATAAGAGGGCTTCCCTGGTGGCGCAGTGGTTGAGAGTCCGCCTGCCGAGGCAGGGGACATGGTTTCGTGCCCCGGTCCGGGAAGATCCCACATGCCGCGGAGCGGCTGGGCACGTGAGCCATGGCCGCTGAGCCTGTGCATCCGGAGCCTGTGCTCCGCAACGGGAGAGGCCACAACAGTGAGAGGCCCACGTACTGCAAAAAAAAAAGATGATAAGAGTCTTGGTTTTCTTGCTATCTCATAACAGAGAAATAGGTTATGGGGCCCAAGTGCGTGGTTGGTGCAGTTTCCATACCATAAAGAAATCCTCTTCCATGTTTTGAAAAAGGACATTGCTTTGCAGCAACCTGAGAATAAGTAACCCACTTAGAGTAAAAATCACAAGGTTGCCTTGAGAATTGAGCAACCAAGTCCCCGGAACGATAGGCCTGGGGAGATTCCTTGAGTCTCCTGCGGGCTTCCTTGTTGGAAGGTGGAAAACAGCTTGAGGCACTTAAATAGTGCCCACTTAAGTATATTCAGTTTTTGTTTACATTTTTCCAAGAGTCATGGCTGTTGAAATCCATAAAAGCTGCGGGTTGCTGAGCTTTGCTGATACTGAGGTCAGTAGATTTCAGGTTACTCACAGCTAACAACTAGCTCTAGCTCCTTGCTAGAAAACTATCCTGGGAAAAAGAAAGTTCTGTTTCATTATCCTATAAAAACAAAGTAGAAACTCACTTCCCTCTTATTAGTACTGAATCAGTAGTGTAGTTGTCATCTGTGAATAGTACGTACTAATGGCGCTTGTCTTTTGCCATTTTAATAATTATTTCTGGTTTTAGAAATGAGTCTGAATCTCAAGGTGTGTTATTCAGATTAGATTAGATTTCTCCTGTGAGCAACAGAAGAAAAAGTCAAAAATAACCATGGCTTAAAGGAAAGAGGTGTTTATTTTTCCCTCTCACATAAAAGAAGTGCAGGGGACATCCGTCCAGGAACAACTTGGTGTCTAAGGTGTAAGGAATCCAAGCTCCTTCTCTCTCCTGCTGCTTTATCCATACGTGGCTTCCATTCCCGCCATCACTTCATGGTCCTAGAAGGCTGCAGGGGTTCCAGCCATTTTATATCCACCTTCCAGCCAGCATGAAGGCAGCAATAGGGAAGAAGAAGGAAGGGCAGGTGTTTGCCCTGTTTGCCAGAGGTGACATGTATTATGTCTGCTTTCACCTTATTGGCAAAAACGTACTCACGTGGCCACGCTTGGCAGAAGGAGGTTTAGAGATGTAGTGCTGTTGCCGTGCACTCAGCACAGAAGTTAATGAGTATCAAAACACGAATTAGTGTTCTGAGAACATGGTCTCTGAATGGCAAAACCCGTATACTAGCAACTACAAATTAGATGTAGTTTTATTCCCAGAAAAAATGTACCAGCTAAAAATTAGGGCCTTATTATCAAGGAAATGGGAATGGATATTGGCGGACAGCTAGCAATCGGCCGCAGAAAGCAAAACAGGCCTTCAGCAAAAACTTGGTGGGGACCCTGAAACCAAGGAATCCAGACGCCACCTGGTGGCCAGGTTTCTAAATCTCGGTTTCCCACTGGAAAAACTAAGACTCCAAAAGAGTTGAATTTTCAAATATTATCATTGTGAACAGCAGAAGTCACACACTACAAAGACAGAAGCACCCTTTAAAGAGGCTCTCCTGTCCCAAGAAGAAAGGCATTTAATATTTCCTCTAGGACATGAGTATTCGCTCTTCCCGAACACTTGTCCTGACTTTAGCAGAAGTGATCCAAGAGTATATGCGACTATTTGAGCGTTAAAATCAAGATGAACTGAGAGGCTATCTCTGACATGATGAGGAGGCCAGGTAAGCAGTGTCCAGATGGCTGTCCAGGTGTTTTGTTCTGTGCTAGCGTCATCTTCCTGCCTGGGGTAGCAACTCCCAACCACACCCCCTGCCCTGTCCCTGCAGAGGATGTGGACACAGGCCATCCTCAAGAGCCTGCTCCTTGGAATGGAAGCATGGCACGAATCAGCCTTTGGGCAGGTGTTAGGTCCCGAATTTCATAGCCACCTCTTGCTTTTTTCCAGATGGTATGTTTTTCCACTAATGGTTTGGGGCTCTGGACAAATTGCACATACATTAGGGTTCGTCTGTTTGAACCCTCTCATTTTAAAGATGAGGAAACTAAGGCTCCGTCTGCTCAGTGTTTTAACAAAGGTCACACCATCAGTAATTGACAGAGCCAAGACTAGAACACAGAGCTCCAGAGCTGTGCTAACCCTGTGCGTTTTGTTATGAGGACAAGTTATTTGCTCTCTCTATACTCGGTTGGGATTTGGTTTTCATTTTTTCCACCTTTAAAATAAACAAATTAGCCTAAAAGCCTCTAAATCCCTAAGCTTCCTTACCTCTAAAAGTATGTTTCTACATCATGTAAAGATCTAGTGAGTACTTTGTAGAATTTTATGGGACCTATTAAATAATAAAAAATACTCTCTGTGTGAAAGGAAAGGCAAGAAGGGCCCATAAGTTCATTTTTTAATGACTTATAAATACTGTTATGATTTATTTAAATATTCACTTCCAGTCTCCTTGTTGCATTTTAATGGAGGTCCTCATTGCATTATCCATTTATTTATGTCATATATATTATACACATAAACATTTATACATTTATATTTTAATGTATTAAAATATACAGAGGGGCTTTAAGTCTTAAATGTTGGTCACCACGTGGCCACTTGAAACTCCATTTTAAAGTATGTTCAGAAGTAAAAAACTTGTAAGTATTTATGTTTTTGCTTTTGTCACCTTTGCTGGACTTCCCCCAAGCTATTATTGGGGGAAGGTTGGCAGTAATGCTAATTCTGGCACTCGGTTGCCTCTGATTCAAAATCAGAAGAATATTCACAGATTTATTTTGGAAACTCTAGCCTGAGATGTTTGCTTCTTATGCAGTGAGCCTGGAAAGCAACTTCAATGGCCGGAGCAGGAGACCTTCTCTATGGCTTTTCCTTAGAGAGGGGCATCCATTCCAGTGTCTGTCTGCAGATTTCTGCCTTCTCCATGGGTGAAGTTAGACAAAGAATTAATAGAATTGGGAGGGTGTCTAGAAATCTGATAACTGTTCAGATTTCCTCTGCATTGAGAAGGCTCATCAGGAGAGAGTTGGGGCTTATCTTTCTCCGGGTTTTCTGTGACAGTATCACTCCTAGCCCCAGGGTACATTTTATGTAGGTTGCCAGCTAGACAAGTGTTCTCTGGCTTCCTGCTCTGCTCGACCTTTAGGGCAAAAGGAGAGAAGAGACCATAGTGTGGGCTCTTTACTTGCCACACAGTTTCCTCCCTGCCTTCTGCCTTTGCCTGGAGCTGCACGGATGGTCAGTGGATGATGGCAGGAATACCAAGCCCTGTGGGTAGTCCGTTACCTCCCTGGAGGAAAAGCCATTTCTGGCCTATCACTGGTCTGTGAAGAAGGGAGGAAATTCTTTCCCTAAGTATAATCTTTTGATGTGGATCAGGTGTGCCCTGACATGGGTTTAGCGAAGCCGACTTGATCCTTCCCTGTGCACTCCCATTGCTGACTCAATGTACAGAGTAGATTAGAAATGTTGTAACAATGATAAACGTGATGGTACAGTATCACGAAGTGGAAGGCATCACGAGGGTGTTAAGCAGGGACACACGCAGGCTCCTGGTCACTGTCAGTGTCAAGTGTGAGCTCCTCTACCAACTCTTGGTGCCATGCTTCATCCACCCCACAGAGGTACTGCCTCACCACCCTGAGTCCCCACCCCAAACACTGCACACCATCCAGGCTCAGCTCCTATACGACCCTTGACCACCATGCCCAGACTCGCCTCTGCTTGGCTCTCCTTCCTCTGTGCTCCGTGCTGGCACTGCTTGTCTCCTTTACTTCGTTCTCTGAAACGCCGCACGTCTTTCAGTATTCAGCCAAGTCCCAGCTCCTGCATAGATAACTCTTCTTGTTCTTGCCCTTGGGAACTCAGTCAAAAGCAAAACACAGGGAGAGGGAATATTCAGCTGGTGCTTGAAAACATAGCATGGGTGTGTACACATAATATGCCAGCCTCCGTGCCAGGGTTCTCTGCATTATCTCATTGCTTTAGAGAAGAACCATCCCTGGAGATCTATACTCTTGTGATCTCAGTTTTCTGGATGAGGAGCCTGCGGTGTAGGGAAGTTAGATGAGTTGCCCCAAGTCACACCGTGGCATAACCGGTGCGTAAGCCAGGTCTCTGATTCTGCAGTGCGCTTGAGTATCTGAGCAGCTGTGCCCACCTCCCTGATCGGGCTGCCACAACTCAGCAGTCAAGTGCCCTGAGGTCGGTAGTTCTAGGTCTCCGTGTAGAAATCAACATAAGACATTGTGGTTTTATTAAGACTGTAGAGAAAGCTTCACCATTGACCTTGGTCAGTGTCTCAAAAGAAACAACTGTAAGTCATCTACTCAGGCTGTATTGATAAATGCAGCCCAGATTCTTGTGCATTTAAAATCATCTGCTAGTCAAGTCTGCTAAGTAATGCATGATGCCTTGTGTCCTCCTTGCCTCCAGCTGCCTTCGTTTGTATACATATGTATATAAACATAAATATTAATATGCATACAGACATGTTTTTAACAGAATATACTCTTTGATCCCAGTTAAGGTAGTGGGTAATTCTGAAACTGAATCTCAAACAGAAAACCGTCGAGGGTGCAAGTAAAAATCATTATATAAATATCATTTTATGCTGCCTACATCTGGACCCTCCGCTTCTCTGTGTTTTGCAAAGGATATGTCTAGTTCAACTCTAAAATTTAATGTGAATATAGCTAATGTAAATATTTGGAAGAGATTAGAGAAAAGTATAAATGCTCTAAACTGTGGCTGGTGTGTTTGAGAACGTGCAGGTCTGGCTGTGTCGGAAGCACTGACTTTGATACGTTGCTCAGAATCTTCGGAGATAGGAAGGACAGGCGAGTGTTACGGGGCATTGCCAGAGCTGCCTCCACTCACCCATCTAGACTTTGACACCTTGTTCAAGTTCATTTACGACTGCCAGCTGGTCCCCTTCTCCTCCTCACCTTGCATCAGAAATTCCTGGTCTGCACTGATTGGTGGAGGTGGGATGGGGAAGAACCACTGCATTTATGCAGTCCCTGTACGTATTAAAAATGTACTTTGTGCCAAGCGTTGGGCTAAACACTGGGGATGTAGCAGTGACCTAGAGAGACGTGGTCTTTGCTCTTATGAGGAATATGGGCAAAAGCAAATGAACCGAAAATAAATGTGAACATTGCAAGTTGGAACAAGGGCTGTGAATGAAGAAAACAATGACTGTTGCTGGGAATGACAGAGGGGCCCAGTGTGAATTGAGCCAGTCGTCAACAAAAGTTCCCTTGAGATTTCATTTAAGTGGAAACTTAAAAGCTAAGAGGGAACGAACCACGTGAAAATGAGGGAAGAAGAGCCCAGCATGTTAGAGCAAAGGCCCCGAGTATAAAGTGCTTGGCTTCAGAGAGGATCGGAGAGAAGACTGGGAAATGGTGAGTGGAGGAGAATGGGGGCTGGGTGGGGGGGATGGCAGGGTTTTGTGGCCATGTTAGGAGTTTGTTCGGGATCCCAAGTGTGGTGGGAGTCCCTACAGGGTCTTTACTGGAAAGTGACATGTTCTGATTTAAGAAAACCGTCGTCCGTTTTGTGGAGAATAGATTTAAAGGGCAGGTATGGACATGGAGAGAGCTGATATACATCTGTAACAACAGACCAGGTAAGAGATAGGGTGGCCTGGACTAAAGTGTAGCCTTTGGACGTGGGGAAAAGCGTGTTTGGAATACACCTGGGAGGTAGAGTAAGCAGGATAGAGTAAGGGATTGAACGTGCAGGGGACAGGGGAAGGGACACATCAAGGATGACTCTGAGATTTTGAATCTGAGTAGCTGGTATCATGTATCAAGTTGTCAGCATGTATCAAGTTGTCAGCAGTGGGTTGGGGAGGATGGGTTTGAGAGGAAAAATGTTTTGGACCTGTCAAGTTTGTGGTGCCTGTTACATTTTCACCCAGGCAATGATGTCAAGTATGGAGTTAGACATTTGGGTCTTATGGTCTAAGGGTTGGAGTGATAAATGTGGGCATCTTCAGCATTAGTGTGCTGTTTACATCCAGGGGCAGGAACAGAGTCACACGGAGGAACACGTAAGAGTGGAGAAGGCTCAAGGCTGAGCTCTGAGGAGCCCCACATCTAGGGGTTAGTTGGAAGAGGAAGAGCCAGCAAAGAGCTGGAGAAGAAGCAGCCAGAGAGATGCAAGGAAAACCAGCAAACCGCAGGCCGGGTAGACCAGGAAGCCAAGAACGGTGTATGAAAAGGAGGGAGTGGCAGATGACACTCAGTGTGTTTGGTTGGTCAGTAAGGAAGAAAGAGGAGTTCTTGGATTTGACAAGGTGGGGTCATTGATGATCTTGACAAGGACACTTGCAGTGAGCAGTGGGGGCAGAGTGGTGGCTGAACAGGGTATACTGAGAAAGAGGAGGGAGGGTGTAGATGGGGTTCATATATAGACGGTTCCCGGCTTACGAAGGTTTGACTTGTGATGGTTCAACTATATGATGATGTGAAAGAGATACACATTCCGTAAAAACTGTACTTCGAATTTTGAATTTTGAGCTTTTCCTGGGGCTAGCAACATGCAGTAAGATACTTTCCCGTGATGCTGGGCAGTGGCATTGAGCCTCAGCTCCCAGGCAGCCGTGCGATCAAGGGGGTAAACGACTGATACACTTACAACCATTCTCTTCCCATACAACCATTCTGTTTTCCACTTTCAGTACAGTAGTCAATAAATTACATGAGTTATTCAATACTTTATTATAAAATAGGCTTTGTGTTGGACGATTTTGCCCAAGTGTAGGCTGATGTAAGTGCTCTGAGCACATTTAAGGTAGGTCAGGCTAAGCTATGATGTTCGGTGGGTTAGGTGTATTAAATGCATTTCGACTTAGATATTTTCAACTTATGATGGGTTTATCAGGATGTAGCCCCATTGTAAGTCGAAAAAGACTTAAGTATTGTTTTCTTATGGGTGGGTGTTATTGAGGGATTGGGGGATTAGCTTTGCTCTCATATTATTTTGTATTGCCTTATTTTCCTAATTGCAACAATCTTCTATTAATGCTGTAATCTGAAAGGCTTACATTTTCATTGTTTAAAAAGTTTTTTTAGAAGAAATAATCCCCCATAGGTTAACTGAACATCTCTGACTTTTAACAGCTGTGGTTTATACTTCACACTCTCTTCCTCCTTCTCCAGACTACTTTTCAAATTTGTCATTTTCTTCCTGTAGAATAACTTGTATAGCTGTGCTAAAAAAGCAAATCAATCCAAAAAAATAGGTTTTAATTTTATAAGACATTTATAAATGGAGCCTTCCACAGCTTTCATGGCCGTGAGTTCAGGGAGAAGGTCTGAGAGAAGAGGAAATGGAGAACCATGTGTATGTACACAGGCTTTTGAGAAGTCCAGTGGCATGTTACTAAGGTGGGAGAAACCAGATTGTTTTGGTGTGTCGATGGGTTGGTTCCAGAAGGAAGGGAACCACATAGTAGCTGAGTTCTTGAGAATGTGAGGGGATCTCAAGCCCTGGTGGAGGGACGTCTCCTCCACTCCACCAGGAGGGAAGGAAGAGAATGTGTGTGCGAGAGCGCCTGGGGGCCTCAGAGTGGCATCTCCAAGTACCGGCTCCCCACTTTCCTTCTGTGAAACTCCCTAGGCCCTGAATTCTCTGTCTTCTCACCTTTTTTTTTTTTTTTTTTCCAAACAATTTTTGAGTTTCAACTCAAAATCAAAAAGTAGTTTGGAAAAAAGGTCATGAAGAACCTCGGGGCAAGACGGGAATAAAGACACAGACCTACTAGAGAATGGACTTGAAGACACGGAGAGGGGGAAGGGTAACCTGGGACGAAGTGAGAGAGTGGCATGGACATATATACACTACCAAATGTAAAATAGCTAGCTAGTGGGAAGCAGCTGCGTAGCACAGGGAGATCAGCTCGGTGCTTTGTGACCACCTAGAAGGGAGGGATAGGAAGGGTGGAAGGGAGGGAGATGCAAGAGGGAAGAGATATGGGAACATATGTATATGTATAGCTGATTCACTTTGTTATAAAGCAGAAACTAACACACCATTGTAAAGCAGTTATACTCCAATAAAAACGTTAAAAAAAAACCTGTAGTTTTGAAATTTTGAAATACATACATTTTGTTATGTACTCAGTTTAGGAGTGGGAAGACTCAAATATCGAGTGTTAGGATTTTCTACTCACTACGAATGGGTTCCTTCCTAATTGCTCATTTCTATCAGTCAGGATAGGCTAGGCCATTAGGGTTAACAAGCACCTCTAAAATCTCAGGAAAGCTTGTATCTCATGCTGTCTGTGGGCCATCAGCCTGGGCTCCCTCCAGGCCCTGCCCAAGGAGCCTCTCCACCCAAGCATGGCCTGTCCCTGTGCTGCAGAGGGAAAGTGTATCACACACTTGCTGTGATGAATTCCTTTTCTGTACAAGTGTCACCTCCCAACCCAGCCACACATCGTTGGCCAACACCATGTCCTGGGGACAGACCAGCCTTGGAGTGGGCAGCCCTCCACGTGCCGGGAGGAGAGAGAACAGCACTGGGGGGCTCGCCCTGCGGACACCGCACACCCCTCCCCAGAGAGGGCCTCCGTGGAGTGTAGGGTTGCCTCTGCACCCAGCCTCCTCCTCTGACCACATCATCTAAAATTCTGTCACTACAAATCCATTCTGTTAGTTTTAAGCTTTCATTTTTCCAGGTATTTTCTTCAGAAATACAAACCGCTCTGGAAAACCTAGTGAATAGTCAACGTTTCTTTTTTCTCCAAGGACCTTTATTATTTTCTCTGGTGAACTCGAAGCTGTAGGAGAGTTTGTATCCTGAACGCAGTGTTTTTAAAGTAATGTTTATTCTCCTACTTTACTTAATAGAGAACACATAGAACTGCCGATCATCTGCACAGCCCGAGCTGCTGATAACTGCAGTCTGATCTGTGCAGCCTCGTCTTACAGGTCTGCTTCCCATTGGGCTTCTCCACATTCTGCCCATAGCTCTCGGACCTCCATTACTCCTCTGTGGACCCATCTGGATCCAGGAGCTGGGATTGGGCCCACGGTTCTCGGATGCCACGGGTCTGCGAGAGGAGGGCAGGATGATGCTAGAGGCAGGGAAGCAGACCAGGGGCTTGCAGCCACTCGTGACCCCCCAGCTGCATCGCAGCCTAGCCGGCCGCTGGCCTGTCCGCATTCTCCTTAATTTTTCCATCCGTCCACTCCAGCCCCTCCTTGCCCCCTGCTTTTTGTCTTACCCCTCAGGCCTCCTCCCTCTCTCCCCAGCCCCTCCAAGAGCTGGATCCCCTCCGTGGCTGCTCTGTCCTCCACGGCCACAGGGCTGGCCAACAGCAGGGCGAGTCTCTGGGAGATGAAACTGGCACGCTCTGCTTGACTGCCCCTAATGTGGCACTCTTCCATCAATGGGAGAATACACGTGTGATCTAGCCAGAGTCTTGCCTTGGGGTGATGTCGGTGAGTTACAGTCCTCTGTAGCCCACAGTATTGAGGGTTTGGGGCGATGGCAGCTTGGGTGAACGACTGATGTTGTTATTGATACAGTAGCGGGCAGGCTCCTGGCTGGGGTCAGTGTGAGCAGGTAGGGCAGCCAGTTCTGAGATGGGTGGTCAAAAGGCAGTGACTGTTTGCCGTTGTTTCATAGGCTAGTGTGGCTTCTTATTAAATAGCACATCCCTTATTTGACCAGCCTTGAGAAATGCCCACGGACCCGCACGGTCTGGCCCCTGCCCTCTCCCCCTCGTCCACTCAGCTACAGAGTGGCCGCCCCACTTTGTTTGCATGTACGCACTCACACTCCCCGCCCCCCAGCATCCCCTCCTCTCCCCACTCTGCCTGGAATGTCTGCCGCCCCCCTCGCCCACCCCTTCACTCACTCTCACTGCACGGATGAGAGACCCTGTCTCTCTCCATCCTGTGTGAGAGAGCAGCCCTCTGCATCCCAGTCCCACATCCAGCTTTATTGCTTCCCCACTGCACTTATCCCTAGCTGACATTATCTTCTCATCTGTTTATGTGTTCATTCCTCTTCCCTTTAGAGAGTGGTTTTTGCCCACCGCTATGTCCTCAGAGCCCAGAGTAGATACGTATAAATACTTAACAAATGAATGAGAGAGGCCACAATAGATGAAGCAGTGTTACATTGTCTAGTTATCATTGCCAGAAACCTATACAAATGGACCGTTTCCTTTCTGTAAAATTTCTGTGTCAGACCATCTCCCTCTGTTCTGATAATTGGTTCTGTCCATTCAAAACCAACAAATAATGTCGGAAAATGAATGTTTACCACCATTTGAACTGCTGTGAAATTTTCTGCGTGATCTAATCTTTAAGACTATTTTGGGTCGTGGGCTGACAAAAGTAGGAAATAGCACGACTTCTCCCTTTTAGAGCATCAAAGTAAATTTTTCTTTATATTTTCCTTGCACACATTTATTGTTGTTGTTACCTGCTTACAAATGTTTGCAAATCTTTTAGACAAGTTGAGCAATAAAAAAAGCAGTTCCACTAACATGTAAATTCAGTTGACCCATTCATTCCTTGTTGTGTGTTATGAGAGTCTGTGACCATTACTTTGGATTTTTTTTTATTACTTTTCCCAGATTTTGGAAATCTAACTTGTTTTCTAAAGCAGCCTCTTATTTCATGCATTCAGTTTCACTTTCCTTCTTCACTTTTCAACATCTTTATTGATTTGTGTATATGGTTTTTATAAGGTCTTTCCACACTGTGTTAGTCTATGTGAGGCCCCAGAAGACCCTGTGCCCAAGAGAGAAGCCAAAGGATGCCTAAGTCAGTTTTACTAATTAATACTGATTTAAATAAAATGGAATTTTCAAGTGAGGAATTCCAGTGAGTATCTAGGAATGACTGGGTGAAAAGATTGCTTAAGTAAATAAAAATAATTGTTTCACAAACATTTATTAAGCAACTACCTTGTATCTGGCAGTGCTGGGAACATAAGGGAGGATAGAGTTTACTAGGGAAATGGGGATATAATCAAAGATATTTAGCAGTTTGCTTTCAGTTGATCACAGGTCTTACGGGACCCCAGAGGAAGAGGAGCATCTAAGACTGTTCCTGGGAAGAAGGGCTTCCTGGAAAGGAGCTCTGGGCAGACCGGGAAGGGCGCTGGAGGGAGGAGAGCTCCTATACAGCAGAGGTGTCCTCAGCACCACAGCTGGAGCCTAGTGGCAAGAGATGGGCCTGGAAAGGGAGACGGGTCCAAACCCTAAGGGTCTGGTGTACACCCAAACGGGGTGAGGTTTTTACCCTGTATACAGTGGGGAGCCCTTGAAAGGACCTGTGCCAGATATACATGGGGCATCTGCCAGGTACTCAGAGAATTAGGGTCAGGAGTCAGGCAGAGTCATGAGGAGTGGCAGGGGTGGTGGTGAATGAACCCATGGGCACAGCTTGAGCACCTCAGTGGTGTGCATAGAAGGGGCAAGAGGAACAAAGCCTCAAGGGAACTTCAAGGTTTAAGGGACAGGAGGGTTGAAGAGGTGGGGAAGAGGAACCAGGAAAGCTTGCATCAGCGGGGGAGAAGTTCCAAGGACTTGGAACCTCTTGTTCCAAGAAATTCCATGGTCTTGCAGGGAAGTCACAGTGGCTGTGGGTTGGGCAGTGTTGGGATTGCCCGTGAGCATTTGGTGGTGAGAGCAGCCAGCCAAAGTCTGGCAGCAGTGGACTGAAAAGGCTGTGAGTGGAGCCTGTGAGCCTGGCCGCTTTAATGGAGTGAGGTGGGGGGGTCTCCTTACAGTCCTGGGCTTTGTGTGTTAATTCCTAGGCAGTAGAGGTATTACACAAAACTCGCTAAATAAAACCTTTGGAACTCAGCACGCTGGCTTTGTAGCCAGCTTTTCTGCACACACAGCCTTGATGCTTCATAAGCATCAGATGTTCTCCGTCCACCATCCTGAATGCCATCTATCATCACTACAGCACAATGTTCTTTTCTAGATCTTCCATGAACATGATTCGATTATTCATCTTAAGCTTTCATTTTTCTTAGACTTTGATCTTCACTGCCTTAACGCTGCCTTGATTACAGGTGATAATAAAAAGGTGTGTGTGTGTAATCAAAAGTATATTATTTCCACATTTTAAAACATTTTTAAATGAATAGACAAGATCGTCCGTCCATGATAGTGCGGGGGTAGACAAGGTAGTGGGAGGCATTTCGTAGCCATCAAAAAAAATTATATATGGTTTCATTGATGAGATTTTTACTGTTGTTCTACTGCACAAATATAAAACATTCACACAGCCAAGCTTAGAACAGAAAGCAAAGAAGAATCACAGTAGGATTTCTGAACTTTGTGATTTGCCTTCATCCCCACCCCCCCAGCCCCCCGTTCTCTTTTCCGCCCCCCGGTGAGTTGCCTCCCAGTAGCTGTTTGTGATGCTCCTCTAAGCCTCTGTTCTGTCCCTTCTAACGGACCATCTCTTTGCAGCCTGCCCTCGCCAGCAGGAGTCTACTTCTGGCCCCATGCGTCCCAGTGGGGGAGTGAAATGCACTGTGTGCTCATGAGCTTCCTAATGATTGTTTTTTTAAGCAACATGAAATCATCTATGGTGGGTTTCTTGTTTTGCCTCTTACTCACCTGAGGGGTCTGTTTTGATGGTTTGCATTTGTATTGTCTGAGAGACTCTAGGTAGAAGTAGATCAGAGGGTAATAGCAGCATTGGATGTGTCCAACAGAAACCCACATGAATGTCTTTGTGCCTCTGAATTTTACTTGCAAATTCACCTTTTCGGTATTCCAGTCATTCATTTTTCTACAACAAAATTATTTTGTGTGCATTTGCTTCTCGCAGTGTTTTGCTGCATCTCAGTTTCCCCTTGGAGGTACAAATGAAAAGTGGTACTTGGACAGTTGTGCCAGCTTCCTGGTTCGAGGCTTTTGCCAATGCTGTCCTTGATTCGGGGCCACCCTTGGCTTTGTGCAGGTTATTCCATCCCCCACCCCACGGCTGCGAACTGCTTGATTGCAGAAACACCGCTCCCCTTTCTCCTCTTTTAACATCTGTCTCTCTTTAATAGTTCACACTCTTAAGAATGCATAACAGCCAGCCACAAATGGTTAAGCTGCAAAGTTCTCTTCTGTTCTGTTACTGAACAGTCTGGCTAGAGTTTCTCTTTTCAACATTGGTTATTTAATTTTTCTAGTGCAATAAAATAAATAAGTGGTCTGATGTAGGTTGTGAGTTAATGAGGATTTGAAATGGATTTCAAGCATTCTTTTTTTTTTTTTTTTTTTGCGGTACGCGGGCCTCTCACTGCTGTGGCCTCTCCCGTTGCGGAGCACAGGCTCCCGACGCGCAGGCTCAGCGGCCATGGCTCACGGGCCCAGCCGCTCCGCGGCACGTGGGATCCTCCTGGCCTAGGGCACGAACCCGTGTCCCCTGCATCGGCAGGCGGACTCTCAACCACTGCGCCACCAGGGAAGCCCTTCGAGCGTTCTTATTGGGTGTTTATGATGCAGTTGCAATCTCATGAGTCAATCACCAGAACCAAACAGTGCAAGAGCCATAAAGCTCATCCACCGTGGCACTGCTAAATTAATAGATTAACAGCTACACACAGGAAAATGTCAGATGTTAAATATTTTTCATTAGTAATAAGTTGGAAGTTTGGGATCCCTTATCCATGCTTATACAGCCTCTTAGGTACCTCAACCAGAGTTAATTTATATTTTTTTTACTTTTCAGCTTACAAGCACTGTGTTGCCAGACTCTAGATGGCTGTGTTTGTATGGATTTAAAAAAATTTTATTCAATTTATTTAAACTAAAAACAAAATAGTTCACCCATTTCTCCCACCCCCCACCTCTGGCAGCCACCACTCTGTCCTCTGAATCTATGAGCTTAGTTTTTGTTTTTGTTTCGTTTTCTTAGATTCCGCATATAAGAGAGAGCATATGGTATGTGCCTTTCTCTGTCTGACTCAATCTCACTCAGCACAATGCCCTCCAGGTCCATCCACGTTGTGGCAAGTGGCAGGATTCATTCCTTTTTATGGCTGAGTAATATTCCTGTGTGTGTGTGTGTGTGTGTGTGTGTGTGTATCACAATTTTTTTTGATCCATTTGTCTATTGATGGACACTTAGTTGTTTCCATACCTTGGCTATTTTAAATAATGCTGCAATAAACATAGGGGTACATATATCTTTTTAAATTAGTGTTTTCACTTTCTTCAGATAAATACCCAGAAGTGGAATGGCTAGATCATGTGGTGGTTCTATTTTTAATATCTTTTGAGGAACCTCCATCACCATTTTCCATAGTGGCTGCACCAATTTACACTCCCACCGACAGTGCACAAGAGTTTCCTTTTCTCCACATTCTTGCCAACACTTGTTACTTCATGTCTTTTTGATAATAGCCATTTTAACAGGTAAAGTGATATCTCATTGTTTTTTGTTTTATAAATTTATTTATTTATTTTTGGGTGTGTTGGGTCTTCGTTTCTGTGCGAGGGCTTTCTCTAGTTGTGGCGAGCGTGGGCTACTCTTCGTCGCAGTGCGCGGGCCTCTCACTGTTGCGGCCTCTCTTGTTGCGGAGCACAGGCTCCAGACGCGCAGGCTCAGTAGTTGTGGCTCACGGGCCTAGTTGCTCCGCGGCATGTGGGATCTTCCCAGACCAGGGCTCGAACCCGTGTCCCCTGCATTGGCAGGCAGATTCTCAACCACTGCGCCACCAGGGGAGCCCTGTCTCATTGTTTTGATTTTCATTTCCCTGGTGATTAATGGTGTTGAGCATCTTTTCATGTACCTGTTGGCCATCTGTATGTCTTCTCTGAAAAAATATCTATCCAGATCTTTTGCCCATTTTTTAATTGGATTATTTGGTCTTTGCTATTGAGTTGTATGAGTTCTTTATATATTTTGGAGAGTAGCCCCTTACCAGATGCATGATTTGCGATTATTTTCCCCTATTCAGTAGGTTGCCTTTTCACTTTATTGAAGGTTTCCTTTGCTCTGCAGAAGTTTTTTGGTTTGATGTAGTCCCACTTATTTATTTTTGCTTTTGTTCCTTTTGCTCTTGGTGTCAGATTCAAAAAATCATCAAGACCCATGTCAAGAAACTTACCATCTATGTTTTCTTCTAGGAGTCTTATGGTTTCAGGTGTTATGGTCAAGTCTTTAATCTATTTTGAGTTAATTCTGGTGTATAGTGTAAGATAGTGGTCCATTTTCATTTTTCTGCGTGTGGCTGTCCAGTTCTCCCAACACCATTTATTGAAGAGACTGTCCTTTCCCTATTGTATATTCTTGGTTCCTTTGTTGTAAATTAGTTGACCATATGAGCATGAGTTTATTTCCGGGTTCCCTATCCTGTTACACTGATCTATGTGTCTGTTTTCGTGCCAGTACCATAGTGTTTTGATTACTCTTGGTTTATAACATAGTTTGAAATCCGGACACATGATTGCCTCCAGCTTTGTTCTTTCACAAGGTTGCTTTGGCTGTTCAGGGTCTTTTGTGGATCCATACAAATTTTAGGATTTTTTTTTCTATTTCTGTGAAAAATACAATTGCAATTTTGATAAGGATTGCATTGAATCTCTATATTGCTTTGGGAAATATGGATATTTTAACAATATTAATTCTTCCAATCCATGAGCATGGGATGTCTTTCCATTTATTTGTGTCTTCTTCAATTTCTTTCATTAATGTCCTGTAGTTTTCAATATATAGGTCTTTCATCTCCTTGGTTAAATTTATTCCTATGTCTTGTATTCTTTTTGATGCAATTATAAGTGGGACTATTTTAATTTCTCTTTCTCATAGTTCATTATTAGTGTAAAGAAATGCAACCGATTTTTGCATACTGATTTTGTATCCTGCCACTTTACTGAACTTGTGGATTAGTTCTAACAATGTTTTGGTGGAGTCTTTAGGGTTTTTATATATATGATATCGTGTCTTCTGCAAATAGTGACAGTTTTACTTCTTCCTTTCCAATATGGATACTTACTCCTTTTTCTTGCCTAATTGCTCAGGCTAGGACTTGCAATACTGTGGTGAGTAATTAGTGGCAAGAGAGGATATCCTTGTCTTGTTCCTGACCTTAGAGAAGGGCTTTCAGCTTTTCCCCATTGAGTATGTTGTTAGCTCTAGGCTTATCGTATATAGCCTTTATTATGTTGAGGTATGTTCCCTCTATACCTGCTTTGTTGAGAGTTTTTATCATAAATACATGTTGAATTTTGTCAAGTGCTTTTTCTGCATAAGATTTTTAACCCTTCATTTTGTTAATGTGGTATATCACATTGACTGATTTGTGGGTGTTGAACCATCCTTGCATCCCTAGAATAAATTCCAATTCAATATATTGTTGGATTTGGTTTGGTAATATTTTGTTGAGGATTTCTTTTAATGAACTGCCACTTAAAATACTTTTTCTTATGTTTGATTGAAGCATGGGGTCCAGTTTGAGCATTCACTTCCGCATTTGTCCAGCATTCATTTTCTAAGTGCCTACTGTCCTCTGGGCACTGTATTAGGTATAGATGTAAATTGATGCACGGCCCCAAGAGGGAGATGCATGATGGTGCAATAGTTGTGCCATTGAGGGTTCAAGAGGAGCCCCTGGGGGAGGGGCCAGAGGATTTGCTGATCCCTTGTTTACAGGGGCTAACAGCATGGATTCTGGAGTCAGACAGCCCAGGTTCAAATCCTGACTCTCACTTATGAGATATATGTTTTGGACTAGTTACTTTTCTGTGTCAAAGTGACTTCCCTAAAAAATGGCAGTATTCATGGTATAAAGTGTGAATTAAAATGAGGGAATATTTATAACGCTCTTAGAGTAGTATTTGGTACATGGGAAAAACTATGTAAGTGTTTTAAACAAATCAAGTAAAATAAATACTGTATATTGTGACCAAAGTAAGGACTAAGGAAAACTCTATTGTGAAAAACATAGAAACTAAGTGGCAGGCATTTTAATATTTGTTTTTAAATGTATGGAAACTTTAGTCGATAGTTAACTTATATAGGAATTTACTATTACTAGGTTCTGTCTCCAGAGCCTTGGATAACTTTTGTTCTCTGTATTTTCAGTTACTTTGACTTTTTCAGGTAAAAAAGAACTTTGTAACAATTAGGGAAGTTCCGAAATGAAATGACCTGCCATTTGTCTTGTTGTAAATTTCTTTCTCATTACTAGAAATATCCAAGCAAAGGTTGAACCTGCCTGAGATGTAGCTCTGGGGATGCCTGCATTGGGTAGGAGTAGATGGGGGTCAAACAAGTGCATTCTTAAGGGCCGATGATTTTTCTTTTCAGTCATACTTTATTCAGGCATGTGACATGGGAGCCAGGGTCTGGAGATGTGAAATGGCAGTTTCACTGGAGAAGGTAGTTGGGAAGGATTCACAGATGTTGAAGGCGGAGAGTAGAGTCTCAATTGCTGGTCTCAAACGTGGACTTCATTTTGTAGAAAATGGGGAGGCATTGCATGTTTTCAGTAGGGGAATGACCTAGATTAAAAGGAAGATGTTTTTTTGATTGCGGGGAGATTAATCTGGTAACAAGTATCCAAAGATTGGAAGCAAGAGTCCTGTTAGGAGACAAGGCCACCATGTGGATAGGCAGGGCTAGATAAGATGACATGTGAGAGGCATCCAAGATGACTCTGAGCCTCAGGAACCGAGGCTGGCTGGTGTATAGGAATTTGTGGGATCGGAAAGAGAGTGTTTAATATGTAATTCTAACTCATTTATTCAGTCAACAAATAAATCCATACACAAATGTTTCCTGAATGCACACAGTGCAGGGCTCATAGTGACCTGAGGTTGGACTCGTCATGCTGTTTTCATGAAGAACAAAACAGACACACGTGCATTCCACGTGCAGCCTCAAAGCCCACTGTGGTGAGCCTCATTACGGGGCACTGTATGCATTCTCAGAGAGCACCTCAGAAACAATGCCTGTTAAGAAACAAAAACTGCTTTCTCTGAACCTCTGCATATAGTAAGTAGGTCCTTCACTTTTATGAAAATGTCTGATTGTGTGTTTGCCTTGACCACAAGGAAATCGGGGCAGTGGAACTGACGGTGGCTTTTATGTTTCACAATCAAGTCATAATTTATTCATCATAGCCCCTTATGTCTTTCTACCTTAAAATACATGAATACCTCTAAACTCTAAAAACTCATCAAAGTGCCATGTTCCACTTGTGTCTGTACCACTGGCTTTCTTTCCTCATGTTCAGAACCTTCCACTTTCTATTTCACTTCTTTTTTTTTTTTTTTTTTTTTGCGGTACGCGGGCCTCTCACTGTTGTGGCCTCTCCCGCTGCGGAGCACAGGCTCCGGACGCGCAGGCTCAGAGGCCATGGCTCACGGGCCTAGCCGCTCCGCGGACCGGGGCACGAACCCATGTCCCCTGCATCGGCAGGCGGACTCTCAACCACTGCGCCACCAGGGAAGCCCTATTTCACTTCTTGCTGCACAGTTTGAGACCGGGAATAGGTTTATTATTCCAAAGAACAGATGGCTGAGCCTTTGAGAGCCAGTGCATTTCTGCAGAGACTATGCATATAGCACTTAGCACATCGTTGGTGCTCAAGAAATGTCCCAAAAATTAAAACAGATTTTTTAAATAGACCGACTTCGCTGTCACTGAGGTGCCCCACAGGAGTTTTTTTAATCTCCAGTGTTACAGAACTGTCCAGCCATCCTTTGGAAAGCAGACTAAAACAATCTGAAATAAACACTTCCCTTTATATTTTCTGCCCAAAGGTGACCCTTAAACTCTCCCCCACTCCTCCAAAGTTAAAAGTCTAGAAAAGAGATAGGGTTACAACCTTCCTTGTATCTGAAACAGGCTAGTATTTTTAACGTAAGCACAGCTCAGAAATGTGCAGCGCCTCCCGAAGTTCTTCGTATACTTGTTTTACGAGCTAATGGGGGCACAGAGGTTGCCTTCTGCCCAGTTCTGTGGGTGATGGAATGTCCTGTTCCCTGTTTGCATTGAGCACGGAATTTCTGAGCAGTTCTGCTCCTCGTCACATGTGTCTGCCATCCTTAGCACAGGCCACACAAGGGGCTCTGTCAAGTCTGATGGGAAGGGAAGCTCAGCGCCCTTTATGAACATTCTCCTTTCAACCCGTCAGGCTCTAAAATTAGGCAGGAGTCGCCCTCACCAGACATTCCTCTCTGCAAAGGGCTTGCCCTTACCATTTTCCTTCACCTTGCGTGGATGAGCACATCCCGTTACCCGTGATAACGAGAGTCCTGGCGTTTGCCTCAGAGAGCACCAAGTCTGAATCAGATTAACTGTGGGGCTGAAGATTGTTTGTTTGGGGAACTTAAATGGTCTCACATGTTCAAATGTGTTAGCAAAATTGATTTTATTACTAAATGTATTATTATCTCCAGAGAAGTAATCATTTCAGCAGAGAGAGCTGATCTTTTCATAACTGATGTCATTCTCTCGAAGGACAGTAATGTTCCCTTGGTTTGTTATGTTCACTTGCTCCTCTTTTTCCTTTAAAGGAAGATTTTTTTTTTTTTTTGCGGTACACAGGCCTCTCACTGTTGTGGCCTCTCCCGTTGCGGAGCACAGGCTCCGGACGCGCAGGCTCAGCGGCCGTGGCTCACGGGCCCAGCCGCTCCGCGGCATGTGGGATCTTCGCGGACGGGGGCACGAGCCCGTGTCCCCTGCATCGGCAGGCGGACTCTCAACCACTGCGCCACCAGGGAAGCCCATAAAGGAAGACGTTTTTATTTCATCTGTAGGAAGCCAGGTTCACATGACAGCTGAACATGCATACAGATCAGCTGGACGTGCATACAGTTATACAAGCATATCCAGAGAAAGACCACTTGATATTTGGTGATGCCTCGGCACAGTCACGCGGACAATAGGGATGGTCATTTTGGACTTATATAAACCTTTTCTCTCTTTTCCTCAAGAGTTTTTTAATTTAAAGGATGCAGATCAGGGATCGGTGAGCTCTTATCTGTCAGTCATTTGTTAGAATAATGGTCTTAAATGTGCAAAATTAGAAGCTGCTTTAAACTGATTACTTATCAAGTTGGGGTTAGTTTTTCTTATGATTCTCTCAAGCATTTTTTGTTTCATTTCTGAAGTGAATGGTGCCTTTTAAGAATACTATTGAAACTGAATTTTTTTAGTAGAATGGCATGGCAGGATATAGTGGGATTTTTATTATTCTTTTAATAATCTGTCCTCGAGGTGGAAACACTGATGACTGTTTAGAGAAGGATCATCTTTCTAAGCAGACCCATTCTGCTTTAAGAAATAATGATAAGTAATAACTCCTGTATCCGGAATATGGCTTTTGACATGCTTGAATGAGTCTCCTTTTCAAGAGGGTAACGAAAACAAAAAAGCGAAGGAAGAAAGCATAGTATCTTGGCCAGAATACTTGTGCCCTGGATGCCCTAGAGGCCAGTGATCATTGTCTTGGGGTGGGGGTGGGGAGAATATATTAAATCTATGTCAAAGTTTCTAACGTTTGCAAAATTTTGCATAATTACACCCAGTAAAGATGCTTACAAGGAAGTAACAGCTTGAAGTGAATCACTTTCTAATAGGGTAGAAAAAACTCTGGACCAGGGGCTTGGTGTTAATTTTATGTAAGCTAGCAGTGTTACCTGGCAGTTACCTTTATGGATCTTGGGTTTCTCGTTTCTAAAATAAGAGAGGGTGACCAGCTAGGTGAGGTCCCAGAGTGACATTCTCTCCTTGTATCTTTATTTTTATTTTTTGCGCATTGGGTCTTCATTGCTGCACATGGGCTTTCTCTAGTTGCAGCGAGCGGGGGCTATGCTGTTGCGGTTCGCAGGCTTCTCATTGCAGTGGCTTGTCTTCTTGCAGAGCATGGTCTCTAGGTGCGTGGGCTTCAGTATTTGCGGCACGTGGGCTCTGTAGTCGTGGCTCGCAGGCTCTAGAGCACATGCTCAGTAGTTGTGGCGCACGGGCTTAGTTGCTCCACGGCATGTGGGTTCTTCCCAGACCAGGACTCGAACCCATGTCCCCTGCATTGGCAGGCAGATTCTTAACCACTGGGCCACCAGGGAAATCCCTGAAACATTTTAAATACCCAGAATTTGGGATGATCATCTTGATTCCCCAGGGCTGAGAAAGAGCTGACACCAGCTTTCTTTCCCAGATGGAACAGTCTCACAACTACTTGAAAATACCCATCTCTGTCCTCTCTGGAGATACAGCGTGGGCTTCCCAGAGGGTGTGCTTCCTGATCGCCTTTGTGCTGAATGTGGACTAACATTGTTATGCTGCTATGGGAGTCTACAAAATGAAGTACCTAAGTTTTAAAGGGGAGGAACACGGAATTAAGGCAGGAAACATTCTAAAGTCAGTGTTTGATCAATCTCTGGTTGGCTTACTAATGTCTAGAACTAACTGAGGCTTTGAATCGCCGTCGTGATGTTTATTTTTCATCTGTGGTGTCCCTGATGAAGGTTGCATATCAAAACACGATAAAATAGTCCCTCTCATGTGGTCTCACGGGTGCTTCCAAAGACGCGCTGTCTTAAATTCTTCGGTGGTGCTTGTGTCGGTGAAGGTGGACAGGCGTGCCGGGGGAAAGACCTGGTGCTGACACTGGTGTCACAGGCTCCTGGTTGGACTGGACCTATCGCACGGACCGTTTGCTCTGCTGCTGACGGGAATGGGGTAGACGGGGCCCGTCAGCCTCACATGATGAGCTGTTGGACCTAGGTGACGGACAGACTTTTTCTGTTACTCAAGTGGGTGCCTGCTGGATCCCATGGGAGCACTTTGTTGTCCTGTCCGTTAAGGGTCCCAATAAAGGCTTTGGCATCCCATCAAAGGTCTGTGCCCACAGTGGACACTCAAAATGAACGGATGTGTATTGTCAGCTCGCTCTCAATTGGTCACAATTATGAGGGCGAAAAGTCTTTTTGCTTTTTAGCTTGAACCTGGGTGGTGGTGTAGCAATAAACTATTGAAAACAGCCCATGGGTTCAAGCTTCAGCAGTCACCTCCTCATCAAGCAGTAACGGCTTCTGTATCATATAAATAGATAAAATATATTATGGTTGTTGTGTGTTACTAATAATAGTTTGAGGCGCCACTGCTCCTACCACCGCTTCACTTTAGCCAGTGAGAGGAGTCAGGGAGACCAGGTGGGTTTGAGGCTAGTGTGGCAGAGTCCTGAGCAGGGTCACCAGCACACATGCGCGAGGAGAGGCCTGAGAATTGAAGTGGCCGAGTGATGCCTGGGCGTGGGGTCCTTGGCACAAGATGTGACTCTGAGAGTTGGCAGTTGGGTGGCTGAGGAGAGAGTGAAGTCAGGGAGCCTGTACAAGGTACACCTAGAGCACGTTGGCTTGCAGATGTAGACGGGCCACCCACCGTGTGACATCACAGCCCTCAGAGTGGAGCAACCTGAGGGGCTTTCTAACCAGCCCCTCAACAGGGACCTGCAAATGTGGGCGTGAAGGTCCTTAGCACGGAGTAGTTTATTGGAACTCTCTGAGATGGCAAATGGGGCATTTGCAGAGAGAAAAGAGAAGACCAAGTATAGAAAACGGCAAAACAGTAGCATTTGGCAGCAGGAAGAAGAGCTAGTAATGGATCAATTAGGAAGGTTGAAAGAGAATTAGAGAAATACTGCACCCAGGAAGCCAAAGAAGCAGCTGCGAGATAGGGATCGAAACAGATGAGGCCTGGGAAGAAACCAATTCAAAAATGGCATTTCTGAAAAATGGGAAAAAGAATTATTCTTTAGTAAATGGTGTATAATAGTTGGCTATTTGGGGAAAAGTAGTTAGATACCAGATCATATGTAAAAAGAAACTTCATTTGGATAACCATAAATGTAAAAATTCAAAATGAAAATATAGACAAATATTTTTACAACTTGGGGTGAGGGAGTCCTATCTGTATACGTGCTATGTAAATATATTCAAGATACCACAAAAGAAAGTTTAAAAACAGGCTGGGAGGCAATACAAACAAAATACATGACAGAAAGAAAGGTAAGTGTGCTTAATGTAAGAAGCGTTTCTGTTAACTAATCAGAAAGGTAAAACACACTGAAAGCGTGGGCACACTTTGTTTTCTGAGGAAGAGATATAAAATGACCAATTAACAGATGAAAATCTTGGCTAATTTAAAAACTGAGTCTTAAAACTGGTGAGATGGTAATGTTTGCCTATGACACTGGCAGAAATTAAAATCCATCTTAATACCCACTGCTAATAAGAAACTGACACTGAGGTAATATTGTCATTAGGAGCTTAAGTTGATACACCATTTTTAGAGAATTATTTGTCAGAATCTATTGAATTTTTTTATTGGAGTATAGTTGATTTACAATGTTACATTACTTTCTGCTGTGTAGCACAGTGAATCAGTTATACATATAACCACTCTTTTTTAGACTTTCCCATATGTCATTACATAGTATTGAGTGGTTCCCTGTGCTAGACAGTAGGTCCTTATTCATTATCTATTTTATATATAGTAGTGTGTATAGGTCATTCCCAATCTCCCAATTCATCCCTCCTCCCTGTTTCCCCCCGTAACCATAAGATTGTTTTCTACATCTGTAACTCTACTTTTATTTATAAATAAGTTCATTTGTGCCATTTTTTTAGATTTCACATATAAGCAATAGCATGATATTTGTCCTTCTCTGTCTGCTTTCACTCAGTGTGACAATCTCTTGGTCCATCCGTGTTGCTGCAGATGGCATTATTTCATTCGTTTTTATGGCTGAGTAATATTTCATTGTATATATGTGGCACATCTTCTTTATCCATTCCTCTGTCGATGGGCACTTAAGTTGCTTCCATGTCCTAGCTATTGTAAATAGTGTTGCAGTGAACTCTGGGGTGCACGTATCTTTTCGAATTATGGTTTTCTCCAGATATATGCCCAGGAGTGGGATTACTGGGTCATATGGTAGCTCTGTTTTTAGTTTTTTAAGGAACCTCCATACTGTTCTCCATGATGGTTGTACCAATTTACATTCCTACCAATGAGGTGGATACCTCATTGTAGTTTTGATTTGCATTTCTCTAATAATTAGTGATGTTGAGCATCTTTTCATGTGCTTTTTGGCCATCTGTACAGTACGGACCATCCACGTGGGTCTTACTCTGTCTTGCCTGCCACAGACTGCTTCCTGCACTCCTCCGAATCCCAGAAGCTCCCTCTCTGTCCCAGCTGATCCCCCTGCCACCGGTGAGGGGGCTTCCCTGAGTGCAGGAACCTTTCCTCTCCTATAGTTCCCTCCCGCCAGGGGTGCAGGTCACATCCCGTTTCCTCTTTTTTTTCTTTCATCCTACCCAGTTGTGTGGGGATTTTTCTTGTCCTTTTAGGTGTCTGAGGTCCTCTGCTAGTGTTCAGCAGGTGCTCTGTGAGAATCGTTTCATTTGTAGATGTGTTCTTGATGTACTTGTGGGGAGAGGTGAACTCCACATCCTCCTATTCTGCCATCTTGGCTCTAACGCCTCTGTTGAATTTTTAAATGCACATACACTTTGATTTAGCAATCTCATGTCTAAGAACGTATCCTACAGAAATCATGGCATGAGTATATAAGATTTGTGTAAAAGGGATTTATTCCATCAGTCATTGTTGATAACAGAAAAAGAGTAGTCTGAATAGCCTTTGGTGAGCAAATAGTTAAGTTTGTGTACTTTCGGGCTTCCCTGGTGGCGCAGTGGTTGAGAGTCCGCCTGCCGACGCAGGGGACATGGGTTCGTGCCCCGGTCCGGAAGGATCCCACGTGCCGCAGAGCGGCTGGGCCCGTGAGCCATGGCCGCTGGGCCTGCGCATCCGGAGCCTGTGCTCCACGGCGGGAGAGGCCACAACAGTGAGAGGCCCGCGTACCGCAAAAAAAAAAAAAAAGTTTGTGTACTTTCATACGATGAAGTATGAGGCAGCCACTTTGTTAAATGAGGTAAATCTGGGTATCTTTACCTGGAAGGAATTCCACATTAGGTAGCTGAGTGGGGAGAAGCCGACTAAGTTTTATCCCAATATTGGCCTGATTCTGTGTATTGCCTTTTAATAATAACCTGTGTATGTGAATACGTGTAAACAGATGTGTCTCTATAAGCATGCGGAAAAGTTTGGAAGGATCTATACCACCAGGGTAGAGGTAGGGATGGAGGGGCAAAGACAAGAAAATTCATCACTGCCCTTTGAAAGGGCAGTGGTGAGGATAGGACTGAACGAGGCAGGCAAGTGTGAGCTCTGGGTGTAGGTAACTGTGGATATGTTTGATCGGGAAGGAAGCAGGAGGTGGAAATTTAGTTTGAGGGACAGGCGTGGCGGTACAAAAGATTTGGGGCGTTGTTGTTGTTGTTATGTAGGATAGGAGAAATTTGAGTCTGTTTGTACGCCAAGGAAAGGGAGACAATACAAAAAGAAAAAGTTGTGGTAATCAGAAGAGTGTGGTAGTAGTGGACTTAGTAAGAAATGAATGATCCTTCTGTCTCTGGGGTTCAGAGGGTGAGTGAAGTTGGCAGAAGGCTTTTCCAGAACTCCAAGCAGGTGACCCCCATGAAGATAGGAAAGGCCAGATACAAAGAGTAGGGGATGCAGGTGGGTGGTGTTGGGAATGGAAGAAAATGGAAAACAATGGAAACAGCTAGGAGATGTGCTAAATCTGAAGGTTTGGTCATCCACCTCCTACTTGTGGGATCGGAATTTCTGGGAATGAAGCCTAGGAAACTGCATCGTTAACATGTTTATCACAGATGCTTAGGCCCAACCCATAAGGTTCAAGAAGCACTCGTGTAGACGATGAAGTGGAGCTTTTTGGTTTGGCCAGGTTTGGGAAGCAAGTGGAAAGAACGGGTGTGCTGACCTTTCTTCCTTACCAGGCAATCTAGAAAGAAACTTACCCACAAGCCTCTCAAAGAAAAGTCTTGAAGAAGTGGCTTCAAGAGGAAATCAGTTTCAGCAAAGTCAAAGGAATGGAAAGAGCATAGTGGGAACTAGCTGGGCTGTTCTTAATGTCTGTTTCCAAACTGTCCACATGGATTCCTTCCATAGGTATCAAAAGACCCAGGAGTCAGTCTGCCCTGCTGTTGCGGGCAGGTTAAGGTTTATTGCCATCAGTTGCCACTCGATCGATGGAAGTGGCGTAAACACTGCTCTGTGCGTATATATGGAGATTTGATAAAGTCTTTATATATGTTACGTGTGTATGTTTATTTTCAAGTCTGAAATAGCCTTCTTTTAAGGAGTTGTCCTGAAGATGATCCTATTGTAGTCATGCTCACAGTGCCCTTTCACTGCCGGACAGCGTTCACGGTGTTGTTATTTTAACATCTCAACTGTACCAACTTAAAACTTGGGTATATTTTTGCAGCTATGGGCATAAGGGGGCCTTTGTGCTTTTTTGACTGTATTCCACAAGGATACCTCTCTGTCCTGGAGCCAGATGGGAGCATTGCAGACCGAGGTGCAGGCACTGGAAATCCTACAGGTGGTGGTAGCAAGCAAAGCAGTGCCAGAGGAGGAAGCCACGTTGCCCCGAAGCAAGAAGACAGAGCACTTTGCAAACAGGAGGCTCTGAGGGTCAGCTTAGTAGGGACAGAAGCGCACCAGTCCAGCTGACCGGGTGAAGAGTAGGACGCAGAAGGGGAGTTGCCTGAGGAGGGCTCAGCCGGGCTGGAGAGGGATTAGGTGCCGGGGCTGGGATTTGAGGATAGGTGGGAAGTCGGGAGGTGGGGGGGGGGGGGGGGACGCTATTTTTTAAGCAGATGATTCAGTTAGGGCAGAATCGTGTGAGACAGTTTGCTCCCCTGCCCAGCCGCCCCTACGCTGTCTCCTCTGTGGTTAGAACGCGCCTACCTGAGGGCCTGGGTTTTAGCTCATTAGCCCCAGCCGTCGCCTGTACCTCTTACTCTGCATTTGCTTGTACCGCCCGCACAGTTACTCTCTATTAGTGGCTCCTAACCGGCACTAAATAACTTTAACTAATTTACCCTGTCTCCTCTGATAACTTTGAACTCTGCCATGTATTCTCCATAATTCCTAAACAGCCAACTTTACATGTATCTCAGTATTTCTCTCCAAGTCAGAAGCAAATGCTTGTTATACTGTTCCTTGGGAGGTTTCAAAAAACGACCAGACTCGCAGGCATTAATGATGGCCATGTAGTGCCTTTCTCCAAATCTGCCTCGCCTCCCCACTCTCCCCTGCCCGCCCCCCACTGTTGATTCCCAAGGACTCTGTGGACACTTTCCACGATAGAACTGCTACCTTAAAAAGCTTTGGATAGAATATGGCTCCGAGTCACACTACCTGGAGAGGTTTATGTCCCTGACTGACGTGTGAGGTCAGCAAGACATTTCTAAGCTGGGGTACTTTCCAGGTGTCATTTGGGATAAAGATACCACGTTTGACCAGAGAAAGCTATTTACAGATTGTCTGGAAGAAGCCATTATCAGCTTTGGGTGACTTGGTGCTTATTCTGTGGCTTACCGTTTGAATAACATTTCATGTTCTCTTTCTAATCCTTTTTCTCTTATTCCTTTTATCCAAAAAGTAATGAATCTAGAAATGTGAACTGAACTTACCAGATTCAGGAAGGTTTGATGAGCCTTAATTATCAATCCTGGAGAAAATGTCTTTGTTTAATCAGAAACAATAGGATTTCTATGTTACTCCTTATCTACTCTCTAAAGCTAAGATACGTTTTGTTGTTGCTAACATTTAATTAATAGTTGAACCTAGGAAAATGAAGAGGGATTGAGTGTCTTTACATTTAGAGAGGAAGTTGAATATGAAATGCCTTTCCTAGAAAAAGTCTTCCTAGATTGGATTGTTTGGCAGAAGAGCCAGATCTGAGTTTCCGCTGCTGGGAGGGGTGCTCGGGAGCAGAGAACTGAATGCCTGTTCTCTTATATGGGCCTCGTGGAGACCCTAAGAGGTGGGCACGGTGGCCACATTTTAGGGATAAAGAACTAAAGCTGAGGGGCTTCCCTGGTGGCGCAGTGGTTGAGAGTCCGCCTGCCGATGCAGGGGACACGGGTTCGTGCCCCGGTCTGGGAAGATCCCACATGCCGCGGAGCGGCTGGGCCCGTGAGCCATGGCCGCTGAGCCTGCGCGTCCGGAGTCTGTGCTCCGCAGCGGGAGAGGCCACAACAGTGAGAGGCCCGCGTACCACAAAAAACAAACAAACAAAAAAAAAACTAAAGCTGAGTGAGGACAGACTTGCCAGGGGTCACCTAGCTTCTGAGAGTGGAAGAAGTATTCAAAGTCAAGTCTCCCTGTATTCACTACTCCACACTGTCTCCATAAAAAGTGAAATATGCTTCACCATCAACTAGCCCCTTAGTGGTACTGGATTTTCACTGTGCTACTCAACAGCTTGAAGCATTTACTACCTGTCTTTTTCCCATGTAAAAGCATGCAAGTGTTTACTCAGGAATGCTAAATCTAGCTGTTCTGCTTTCTTTTGTTCTAGATTTTCTACCCTAGCAAGGATGGTACAAAGATTCCAATGTTCATCGTGCATAAAAAGGGCATAAAATTGGATGCCTCTCATCCCGCTTTCCTATATGGCTACGGCGGCTTCAACATATCTATCACACCCAACTACAGGTAAGCGTGGCACCTCGGAACTTCAGCGTGCATCTGATCTTCTCCAGACAGTGAGGAGAAACCAGAGACTGGTCTACTGCCTCTGCACCGGAGCCCCATCCCCTTGGCCCCCACAGGGGAACCTGGATCAAAACAACACTGATTCCTGAGCAGATCTTACCTTTGTTCATTTGTGCAACGAGTATTCGTTAAGCCTGCTCTGTGTTGAGAAGTGAGACGAGTAAGGAAGTGTCCTTACACCATTTTCGTCCCTGAACCAGTGGATATGCTGGTAGTTTCAGTAGAGACCATCCGAGGTATAGGAAAAATGTTGAAGAGAGGACCACATGGGTGTATGGTCTGATTACCTACCTCAAACTCTCCTTTCCTCCGATCTTCAACATCCAGGAAATCAGCAGCCAGACCATCTTGAGCCTCAGGTTGCAGAAGCCCACAGTTTCCCCAGTTACTAAAAGGAAGAGTGAATAAATTTCAGACATAGTTCTCAAAGCAAAATTAATTTTAGTTAACAGCAAACGGAAAAATAACCTCACTCAGTACTGTTAGGGTCAGAGTGGAACGAGAAGGAAGAAACATAAAAGCCAAACTTTCTAAAGAAGCTTTGTGCTATAGTTTCTTCTGTTTATTTCTAGAAAACATTCTCTAGCCCTGGGCACTCCATTCTTATTTTCTGGTCTGTGTGCCTGATCTCCTCTACCTCTCTCACACCTAGTTTCGACGTCTAAATTTCTGTAAAATCTGTTTAAAATTCATATTTCAGAAGGAACTTCCTTTTTTCCAACTTGAACAATTTGGAGAGAGATACTGGGAGAGATGGTAGCAGGGGCTTTTACCGGGTGTGTAACAAGCACAGCACCATTCATACCAGGGCTGTGTCACGTGGGTGGCAGTATTTTGGTTGCCAAGACAGTTGTTTAAAATGAGGTATACTGAATGCTCCTGAAAATGTACGAGCTTTGCAGTTAATCACTAGTCAGAAGTTATAACATTTCACTTAAACCGAGCAATGTAGAAGTACTGGGCTTCCATGTAGATGACAGCACGTGCGGAGCATCTTCAGGGCTATGTGGGCAGGTGCGGGTGTGGTGGAGGAGGACAGCGGCCCTCACTGGGCACAGGTAGTGGCAGGTTAACTGTTTTTACCATTTCTCAGTGTGTCCAGGCTCATCTTTGTGAGACACATGGGTGGTGTCCTTGCAGTGGCCAACATCAGAGGAGGTGGGGAGTACGGAGAGACGTGGCATAAAGGTGAGGTATTTTCTCTGCAGAAACGCAAATATGGCATAGCCCAAGCCGAGGGGATTAGGGGCAGAAAAGGATGCTTCCAAACACATTGCAGACACCATTCCCCCTTTCAATTTAAACAGCTCAGTCTTTTCAGTTTATTTTCCTTTGCAGTCTGTTTTAATGAAGGATACCTCTTTCAGATGCATCTCCTACATACCATAATCAGGTTTTTTTGTTTTTTTGTTTTTTTTTTTAGCAATGTATAGGGTACATTTTTATTTATCACTGTCAGAAGTGAGTCTGGGGGATACTTTTGGTATTTATTGTGTCTCCTTCTCCTGTTAGCCTGGCTTTTACTGTTTAGCATTACTGGCTATCTCAAAACAGACTGCAAAAACAGGCCATTTTCTCTTAAAAGAAAAGAGCACTCCAAAACAGAGCTTTCCTAGTCCCAGTTCGGGCATCTTTTGCTTGTTTTCTCTGATCTTCCCAACGTTGCTAAGAAATAGCATCCTCCTAGTGTTGCTGCTGGGACCCTAATAAAACCTGCACGTGCTAGATAAACACAAGAACACAGTCATTTTTCTTTTCTGGTTTTAGCGGTTTCCCTGTTCTCTGGCCTCCTGAAGCATGTATTCTAGTTGATTGAGGAAACTGCTCCTATATTCAACTTTATTCCCCAGATTATCATTCTTTAAAAAAAAATTATGGCAATCTTTATTTTTAAAGCCCCATCTCTTCCTTTTCTCTCTATATGGAGCACACCCCGTCTCCCAGGCTTTTGTGTATCTGGAATGCATAGACTAACCAATAACTTGAAGAAGATATTCTTCCCTTACCTTATTCCTGTGTTTGTGGGAGGAGGGTGTGGGAAGCCCCTTCACTCCCACCGGCTCCCTGCTTCTCCCCTCTCAACATCAGGCGTCCTGTGTAAGACAGTCTGCGGGCACGAGGGCGGCCCCCAGGGCTCAGGCTTGGCCAGCAGCACGTGGCGAGGAGGCTCTTCTCCCACAGCAGGAGCATCCGAGACCACCCTTGGGATCCGTACACCCACTTGTTCTTCTCTACCTCCTAAGGCCAAGGCTCTGGTTTTCTGCATCGATCAGATCAGCAAAGATGAGGGTAGATCTGTAAAGAGCTTTTTTCATAAGCACCTGTTAGATGTCGGGAGGCAGGAAAGGCCCAAGCCTAAATCCTCGGTCTTCAGCATGCACCCCAAGGACTGATGTCAGACAGCAAACTATTTGAGCATCTTAGCGAGAGTGAGTGTCCCTAATGAACACGTGGGCCCCCAGCCTGCCAGCCGTCGTTGGGCCAGCTGCTGCCGGTGTCATCCTTGGAGGCTTTATTGATTGTCACTGTATTTGAAACAGCATAGAATTCATTGTATAATTTTGACCTGGACCTGATATTAGAGTTTAATTACACTAAAATCATAGTGATATCTTACTGTGATAGTAAGAGATGACTAAGAAAGGGGGAATAAAAGTAAACTCTCTACACACCTTATGTTGGATGTACATCCCAAATCCATATGCTAAGTCTGGACCCCTTGACTCACCCAATTGCCTGGTTAAAAATGTTTAATGTACACACTTAAACACCCACCTGCACGGACTCCTGACCCAGCGGCCTTCTCCTCAAAGAACCCAAGTTCTTCGCCATAGAATTCCTCTGGTCCTCAGGTGTCCACCATGCTCTGGTAGGGAAGAGTGCCCTTGGTCTTGGTCATCTCTCTCATCTCTGTATTAATTATAACCAAGTTATTATCCAGAAGTCTTGGGGGGTAGGAAGCTAAAAGTTAATTACCTCTGTTTAGACTGATCATAAACTTTCTCCTAATTTAGGCAGTGAAAGGGCCTGAAATGGAACTTTTCTAGTTAGACCCTAGCATACTGAACCTCGATAAATCTAGATTTCATTCTGTTAATTGAGTTTAAAATGTAATGCTCTTCAAAATATTATTATTCCTGGAAACGAAGTAATCCTAGCCATCTTAATTCACCAATACTTTCTTATTAAAATCTTAATGACATGTTTTGATATGAAAAAGTTTCTTCAGTAGCGCTGCTTCATCTTTAATTGAATTTCTGCAAAAATGGTTAATCTCAAATATCTAATTAGATCTATGTCTGCTTTTTGTTCATTTCATCGGCAGTTATTTCAGACATCTGTTCCTTTGCGGGCATGACTTTGACTTTTGGCCTTTACTTTTACAAGGCCTTACAAATGTTCCCCTCTTTAAGTAGTTTCTTGGTTTGGCTCTACACTGGAATGGCTTCTAGATGAGAGAGCCCAGATTCTCTGAGGAGATGCTTGAGATCCTCTTCAAGCTTAGAGAAACTAATGGGCTGCTCTGTGCAGCACCTCGTCCCCACCTAATTTACCTAAGTTCATTAAGTACCCGTGGGCAAAGTCAGAGAGCTCCCTTCTCGTAATCACGTCCCCACCTCAGACTCCGGCAGAGAGGAGGGGTGAGAAGTGCACCTCTCTGCACAGAGCACTTCCTTTTTTTTTATTAATTAATTTTATTTTTGGCTGCGTTGAGTCTTCGTTGCTGCGCACGGGCTTTTCTCTAGTTCTGGTGAGCAGGGGCTACTCTTCGTTGCGGTGTGCGGGCTGCTCATTGCGGTGGCTTCTCTTGTCGCGGAGCGCAGACTTCAGTAGTTGTGGCTTGGGCTCTAGAGCGCAAGCTCAGTAGTTGTGGAGCACGGGCTTAGTTGCTCTGCAGCATGTGGGATCTTCCTGGGCCAGGGATCGAACCCGTGTCCCCTGAACTGGCAGGCAGATTCTTAACCACTGCACCACCAGGGAAGTCCGCGCAGAGCACTTTCATCTTCCCAGGGAGGGGGCAGTGCACTCATCCCCATTGTAACATGCTGTGTGGAACTCGAGGACTGGACTCTGCTCTGGGTCTTGGGTCAGTTTTGAGTCCAGCTCCTCCCAAGACACAGGTTCTTTTTGTTGACATGCTTTCACATTTTCATTCTCATGGTCGTCTGACGTCGTAACAGATCATCTCTTCCCTTTGGGGCATTTGCCTTTTTTGAAAAATACAAAGGCACCATATGGATTAGCAGTTGTGGTACTGATGATGGATCTCCACAATGCGTAACAAAATTTAAATTGAGGCATTTTTCTAAATGTAGTGGTAGTCCATTGTGTTTAAGTTGATCAGTAGTTGAAACTATGCCCTATCATCATTTGAATTCCCCTTAGGTTAAAATGTGATTTTTTTTTCTCTTTTGTTAATTAACTGTCTTTCACTTTGGCACATTGTAGGTGGTATCTTGGCCAACAAACAAAACTGCTTTGATGACTTCCAGTGTGCTGCTGAATATCTTATCAAGGAAGGTTACACGTCTCCCAAGAGGCTGACTATTAATGGAGGTTCAAATGGGGGCCTCTTAGTAGGTGAGAACTGGGTTTTTTATTCATTGTACTTTACTAGTTAACTCTTGGAGTTTTCAGATACTTTGGCTCATGGATGGGAGCAGTGGTACAGAAAAAGCAAAACCCATTTGTATTTGGGCATCTAATTAATGACATTTGAAGACACAACTACTGACTCAACTCATCATAGCCTGAAAAGCCCTTCCTCCTCCCTGTTCTGAGCTCTATCGGACTGGACCGCAATTCTTACCCTTCCCTCTCCCGCTCCCCACAGACTGGACCCACAGGTCTCTAGGGTTCAGTCAGCACATGACTGAGCCTAATAACACACCTCTGACTGTGTTACCCAGAACTTGTAAGCTGTGATCACCACTAAACACTTGCTGAATACCTATGCCATGGGATGCTAGATGCTGTGGGTTCAGAGAAATAAGTCATGAAGGAAAATGAGGTACATGCAAAGATGGATCCACAGCTTCATAGTCATGAAATAGTTCACAGTAATGTTCACCCTTGCTGAGCACCTTGCCAGGCTCAGTGCTGAGCCCTTGACATGCACATGGCCTGGGAGATGGGGACAGGTATTATCCCCATTTTACAGAGGAGGACACTGGGGCACTGAGAGGCTGCGTAGCTTGCTAGTGTGATGGTAGTGCTGGGATTGATGCTTAGCACTGTGGCTTTAGATTCTGCTCTTTTAATCTCTATGTGGCACTGCCTCTAAGTGGATTTTCCTCATTTTTGGCAGTTAATGAATTTTTACTTTTCTTTTCGTCTCTCAACAGTACTTAACATTGTAATGAACATTTATAGTGGTCCTGAACTTTGCTTGCTGGGTCCTACATCCAGTGTCATTAGGATGAGGGGCCGTTGTACAAATGGAGAAGAGCACAAATAGACTCAACCTAAAAAGCACATGTGACCATTTTTAGCTTTCAATCCACTGTTGTCAGGGGATCTTGTCACATTCACTGTTTCCTTGTCTTTGAAATTTACTGACTTGTGTCAAAACCTGAATTCCTGTCCTTATTACTTCTTCACCCCAATGGAATATAGTCTTGGAAAAAACATTTTCCCAGGGAGGTAAAATATATATATGTCCAAATAATTTGTTTAAATTTGGAAAGGGTAGAGATGTGGCCGAGATGGCAAAGTAGGAAAACCCCTGAGCTCACCTCCTTCCACGGGCACACCCAAATTACAACTATTTACAGAACAGCTATGTATGAGAACAACCTGAAGGCTAATAGAAAAGATTCTCCACAACCAAAGATATAAAGAAGGAACCACAATGAGATGGGTAAGGAGGGGTAGACCCACAACCTCGGGCAGGCAAACCACAAACGGGAGGATAATCACAATCGCTGAGTTCCTTCCCAAGGAGAGAGGGGTTTGAGACCCACATCAGCCTCCCCAGTCCAGAGGTCCTACACCAGGAAAATGAGCCCCTAGAACATCCGGCTCTGAAGGCCAGCGGGGCTTACTTTGATGAGAGCCAGAGGGCTGTGGGAAAGAGAGACTCCACTCTCAAAGGGTGCACACAAAATCTCACATGCTCTGAGTCCTGGCACAGAGGCAGTCATTTGAAAGGAGCCTGGTCAGATTCCCTTGCTAACCTTGAAGAGCCTCCCAGAGGGGCAGGAGGCAACTGGGACTCCTACTGGGGACACAGGTGCTGGTGGCAGACATTTTGGGGAACTCGTTCTACCACAGGGACACTGGTGCTGACAGGCACCATTCTGGATCCTCTCTCTGGCTGTTAGCACTCCACCACCAGCAGACTGGCACCAGCTCTGGTCATGCAGAGATCAGACCTTGCCTGTCAGCATGCCCAAAGTAGTTGGCCCTGCCACAACACAAGGGCCCGTGCAGCCTACATAGGAGGCACCCCTAGAGCATGTAACTCTGGTCACCAGAGGGAAGTCTGCTGCTGGGCCCTACAGGATATCACCTATATTAAGGATACTTATCCAAGCTCAGAAAACATAACCAACCTACCTAATACACAGAAATAAACACAGAGAATTAGGCAAAATTAGACGACAGAACTATGTCTTAAACTAAGGAGCAAGATAAAACCCCAGAAAAAGAACTAAGCAAAGTGGAGATAAGTAATCTTATCCAATAAAGAGTTCAGGTAATGATTACAAAGATGCTCAACAAACTCAGGAGAAGAATGGATGAAGACAATGAGACATTTAACAGAAAGAAAATATAAAGAAGAGCCAAAAAGAGGTGAAGAATACAATAACTGAAAGAAGAAATGTACTAGTAGGAATCAACAATAGATTAGATGATACAGAGGAATGGATCAGAGACCTGGAAAACAGAATAGTGAAAATCATCCAAGCTGAACAGAAAAAACAATTCTAAAAAATGAGGATGCTTAAGAGACCTCTGAGACAACATTAAGCAGACTAATATTCACATTTTAGGGGACCAAGAAGGAGAACAGAGAGAGGGGCAGAGAATTTATCTGAATAAACAGCTGAAAACTTCCCTAACCTGGGAAAGGAAACAAACATCTAGGTTGAGGAAACACAGAGAGTCCCAAATAAGATGAACCCAAAGAGGTCCACACCCAGACACAGAGACTCTTAAGAAGAGCAAGAGAAAAGCCACTAGTTACTTATAAAGGAACTTCCCTGGCTCTAGAAGCAATGTTAAAAGGCCTTCTCTCAGTGGAAAAAAAAAGACCACAACCAGAAAGATGAAAATTATGAAAGGAAAAAAAACTCATTAGTAAAGGTAAACCTAAAGATAGTAGATCAGCTACTTACAAAGTCAGTAAGAAGTTTAAAAGACAAAGTAGTAAAATCATCTATATTCACAACAGAAGTTAAGTTGATACACAAAACAAAAAGTTTTAAAATATGACATCAAAACATTAAATATGGCAGGGGGAATATAAATGCAAGATTATTAGAAAGCGTTCAAACTTAAGAGATCATCATCTTAATCGCAAAGATATATAGGTGGTTATGTATGAGCCTCCTGATAACCAAACCCAAAAATCAATAGTAGATACACAAGTAAAAAAGAGAAAGTAATCCAAACATAACACTAAATATAGTCACTACATCACAAGGGAAGAGAGCAAAAAAGAACTACAAAAACTACATAAAACAGTTTTTTTTAATGGTAGTAAGTACATACCTATCAACAATTAATTTAAACGTAAATGGACCAAATGGTCCAATCAAAAGATAGAATGGCTGAATGGATAATAAAATAAGACCCAACTATATGCTGCCTACAAGAGACTCACTTCAGATCCAAAGACAGACACAAACTGAAAGTAAGGGGATGGAAAAGGATATTCTATGCAAATGGAAACAAAAAGGAAGCTGGGGTAGCAATACTCAGACAAAATAGATTTAGACAAAGTTTGTAACAAAAGACAAAGAAGAGCATTACATATGATAAAGGGGTCAATACAAGAAGAGGATATAACATTCATAAATATTTATGCACCCAGGAGAAAAGGGAACCCTCCTACACTGTTGGTGGGAATATAAATTGTACAACCACCATGGAGATCAGTATGGAGGTTCCTTAAAAAACTAAAATAGAACTATGATATGATCCAGCAATTACACTCCTGGGCATATGTCTGGAGAGAACCATACTTCGAAGAGATACATGCACCCCAGTGTTCACTGTGGCACTACTTACAATAGCCAAAACACAGAAGCAACCTAGTTGTCCATCCACAGAGGAATGGATAAAGACGATGTGGTACATATATACAATGGAATATTACTCATCCATAAAAAAGAATGAAATAATGCCATTTGCAGCAACATGGATGGACCTACAGATTGTCAGTGCAGTAAGTCAGACAAATATCAATATGATATCACTCATATGTGGAACCCCCCAAAAATGATACAAATGAACTTGTTTACAAAACAGAAGCAGATTCACAGATCTCAAAATCAAACTTATGGTTACCAGAGGGGAAAGGTGTGTGGTGGCAGGGATAAATTAGAAGTTTGGGATTAACAAATACACACTACTATATGTAAAATAGATAATCAACAAGGACCTAATGTATAGCACAGGAAACTCTACTCATATTCTGTAATAACTTATATGGGAAAACAATCTGAAAAAGAATGGATATATGTATATGTATAAATGAATCACTTTGCTGTACACCTGGGACTAACACTGTAAATCAACTATAATATAAAATAAAAATTTTAAAGTTATTTATGCACCCAACATAGGAGCACCTAAATGTACACGGCAAATATTGACAGACATAAGGGAGAAGTCAAGAGTAAAACACTAACAGGGAACTTTAATAACTCTACTTACATTAGTGGATAGATATTCCAGACAGAAAATCATTAAGGAAATACTGGCTTTAAATGACACATTAGATCAGATGGACTTCAAGAACATTCCACCCAAAAGCAGCAGAATACACATCCTTTTCAGGTGCACATGGAACATTCTCCAGGACAGAGCATGCTAAGCCACAAAACACCTCTGACTAAATTTAAGAAGATTAAAATCACATCAAGCATCTTTTCCAACCACAACAGTATGAGATTAGACACCAACTACAAGAAAAAAAACTGCAAAAAAACAAACACATGGAGGCTAAACAATATGCTACTAAACAACGGGGTGGGGGGGTCACTGTTAAAGAGGAAATTTTAAAATACCTGGAGACAAATGAAAATGGAAAAAATGATCCAAAATCAATGGGATGCAGCCAAAGGAGTTCTAAGAGGGAAGTTTATAGCATTATAAGCCTGCCTCAGGAAACAAGAAAAATCTCAATCTAACCTAACACCTAAAGTAATTAAAATAATAAAGATCAGAGCAATAATAGAGACTAAAAAACAATAGAAAAGATCGATAAAACTAAGAGCTGGTTGTTTGAGAAGATAAAAAGATAAACCTTTTACCAGACTCATCAAGAAAAACAGAGAGAGGGCCCAAAGAAAATCAGAAATGAAAAAGAAGAAGTTACATCAAACACCACAAAAATGCAAAGGATCATACGAGATTACTGTGACTAATTATACAGAATAAAGTGGACAATCTAGAAGAAATGGATAAATTCCTAGAAACTTACAATCTCCCAAGACTGAATCAGGCAGAAATAGAATGTATGAACAGACCAATTACCAGTAATGAAGTTGAATCAGTAATATTAAAAAAAAAAAAAAAAAAAACTCCCAGCAAACGAAAAGTCCAGGACCAGATGTCTTCACAGATGAATTCTACGGAACATTTAGAGAAGAGCTAACACATATCTTCTCAAACTCTTCTGGAAAACTGAAGAGAAAGGAGCACATTTGAACTCACTTTACAAGGCCAGCAGCATCACCCTGATACAAAAACCAGACAAAGACATCACAAAAAAAGGAAATTACAGGCCATTATCACTGGTGAACACAGATGTTAAAATCTTCAAAGTATTAGCAAACCAAATTCAACAACACATTAAAAGGATCATACACTACGATCAAGTAGGATTTATCCCAGGGATATAAGGATGGTTCAATATCTGTAAATCAATCAGTGTGATAAGCCACATTAACAAATTGAATAATAAAAACCATATGGTCATATCAATAGATGTGGAAAAAGCTTTTGACAAAATTCAACATCCATTTGTGATTAAAAACTCCTAGCAAAGTGGGTATAGAGGGACATACCTCAACATAAGAAATGCCGTGTATGACAAGCCCACCACTAACATCATACTCAACAGTGAAAAGCCAAAAGCATTTCCTCTAAGGTGAGGAACAAGACAAGGACGCTCACTCTCACCACTTCTATTAACATTGTATTGGGAGTCTTAGCCCCAGCAATCAGACAAGAAAAAGAAATAAAAGGAATTCAAATTGGAAAAGAAGTAAAACTGCCACTGTTTGCAGATGACATACTATGTATAGAAAATCCTAAAGATACCACCAAAGAACTAATAAATGAATTCAGTAAAGTTGCAGCATACAAAATTAATATACGGAAATCTGGATTTCTGTACCTTAAACTATCAGAAGGAGAAATTAAGAAAACAATCCCATTTAAAATTGTATCAAAAAGAATAAAATACCTAGGAATAAATCTCACCAAGGAGGTGGAAGACCTGTACACTGGAAACTGTAAGACACTGATGAAATTGAAGATGACACAAATTAAAAGATGGTGCCATGCTCATGGATTTGAAGAATTAATATTGTTAAAATCACCCTACTACCCAAGGCAATGTACAAGATTCAGTGCAGTCCCTATCAAAATACCAATGGCATTTTTCACAGAACTAGAACAAACAATTCTAAAATTTATTTGGAAACACAAAAGACCCCAAATAGCCAAAACGGTCTTGAGAAAGAAGAACAAAGCTGGAGGTATCATGCTCATTGATTTCAAACTATACTACAAACTCTAGTAACCGAAATAGTATGGTACTGGCACAAAAACAGACATATAGATCAATGCAACAGAATAGAGAACCCAAAAATAAACCCACACATACATGGTCAGTCTAAAACAGAGGAAGGAAGAATATACAGTGGGGAAAAGACAGCCTCTTCAGTAAATGGTGTTGGGAAACCTGGACAGCTCCATGCAAAAGAGTCAAACTGTACTGCTTTCTCACATCATATGTGAAAATAAACTCAAAAAAATATTTAACTGTAAGAACTGAAACCATAAAACCCTAAGAAAACACAGTACACTCTTTGACATTGGTCTTCACAAACTTCTCTTGGGTATGTCTCCTCAGGCAAGGGAAACAAAAGCAAAAAACAAATGGGACTATAACAACCTAAAAAGCTTCTGCACAGTGAAGAAAACTATCAACAAAATTAAAAGACAACCTACTGAATGTGAGAAGGTATTTACAAACAATCTATCTGATAAGAGGTTCATGTCCAAAGTATCCAAAGAACCCATACAACTCAACATCAAAAACAAACGCAACTAAAAAATGAGGGCTTCGCTGGTGGCGCAGTGGTTGAGAGTCCGCCTGCCATTGCAGGGGACACGGGTTCGTGCCCTGGTCCGGGAGGATCCCACATGCCACGGAGCGGCTGGGCCCGTGAGCCATGGCCGTTGAGCCTGAGCGTCCGGAGCCTGTGCTCTGCAACGGGAGAGGTCACAACAGTGAGAGGCCCACATACCCCCCAAAAAAAAGAAATGAGCAGAGGACCTGAATAGACATTTTTCCAGAGGGGACATACACATGGCCAATAGACACATGAAAATATGCTGAACATCACTAATCATCAAGGAAATGCAAATCAAAACCACAGTGATACCACCTCACACCTGTCAGTATGCCTAGTATCAAAAGGACATCAAATAACAAGTGTTGACAAGGATGCAGATGAAAGGGAACCCTCATGCACTGGTGGGAATATAAATTGGTTACAGCCACTATGGAAAGCAGTATGAAGTTTCCTTAAAAGTGAAAAATAGAACTACTGTATGATTCATCAATTCAACTTCTGAGTTTTTTCCCAAAGAAATCAAAACCACTAATTCAAAAAGGTAGGTACCCCTATGTCCACTGCAGCATTATTCACAGTTGCTAAGATATGAAAGCAACCTAAGTGTCTATTGATAAATTAATCGATAAAGGAGGTGTATAATAATACATACAGTAGAATATTACTCAGCCATATAAAAAAAGAATGAAATCTTGCCATTTGCAAGAACACGAATGGACCTAGAGGGTGTTTTGCTAAGTGAAGTAAGTCAGACAGAGAAAGACAGATACCATATGATTTCGCTTATATGAGGAATCTAAGAAACAAAACAATTGAACAAACATAAACAGACTCATAGATACAGAAAACAAACTAGTGGTTGCCAGAGGGGAGTGGGGTGGGGAGATGAGTGAAACAGATGAGGGTGATTGAGAGGTCCAAACTCTGTTAAAAAAATATCACAGGGCTTCCCTGGTGGCGCAGTGGTTGAGAGTCCGCCTGCCGATGCAGGGGACACGGGTTCGTGCCCCGGTCCCGGAAGGTCCCACATGCCGCGGAGCAGGTGGGCCTGTGAGCCATGGTCGCTGAGCCTACGCATCCAGAGCCTGTGCTCCGCAACGGGAGAGGCCACAGCAGTGAGAGGCCCGCGTACCACAAAATATATATATATATACACACATATATATATATCACAGAGATATAATGTACAGATAACATAGGGAATATAGTCAATAATATTTAATAATTTTGTGTGATGACAGATGGTAAATAGACTTATCATGGTGATCACTTTGTGATGTATAAAAATACCGAATCACTGATTTACACCTGAGACTAATAAGTTTTAAGTCAGTTTTAAGTCAGGTATACTTCAATTTAAAAAAAGAAGAAAGAAAGAAATGGAGTCCAGTGGTTAGGACTCTGCACTTCCACTGCCAGGGGCCTGGGTTCCATCCCTGCTCTGGTCGGGGCACTAAGATTCCACAAGTCGTGTGGCTTGTGGAAAGAAATTGAGAAAGGAGATGGATAATATTCTTAAATACCGAATAACTACAGATTTGATTTGTTCACTCGACACATATTTATAGAGCACCAAGAAGTGCTGGGCATTTTTCCAGATACTGGGCATATGTCAGCAAACGAAAGAGACAACAGCTCTGCCTTCTTGGAGCTTTTGTTCCAGTCAGAGGAGGCAGACGATATGCCCCAGGTCAGCAATGGGCCCCGGAGGCCCATGTCTGTGGCTGGGCACAGAGAGCAGAGGAGAGAGATGGGAGCGGTTAGGGGTGGGGGGAGGCCAGAGCAGGCAGGTCCTTGTGGCCCGTGCAGAGAGCATGGTTTACTCTGTGAAATGAGAAGCGTTTGGGGGAGTTTTGAGCAGAGGAGTGTCATGATTTGACATGTTTTTTTTTAAATCGGGATCATGCATTGATCCCGTTACTGTGTTAGGGTAGACAGAAGGGGAGGCAAGGGCAGAAAAGCAGGAGCCCAGGTAGGTGGCTTCTGTCCCAGGGAGAGAAAATGGTGGCTTGGACTTGGGTGTGGCGATGGAAGTAGTGAGAAGTGGTCTGATTCTGGGCATATTTTGAATTTGAGCCAACTGAATTTGCATATGAATTAAATATGAAGTGTTAAAAAAAGAAGAACTAAGGGTGAATCTAAAATTTTTAATGGGAAAGGACGTTGAAAATACCATCCGATTTCAGTAGTGGGAGAATTGTGTTGTAACTTACTGGTTCATCCAATAAAACTCCATTTTATTTTTGGAGTTTTATATTCAGGAATTCATTTATGCCTTTTAACAAACTAGGTCCTTTAAGGGACCTTCAGAGATGGAGTTCCTCCATCAGGATGCCGAGATGCTTATTAAAAAGAACAGTTTCCAGATTCCTGCGCCTCCCACCTCTGAGTGGGAGGAAAGGATCTGCCGGGGTAGGACTCAGGTTTCAGTGTCATGAATAAGCACCGAATTCAGAGCTGGGGTGGGAACAGTTTGTCGTCAGAGGCAGCAGAAGTTCACATCCCTTGACTGACTCCTAGTCGTGCCAGCTTTGATCTTACTTCCTCCCAAAGCCTCCCCAACTTCCGTACTCTGGCCTACACCCTACTTCCATAGCACCCGTATTTTCTCAACAGTAGTGATTGCCACACTATAATTGCCTGTTCACTTCTTTATCTTTCCCACTAAATTATTCACTGACATATGCCCAGGCGTAGTGCCAGGCACATGGCAGGTGTTCAATAAACATTTATTGAATTTTCCAAAAAATAAGTTTTTAAGTGTACAAAGAAGAATATTCTTACAACAGGACAAGCAGGTGTGTTAACATCGGTTAGAGCTGTGAGCTGGGTTTTAGGCGCTATTCTGCTTTGGGCTGTATGAGCCGTTTCTGCTCACAACATTTCTGATGCCAAATGTGGGAAGGGGGGCATACCACGCCAACCAATTCTCCAACTCTCCATACACCAACTGGGTGTCTTACAATTCAGTGCAGTTCTGACAATACCCAGAGTTAGCACAGACCCAAAAGGGTGAGGGCTCAGTCCCATAGGACTGCCCCCACTGCAGACACCAATCACAAGTTCTGGACCTCCCATACTTCTGACTCACAGCTATAAATTGGGGGTTCCCATGTCCCCCTCCTCTTTCCTTACATTTACCAGTTTGTTATAAGGGATAGAACTCAGCAACAGTCAGATGGAAGAGATGTATAGGATAAGGTATGGGCGGTGCATGCAGAGCCTCCATACTCCCTGTTAGCACACCACCATCCCAGCACCTCCCTGTGTTCACCACCCTAGAAGCTCCAAATTTCATTGTTTGGTGGATGTTATGGAAGTTCTATTATGCAGGCAAGATTGATTAAATAAGTAGCCATTAATCACTAACTTGATCTCCACCCCCTCTCCTCTGCCCAGAGGTCAGGGGTGGGACCAGAAGATCCAATCCTCTAATCACATGGTTGGTTCCTTGGGCAGCCAGCCCCCATCCTGAAGCTATCTGGGGACCCACCAAGACCCATCTCATTAGCATGGACTCAGAGACGGTTGAAAGGGGTTAGTTATGAATTATGAGAGACACTCCTCTCACCTTGTCACTCAGGAAATTCCAAGAGTTTTAGGAGATCTGTTCTAGGAACTGGGGACAAAGAATAAACAGGTATTTCTTATTGTGTCACGATATCACAGGCTAGTTTTCAGATCCTGAACAAGTTCGTTAACCTCCTGCATTACCTGTGAAAGCAGCTGGGGATGGGAGGAGGGGACACAGGTTTTACAGAAAGCCCTAGAGGTTTTCATGTGTTCTCCCATTGAGATTCACTTTGAGGAGTAAATCTCTACTACTGATGACAATACCCACCCCTCCGATATGTTGGAAGGAGGAGGAAAAGCTTGTGGGCTGTTGGGCAAGTGATTTCTGATGGTTTCTTTCTGTGCTCTTGGAAAAAAGACAACCAGGGTTCTGAAAGCATTTAAGTATTGTTTCGTTATGTTTTGGTTTTGCTTATTACATAGATGTTTAATGATGGACCACCTCCCTTTCCTATCTTGATTTTTAGCTGCATGTGCAAATCAGCGTCCTGACCTCTTTGGTTGTGTTATTGCCCAAGTTGGAGTAATGGACATGCTGAAGTTCCATAAATACACTATTGGTCACGCCTGGACCACTGATTATGGGTGCTCAGACAACAAACAACACTTTGAATGGCTCATCAAGTAAGGTTTTAATTCATATGACATATTTGTGTTGCTAACAATTTGATACCAGAATACTGAACATAGTCAAAAGGATAAACGTTTGACTCCATGCCCTTCAATGTCTCATATTTGCGTGTAATTTACTGCAAAAGTAGGGCAAGTGGTGGGAATACCTGTCTTCCTGGTTTTGACCTGGTCTTTAACAAAAACAACAAACTACAAAGATGTGATGGGCAAAATTTTAAAGGTGGTCCTCCAGGATTCCTGTCCCCTGGTTCTTCGGTCAACCACTAATCTAGGTACTTCTGTGAAGGGACTTTGCGGATTAAATTAAGGTTACTAATCAGCTGACCAGGATAAGGAGATTATCCTGGATTATCGAGTGGGCCCAATCTAATGACAAACCCTTAAAGGCAGAGCATTTTCTCTGGTGGGAGTTGGGGATGCAGCAGAAAGGGAGATGAGAGAGATTGGACGCATGAGGAGGGCAGGAGGACTAAAGCCACCATTGCTGGCTTTGAAACTGAAGGAAGCGGGGCTGTTCGACCTGAGATCAACCCCAACCAACAACCATCAAAGAAACAAGGACCTCAGTCCTACAGCCACATGGAACTGAATGCATTCTGCCAACAGCTGGAATGAGTCTGGAAGTAGATTTTTTTCTAGAACTTCTGGATAAGTGCCCAGCTAGCCAACACTTTGATTTCAGCCTTGAGAGCCAGAGAACCCAGTTGAGCCAAGCTAGACTTCTGACTTATAGAACTGTGAGATAAGAAATCCATGTTGTTTTTAAAAGCTGCCAAATTTGTGGTAATTTGTTAATGCAGCAATTAAAAAATAATTTAAAAAAAAAGTCATTATAACTTACATATATATGGGATTTCTTTTTCTAAATTAAGAGATAAAGGGCTTCCCTGGTGGCACAGTGGTTGAGAGTCCGCCTGCCGATGCAGGGGACACAGGTTCGTGCCCCGGTCCGGGAAGATCCCACATGCCGCAGAGCGGCTGGGCCCGTGAGCCATGGCCGCTGAGCCTGCGCGTCCGGAGCCTGTGCTCCGCAACGGGAGAGACCACAACAGTGAGAGGCTCGCGTACCACAAAAAAAGAAAAAGGAATATATGCAAGAACAGTTAAACTTTTTTTGTGCTCTCAGTATTACCACATATATTTGAAACTACAAGTTGCATTACTGAAATATTCGTATCCCTCAACACTTTGGCGAAAACAGTGAGAAAATGGCAAACATTTAGATTCTCCAGACTGCAAGCTACATTCTTTTTTGGCTCTTCACTCTTTGCTTCCCACATGTAGGGGTTTTTGGATTTTTACCAGCAGTATTTAGGAATTACTCTTGGAATAGCACCAGCAGCCTATGTCCCCTCTCCCCACTGTATTTTGATACAGTAATTTCTCAAGTCAGGTTTTTTTCCTTCATTTGATGTGCTTTGTATGGTTAGCTCTCCACTTAGAAATTCAGCTAAAATGACTTGAATTTTTTTAATTGAATACTTTTAAACTATTCAATTCTGTCCTGTAGGAGGGGGAAAGTTTAGCTTTTAAAATACACAGGTAGCCTCACTGACACATCCTGGTGAAAGCTGAATATTTGAAGAAGCCATAGTTCCAATTACCTTTAAGAAAATATGCACTTGGGGAGGATAAGTCCCATTTAAACTCAGTTGAAAATACTGAGTTAATTGTATATTGAAGGCAAAAATATTTGCTGGAACCTGATACTTCTAAAATTAATTTGAAAGCAAAAAAAGAGTTCTAAATATTTTTTCTCTCAAGATGTGTGTGATATTCCTATTTCAGACTTTAATTTTTTAACCTAGCACCCACAGAGCTGTATTTTCCTCTTACTTGCTACTCCCAGTGAACAGAGAGCTCAATCCAATATATTGAAGGGGTCCCCCCACGACCCCCAAAATTTAAATTTCCAAGTTTGTGAATGGCTGGGAAAAATAAAGCCTAACAGACTTTTTTTCTACAGAACTTCTCAGTCTTGAATGTATAAATGCGGCACATGAACCTTGAGGTGGGGAGAGGCATTATTAGTAGGCAGTTTCCAGACTTGTTTTCCCATAGAACTAACCCTTATCTGGAGGACTGGGGTTGATCCAGAAATGCTCTGCAATGAGAGCAGAAAACAGACCCATTGGTACCCCCATCTTATCTATTAGGAGACTAAACCCCAGAAGGTTTTAGTCTTAGCTTGGTTAACTGAGTAGAAATTTTACTATTTTTGCCTATTTACCCTCCAAAATAAAACTCTACTAAAATAGTTTAATTCATTAATACTGAACACTTTGGAAAACATGACACCCATATGGACTAAAACGTAAAGAAAAAGTATCCAGAGATGGCTTAACTATTAATCAATCGCTGTTTAATTTGATTGTACTTATGTTCTTAAAAACCTTTTTGTTAACTGGAAACTTATCTTGTGCTTCAGAAGGTGTCTCCTCCACTAACTTTCTCACCATTGGCCAAAGTCAGTTTCTTTCTGCTGGACTGTGAGCCAGCAGGGGGTCAGCGGCTTAGGTTCCCTGGTTTCAGACAGGAAGCTAGGCCCAGAGGGGACACGTGGTCTTCCTAAGACTGCCAAGCTGAGCTCAGAATAAAGGTTTTATAGATACTAAACAGGCAAAAGCTGCTGTACACTGGATTTCAAGTTCTTCAACAAAAGAAAGGCTTGCACCCATTCTATTCACAATCAGTGATTTAAAAGAACAATCAGGGCTTCCCTGGTGGTGCAGTGGTTGAGAGTCCGCCTGCCGAAGCAGGGGACACGAGTTCGTGCCCCGGTCCGGGAAGATCCCACATGCCGCGGAGCGGCTGGGCCCGTGAGCCATGGCCGCTGAGCCTGCGCGTCCAGAACCTGTGCGCCGCAATGGGAGAGACCACAGCAGTGAGAGGCCCGCGTACCACAAAAAAAAAAAAGAAGCAACAAGGATATGTTGTACAGCACAGAGTATATAGCCAATATTTTATAATAACTTTAAATGGAGTATAATCTATAAAAATATTGAATCACCTGAAACTAATATTGTAAATCTACTATACCTCAATTAAAATCTTTCCATGTAGAATACAAAGGGACAGTCAGTCCACTTTGTAGCAGTGAAAAAGTCAGTCTGAAGAATATGAAAATATTCACCTCAAGACAGTCAGTAGGCACATACTTTGGGTTGTTTCAACAGCCCTGTTTCTTTCTTACACAGGCTTCCAAAGTGGGAGCGAAATAAACGACACAGCTCCCCAGCTTCCAATAGCCCTGGCCAGTCACAGCCCAAACGGTGAGGTGATGTAACTTAGTCTGCAGTGGTCACCCATGGACCAGTTGGCTGCAGTCCTCACTGCTGGTGACGGTAGGCGGGTAGATGACGCAAGTCACTGTGCCCACCGGTCCCCGTGATTATCCTAGTGGACACACAACTCTCATTTTGATATCCGGCCTCATGAAAGTGCCTTTGCCTTTCAGATACTCTCCACTGCACAACGTGAAGCTACCAGAGGCAGACGACATCCAGTACCCGTCCATGCTTCTCCTCACTGCGGACCATGACGACCGCGTGGTCCCGCTTCATTCCCTGAAGTTCATTGCCACCCTTCAGTACCTGGTGGGCCGCAGTCGGAAGCAGAACAATCCCCTGCTTATCCACGTGGACACCAAGGCGGGCCACGGGGCTGGGAAGCCCACGGCCAAAGTAATAGAAGAAGTGTCAGACATGTTTGCGTTCATAGCGCGCTGCCTGAACATTGACTGGATTCAGTAAATGGCATTTCCCACTGCCTCCGACGGCCGCGGAAAGCCTCAAGGGCTCCCACACCGTTAAAACCGAGAAACCACTGGGCGTAATGCCTCCCCACACGAACACTGTTCCTGCACTCGCGGACTGCAGCTGAACAGAACTGCCGTGGGGATTTTATCTTTTCTAGGCTTCTCCTTTTTAGCAGGCCCTTGGCGTTTCTTTTTCCCACCCTGTGCAGGCACATATTTTAAAAGGAACAAAAGGCATGTTCGGATAAATAGCTAATGGCAGCCAACACGCTGTGAATATTAGATTGCTGGATTCAGAGTCATGGTCAGGCATACTTCATATAGAGCACCTCAGTGAAATTTGCTTCTATAACTATAACCAATACACCATTACATAAATGTGAGACTTGTTCTCCTGAAAGAGACTTCTTTGCCACAATAATAAATGTTATTTAAGAATGAGAGGCTTTATTTCTGGTTCCTTTGTGTCGAGGAGCAACCCCAGAAGCGCAGTCATCCTGCACTGCGTCCTGTCATTTGTCTATGGGAATAAGCAATGAAGTCATAGACTGTAAGCGCTGCACGGAGGCGGAGTGCGTCCATCTAGCTCCCTTGTTTATGGTGAGGAAGCTATTAGGGGTGGCTTACTGTCTTACATATTAACCACTCAGCCAGCTGGTCATATCGTCCGGGGCTCTTTCGGTTTGGATGCCTCCTAAAAATCAGTGGACCCGAAGCTTCAGATTATTCACCTATTTGTCTGTCTGTCCATTTGGTTACAAAGTATTTGTGGAAATCAGAGTACCTGGGATTCTAAAACTAAGAGACCACATGAGTGAACTCTCCAAATTTATCTTACGATTAGAAATTTCAGCATTTGCCAAGCAGTTCTTCCCCCCATAGACCACTTCCTGGAAATAAAAATAGTCATACTTTAAAAAGTGTGTCTCCCCAGCCTGAAAATATATCATTCCTCAAACTTGTCCATAAGAAAAAAAAAAAAATTAAGGCATTTGGTTTAACATTTCATGAAATACTATTCCTTTGGGTATCAGTTTGGGAGGTGGTGATCTAATTTATGAGAAAAAAACAGCTGCTGCTTTGTCTTGCTTCATGAGATATCACAAAAATTACTATTTTGTATAAAGTATTTTAACCTTAAAAAAATTAGTTTAAGGGCTTCCCTGGTGGCACGGCGGTCAGGAAAGATCCCACATGCCGCAGAGCGGCTGGGCCCGTGAGCCATGGCCGCTGAGCCTGCGCGTCCGGAGCCTGTGCTCCGCAACGGGAGAGGCCACAAGAGCGAGAGGCCTGCGTACCGCAAAAAAAAAAAAATTAGAAGATTACTTCATTAATCTAATAGCTTGTTCTTTTCCAGGTAAGTGCTATTTTCCAAATCATACATGTTTGTGCTTCTCTTGAGATCTCTACCTCTCAAATTGTAGTCTAAAGTTAGACACACTATTTTCTGTCCAGCTTATCACTACATACAAGATCAGTTGAAAGGTGGATACATGGTTTGGCTTTTCTACAGTTATGTTTTCTATCTCTGTTTAAATAAGCACTGTATATAATGCAGCTGTCATTGAACATAGGATTCATTATGAGCCCCTCCACCCAATCCCTGGAGAAAAAGTATGCCACTAGCTAGCAGTGCATGCAGGGGTTGACATCATCACCATCTACCTGGAGAGATGCTAACACTAGCTAACTGCCATGTAACTGCTGACCAGCATGACAGGAAGGAAAAAAAATGTATTTGTATAGATAAGGCAAAGGCAGCCTTTATCCTAGACCAGCTGGGTCATTTAAGGTGCAGACAGCTGAGTTGTACCCATTCAGTCCAGAGCATTTGCAAGTTTGCACGGAATCCGGCTACACTTTCCCACTGAGGTTTTCTACTTAGCAGCAGAAAGTGGAAGTACAGTGTGTAGAGTCTCAGCTTCAAGAGAAATCAGGACCAGGTTCAAATCCCAACTGTCAATTAGTAACTGGTGATTATGAGGAATAAACAAGCTAATATACTTACACGTGCCTAGCATATAATTGGACTCCAATTGGGAGTTTTCTTTCCCAAGCTAATTTTCATATCGAGATTTTAGCTGGACAACTGAGCGCACAGACTGAAGGTAGCTTTTTCACACCTTAATCATTGGATGACTTAGAGGTTGGGCTCCTCCCCAGATCTCAGAGTGTCTTTCTTACTAGATGCCACCCTCCTCTGTATCCTGTGCTCTGCCCCTCTGCTCTGTCTTACGTTGCTCTCTGGTGTTCTGAGGAAAAAAGCTGCATATGGTGGCCAGGTGGTCTGCCTTGTCACAGGGCCTTGCAAACACGCCACAGAGCGTTTGCTCCCTTAGTAAGATAAAGTCACATTTATGATGTTTAATATGTACATACCTGGAATATTGTAAAACTTTGCAATTAGTCATGTTTCATAATACTCCCACTAAAGCTTAGGCAGTTACACCCAAATGGTGCTGCCAGTATGAAAGGTTACATTTCAGCTAAGAAAGTCTGTCACCAAATTCTCCATATTTATCAGATAATTTTACCAGCCTCAGGGATTTCCCTGGGCAGGTTGCATAGCCAGTGCCCAGAAGGCTTACAGAGCCTCAAAGATGAGTTAAGGCCAGACTGGAAAGGTGTAAGGGGGGCTGTAAAAAAAAAGAGAAGGTCAGACTATAAGGGGGTAGTCAGGAAGGCCGGTGGGATGAGGGCTGAGGCCAATGAATAAGGACCATTTAGCTGTATTTTGCATCCATTCATATGCTAGGGGCTGGGAGTGCAAAGAGAAAAAGTCCTGCCCTGATGAAGTTGAGACTCCAGGGGGAGGAAACAGGCGATAAACTATGTCCTCGGTCCCCTGTGCTCTAAGCTTTCTGTGTGTGTGGATATGTTTGTCCTCAAGCAACCTTATAAACCATGTGCTTATCCCCATTTGGCAAAGGCCCAAGTTCACCAGCTGGGAAATAAGCAGGCAGGGCAGTTAACCCTGGCAGCAGGACCCTGGAGACGGCACTCTTACCCACTAGTCTAGTAAGACAAAAAAGCAAGTGGCTTCCCATTCAAGATGGCGACTAGGAGGGTCCTGAACTTACCTCCTCTCATGGACACAGCTAATTGACAGCTGCATACAGAACAATGCGCTTTGAAAGAAACCCAAAAACTAGATGAGCAACTCCTACACATGAGGTGAAAGAGAAGAAACCCACATGGAACCGGGTAGAAGAGGCTGAGACACAATCTCACGATACACCCCACCCCTGACACAGCCACCCACAGTCAGGCGGGAACCCACAACTCCGAGCTTCTCCATGAGGAGCAAAGGGTTTGGACTTCACATCTGGCACGCCAGCTTTTAAGACTTGCATCTAAGAGACGAGCCTCCAAAATATTTAGCTTGCATCCATGAGACCCACCAAGATATAGCAAAGAAACAATTTTTTTAATTTGTTTTGTTTTTTCTCTCTAGTCACATTTTTAATTTAAAGAAAAGTTTAATATATTAAAAAATACCTCACACCAGTCAGAATGGCCATCATCAAAAAGTCTACAAATAATAAATGCTGGAGAGGGTGTGGAGAAAAGGGAACCCTCCTACACTGTTGGTGGGAATGTAAATTGGTGCAGCTACTATGGAAAACAGTATGGAGGTTCCTTAAACTAAAAATAGAGCTACCATATGATCCTACAATCCCACTCCTGGGCATATATCCAGAAAAGACAAAAACTCTAATTTGAAAAGACACATGCACCCCAATGTTCACAGGAGCACTATTTACAATAGCCAAGACATGGAAGCAACCTAAATGTCTGACAGATGAATGGATAAAGATGTGTTGTGTATACACACACACACACACACACACACACACACACACACAGGAATGTTACTAAACCACAAAGAATGCCATTTGCAGCAACATGGATTGACCTAGAGATTACCATAAGCCAGACAGTGAAGTAAGCCAGACAGAGATAAATACCACATAATATCACTTATACATGGAATCTTAGAAAGGAAAAAAAGATACAGATGAACTTATTTACAAAACAGAAAGAGATTTCCAGACATAAAAAACAAACTTACTGTTATCAAAGGGGAGGGAGGGGAGGGGAGAGAGGGATAAATTAGGAGGTTGGGATTAACATATACACACTACTATATATAAAATAGATAAACAACAAGGACCTACTGAATAGCACAGGGAACTCTACTCAATATTTTTCAATAAGCTATAAGGGAAAAGAATCTGAAAAGGAACATGTATATGTATGTATGTATAACTGAATCACTGTTCTGTACACCTGAAACTAACACGACATTGTAAATCAATGATACTTCAATTAAATAATTAAAAAATTTTTTAAAGATCTACATAGGGACTTCCCTGGTGGTCTAGTGGTAAAGAATCCGCCTTCCAATTTAGGGGACACAGGTTCAATCCCTGGTCGGGGAACTAAGATCCCACATGCCGCGGGGCAACTAAGCCCTGGGGCCACAACTACTGAGCTCTTGCGCCTCAACGAGAGAGCCCACGTGCCACAAACTACAGAGCCCACGCTCCCTGGAGCCCACACGCCACAACTAGAGAGAAAACCTGCGTGCCTCAACAAAGACCCAACTCAGCCAAAAAAATAAAATAAATATTTTTTAAAATTTAAAAAATAAAAAAGATCTACTAAGTTTCAAATATACAATACAGTATTATTAACTATAGTCACCATACTGTACATTACACCCCCAGAACTTATTTATAACTGGAAGTCTGTACCTTTGACCACCTTCAGTCAATTTAACCACCCAAAAAACAGTTCTTAAAAGGGCTCACGCAGACTCATCTGGCTACCCCCCAGGGTCCAGCAGAGAGTCCTCTGCTTGAAAAGTGCCCAGTCTTTCTGTGAAAGACACCTACCTGCTCATCTTAAAGCTTTGGCCCGAGGGGCAAGATTCTAACTGAACACACATCTAGAAGCCTACGGAAACACCCTCCAAAGTCCACAGAGGCTGGTGGGGCCATATTCGCACTCTCCCTCCACCTCACCCCAGGTCACTAATATCTCCCAGAAAGACCCTGTGCACACACCTAGTGCCCTGGTTTCTGTGACACCCACTGATCACGTGGCTCTAGTGGCCAGTGGGTCCTGTAGGGCTGTAGCAAATGGACAAACAGTTCTTAACTGGCTAACCACCCCAGGGCACAGCACAGAGACAGCAGACGGAAATGCACCCCCAGACTTCCTGTGAAAGAGACCTATTAGCTTACCTTCATAGCTGTGGCCTGAGAAGCAGACTCCTAACTAAACACATCTAAGGGCTGATTATAATCCTCTCCAGAGATCACGGAGGCCAGTGGGTGTCATCCTCACACTCCCCCTCTGTCCTGCCCGACATCACCAGCATCTCCAGGAAAAGAGCTTGTGTATACGTGTGGTGCCCCAACTTTTGTGGCTGTGCTACATCCCTTGATAGCCTGAGTCTGGTGGCCAGCAAGGCCTGTGTTCATGGGGCTTGTGTTCTTGTGTTAATGGGACAGCTGCAAACAAAGAAACTTAACTAGCTGTTACCTCAGGGCTCAGTGCAAAGAGAGCAGACAGAAATGCCCATCTGCCCCTGAAAGAGCTATGTTTGCACATTTGAAAAGCTGCTGCCTGAGGGCCTAGCTTTCAATTAGCCTGCACCTAGGTGTTGACTGAGATCCACCCTTTTTGGGACACCAACAGGTCTTTGCACACCCTCAGCTACCAGAAGCCACTAAGAATAAAGCAGGCTACTTGAACAATCACAAAGATTTGAGACAACCAAGAGCTAGAGCAGGGTGGAACAATAAGGTTCACCTCCTACACAAGGCTGCTTCTTTAAGACTGGGAGAGGTGACTTTTTCAGCTAATGCATAGAAAAATAACACAGACTGTCAAGGAAATCTGAATAAACAAAAGGAATATGTTCCAAACAAAAGAACAAGATAAAACCTCAGAAAAACCCTGAATGAAACAGAGGTAAGTGAAAATTTACCTAGTAAAGAGTTCAAAGATACAATCATAAAGATGCTCACCAAATATATATGCACCCAACACAGTGTTTGCCTTATGTATTGAGGTGCTCCTAACAGCCATAAAAGGGGAAACTGACAGTAACACAATGATAGTGGGGCACTTTAACAACCTGCTTTCACCAATGGACACATCAGACAGAAAAATCAATAAGGAAACACAGGCCTTAAATGACATATTAAGCCAGATGGACTTAATTGATATTTATAGAGCATACATTCCCAAAGCAGCAGAATACATACCCTTCTTAAGTGGACACGGAACATTCTCCAGGACAGATCAAATATTGGGTCACAAATCAAGCCTCAGTAAATTTAAGAAAACTGAAATCATATCAAGGATCTTTTCGGACCAAAACACTATGAGGTTAGAAATAAATTACAGGAAAAAGAATGTAAAAAACACAAACACGTGGAGACTAAAACAATACTACTACTAAACAACCAATGGATCACCAAAGAAATCAAAGAGAAAATCAAAAAAATACCTAGAGACAAATGAAAATGAAACGTGATGATCCAAAATCTACGGGACACAGCAAAAGCAGTTCTAGTAAGGAAGTTTACAGCAATACAATATTATCTCAGGAAACAAGAAAAATCTCAAAGAAACAAGCTAACCCTATACCTAAAGAAACTAGAGAAAGAAGAGCAAACAAAACCCAAAGTTAGTAGAAGGAAAGAAATCATAAAGATCAGAGTGGAAATAAATGAAATAGAGATGCAGAAAACAATCGAAAAGATAAGTGAAACTAAAAGCTGGTTCTTTGAAAAGATAAACAAAATTCACAAACCTTTATCCAGGCTCATCAAGAAAAAAAGGGAGAGGGCTCAAATCAATAAAGTCAGAGATGAAAAAGGAGAAGTTACAACTGACACCACAGAAATAAAAAGCATCGTAAGAGACTACTACAAGCAACCCTGGACAAATTCTTAGAAACATACATCCTTCCAAGACTAAACCAGGAAGAAATAGAAAACATGAAGAGACCAATCACAAGTACTGAAATTGAAACTGTGATTTAAGAACTTCCAACAGGGACTTCCCTGGTGGTGCAGTGGTTAACAATCCACCGGCCAATTCAGGGTACACGGGTTCAAGCCCTGGTCCAGGAAGATCCCACATGCTGTGAAGCAACTAAGCCCGTGTGCCACAAATATCTGAGCCTGCACTCTAGAGCCCATGAGCCACAACTACCGAGCCTACATGCCACAATTACTGAAGCCTGCACACCTAGAGCCCATGCTCTGCAACAAGAGAAGCCACCACAATGAGAAGCCCATGCACCTCAACAAAGAGTAGCCCCCACTCAACACAATTAGAGAAAGCCCGCGGGCAGCAATGAAGACCCAACACAGCCAAAAATAAACAAATAAAATTGATTATTTTAAAAAAATTGGAAAAATTTTTTAAAAATAAAAACTTCCAACAAACAAGTCCAGGACCAGATGGCTTCACAGGTGATATTTATCAAACATTTAGAGAAGAGCTAACACATATCCTTCTGAAACTCTTCTAAAAAACTGCAGAGGGGGGCTCCCCTGGTGGCACAGTGGTTAAGAATCCACCTGCTAATGCAGGAGACACGTGTTTGAGCCCTGATCCGGGAAGATCCCACATGCCGCGGAGCAACTAAGCCTGTGCACCACAACTACCTAGCCTGCTCTCTAGAGCCCATGCTCTGCAACAAGAGAAGCCACCACAGCGAGAAGCCTGTGCACTACAACAAAGAGTAGCCCGTGCTCGCCGCAACTAGAGAAAGCCTGCATGCAGCAACGAAGACCCAATGCAGCCAAAAATAAGTAAATAAATAAATTTATTAAAAAAAAAAAATAACTGCAGAGGAAGGAACACTCCCAAACTCATTCTATGAGGCCACTATCACCCTGATACCAAAAGCAGACAAAGATACCACAAAAAAAAGAAAATTACAGGCCAATATCACTGAGGAACATAGATGCAAAAATCCTCAAAAACTACTAGCAAACCAAATCCAAAAATACATTAAAAGGACCATACACCATGATCAAGTGAGATTTACCCCAGGGATGCAAGGATTTTTCAATATCCGTAAACCAATCAGTGTAATACACCACATTAGCAAAGTAAAGAATAAAAACCATATGATCATCTCAATAGATGTATGAAAAGCTTTTGACAAAGTTCAACACCAATTTATGATAAAAACTCTCCAGAAAGTGGGCATAGAGGGAACATACCTCAACATAATAAAGGCCATATATGACAAACCCACAGCCAACATCATTCTCAATGGTGAAAAGCTGAAAGTATTTCCTCTAAAGATCAGGAACAAGACAAGGGTGTCCACTCTCACCATCTTTTTTGGGTTTTTTTGGCTGCGTTGGGTCTTTGTTACTGCACGCAGACTTTCTCCAGTTGTGGCAAGCGGGGACTACTCTTTGTTGTGGTGTGCAGGCTCATTGTGGCGGTTTCTCTTGTTACACAGCACAGGCTCTAGGCATGCGGGCTTCAGTAGTTGTGGTGCGGGCTCAGTAGTTGTGGCTCACAGGCGCTAGAGCACAGGTTCAGTAGTTGTGGTTCATGGGCTTAGCTGCTCCATGGCATGTGGAATCTTCCTGGACCAGGGTGCAAACCCGTGTCCCCTGTATTGGCAGGTGGGTTCTTAACCACTGAGCCACCAGGGAAGTCCCATCACCACTTTCATTCAACATAGTTTTGGAAGTCCTAGCCACAGTAATTAGAGAAGAAAAAGAAATAAAAGGAATCCAAATTGGAAAGGAAGAAGTAAAACTATCACCTTTTACAGATGATATGATACTATACATACAAAATCCTCAAGATGCTACCAGAAAACTACTAGAGCTCATCAATGAATTCAGTAAAGTTGCAATATACAAAATTAATACACAGAAAATCTCTTGCATTCCTATACCCTAAAAATGAAAGATCAGAAAGAGAAATTAAGGAAACAATCCCATTTACCATTGCATCAAAGAGAATAAAATACCTAGGAATAAACATACCTAAGGAAGCAAAAGACCTGGACTCAGAAAACTATAAGACCCTGATGAAAGAAATTGAAGATGACACAAACAGATGGATAGATATACCATGTTCTTGGATCAGAATACTCAATATTGTGAAAATGACTATACTACCCAAAGCAATATATAGGTTCAATGCAATCCCTATCAAACTACCAATGGCATTTTTCACACACTGGAACAAAAAAATTTTACCATTTATATGGGAACACAAAAGACCCCGAATAGTCAACCAATCTTGAAAAAGAAAAATGCAGCTGGAGTAATCAGGCTCCCTGACTTCACTCTATATTACAAATCTACAGTAATCAAAACAGTATGGTAGTGGCACAAAAACAGGAATATAGGTCAATGGAACAGGATAGAAACTCCAGAGCTAAACTCACGCACCTATGGTCAACTGATCTATGACAAAGAAGGCAAGAATATACAGTGGAGAAAAGACAGTCTCTTCAATAAGTGGTGCTGGGAAAACTGGACAGCTACATGTAAAAGAATGAAATTAGAACACTCCCTAACATCATACACAAAAATAAACTCAAAAAAGGTTAAAGATCTAAATGTAAGACTTAATATTATAAAACTGTTAGAGGAAAACATAGGCAGAACACTCTCCGACATAAATAGCAGCATTATCTCTTTGGAGCCACCTCCTAATGAAAATAAAAACAAAAATAAATAAATGGGACCTAATGAAACTTAAAAGCTTTTGCACAGCAAAGGAAACCATAAACAAAACGAAAAGTCAGCCTACAGAATGGGAGACAATATTTGCAAACGATGCAACTGACAACGGCTTGATTTCCAAAATATACAAACAACTCATGCAATTCAATATCAAAAAACCAAACAACTCAATCAAAAAATGGGCGGAAGATCTAAATAGACACTTCTCCAAAGAAGACATACAGATGGCCAAAAAGCATATGAAAATTGCTCAACATCACTAATTATCAGAAATGTAAATCAAAACTACAATGAGGTTATGACCTCACACCGGTGAGAATGGCCATCATCAAAAAGTGTACAAACAGGGAGACCTTCCAGATAGCGGAGGAGTAAGACGTGGAGATCACCTTCCTCCCCACAAATACATCAGAAATACATCTACATGTGGAACAACTCCTACAGAACACCTACTGAATGCTGGCGGAAGACCTCAGACATCCCCAAAGGCAGGAAACTCCCACACGTACGGCAAAAGAAAAAAGAAAAGACAGACAAAAAAATAGGGACGGGACCTGCACCTCTGGGAGGGAGCTGTGAAGGAGGAAAAGTTTCCACACACTAGGAAGTTCCTTCACTGGAGGAGACGGGGTGGGTGGGGGTGGGTGGCGGGGGAGAAGCTTCAGAGCCACAGAGGAGAACACAGCAATAGGGGTGCACAGGGCAAAGCAGAGAGATTCCTGCACAGAGGATCAGTGCCGACCAGCACTCACCAGCCCGGGAGGCCTGTCTGCTCACCTGCTGGGGCGGGTGGGGGCTGGGAGCTGAGGCTCAGGCTTGGGAGGTCAGAGCCCAGGGAGAGGACAGGGGTTGGCTGCGTGAACACAGCCTGAAGGGGGCTAGTGCACCACAGGTAGCCGGGAGGGAGTCGGGGAAAAAATCTGGACCTGCCTAAGAGGCAAGACAACATTGTTTCGGGGTGCATGAGAGGATTCAGAGCACTGCCTAAACAAGCTCCAGAGACAGGCGCGAGCCGCAGCTATGAGCTCAGGCCCCAGAGACGGGCATGAAACACTAAGGCTGCTGCTGCAGCCCCCAAGAAGCCTGTGTGCGAGCACAGGTCACTATCCACACATCCCCTCCCGGGAGCCTGTGCGGCCCACCACTGCCAGGGTTCCGGGATCCAGGGACAACTCTACCAGAAGAACGCACGGCGCGCCTCAGGCTGGTGCAACGTCACACTGGCCTTTGCCACCGCAGGCTCGCCCCGCACTCCATGCCCCTCCCTCCCCCCACCCCCTACTGAGGCAGAGCCCCCGAATCAGCGAATCAGCGGCTCCTTTAACCCCATCCTGTCTGAGCGAAGAACAGACGCCCTCAGGCGACCTACACGTAGAGGTGGGGCCAATCCGAAGCTGAACCCCAGGAGCTGTGCGAACAAAGAAGAGAAAGGGAAATCTATCCCAGCAGCCTCAGAAGCAGCGGATTAGAGCTCCACAATCAACTTGATGTACCCTGCATCTGTGGAATACCTGAATAGACAACAAATCATCCCAAAATTGAGGCAGTGGACTTTGGGAACTGTAGACTTGGTGTCTGCTCTCTGCATCTGTTTCTGGTCTTATGTTTATCTTAGTTTAGTATTTAGAGTTTATTATCATTGGTAGATTTATTAATTTGGTTGCTCTCTTTTTTTAATGTATAGATATATATTTTTTCCTTTTTCTTTTTTGAGTGTGTATGTGTATGCTTCTTTGTATGATTTTTGTCTGTATAGCACTGCTTTACCATTTCTCCTAGGGTTCTGTCTCCATTTTATGTTTATTTGTTTTCTGTATAGTTTTTAGTGCTTGCTATCGTTGGTGGATTTGTTTTTTGATTTGGTTGCTCTCTTATTTCTTTCTTTTTCTCTTTTATTACGTTTTAATCTTTTTATTTTTAACGATTTTTTTTATTTTAATAACTTTTTCTTTTTTTTTTTTTCTCCCTTTTCTTCTGAGCCATGTGGCTGACAGGGTCTTGGTGCTCCGGCCAGGTGTCAGGCCTGTGCCTCTAAGGTGGGAGAGCCGAGTTCAAGAAATTGGTCCACCAGAGACCTCCCGGCTCCATGTAGTATCAAACAGTGAAAGCTCTCCAAGAGATCTCCATCTCAATGCTAAGAACAAGCTCCACTCAACAACCAGCAAGCTACATGCTGGACACCCTATGCCAAACAACTAGCAAGTCAGGAACACAACCCCACCCATTAGCAGAGACACTGCCTAAAATCATAATAAGGTTGCAGACACCCCAAAACACACCACCAGACATGGTCCTGCCCACCAGAAAGACAAGATCCAGCCTCATCCTCCAGAACACAGACACCAGTCCCCTCCACCAGGAAGCCTACACAACCCACTGAACCAACCATAGCCACTGGGGGCAGACACCAAAAACAACAGGAATTATGAACCTGCAACCTGCGAAAAGGAGACCCCAAACACAGTAAGATAAGCAAAATGAGAAGACACAGAAACACACAGCAGATGAAGGAGCAAGGTAAAAACCCAGCAGACCAAACAAGTGAAGAGGAAATAGGCAGTCTACCTGAAAAAGAATTCAGAGTAATGATAGTAAAGATGATCCAAATATGGATCCAAAGATGATTCCAATTTCTGTTCTTGGAAATAGAACAGAGAAACTACAAGAAACGTTTACCAAGGACCTAGAAGAACTGAAGAGCAAACAAACAATGATGAACAACACAATAAATGAAATTAAAAATCCTCTAGGAATCAATGGCAGAATAACTGAGGCAGAAGAACAGACAAGTGACCTGGAAGATAAAACAGTGGAAATAATTACTAAGGAGCAGAATAAAGAAAAAAGAATGAAAAGAATTAAGGACAGTCTCAGAGACCTCTGGGACAACATTAAATGCACCAACATTCGAATTATAGGGGTCCCAGAAGAAGAAGAGAAAAAGAAAGGGACTGAGAAAATATTTGAAGAGAATATAGTTGAAAACTTCCCTAACATGGGAAAGGAAATAGCCAATCAAGTCCAGGAAGTACAGAGAGTCCCATACAGGAGAAATCCAAGGAGAAACACGCCAAGACATATATTAATCAAACTATCAAAAATTAAACACAAAGAAAAAAATATTAAAAGCAGCAAGGGAAAAGCAACAAATAACATACAAGGGAATCCCCATAAAGTAAGAGCTGATCTTTCAGCAGAAACTCTGCAAGTCAGAAGGGTGTAGCAGGACATATTTAAAGGGATGAAAGGGCAGAACCCGCAACCAACATTACTCTACCCAGCAAGGATCTCATTCAGATTTGACGGAGAAATTAAAAGCTTTACAGACAAGCAAAAGCTAAGAGAAACCAGCACCACCAAAACAGCTTTACAACAAATGCTAAAGGAAATCTCTAGGCAGGATACACAAGAGAAGGAAAAGACCTATGATAACAAACCCAACAGAATTAAGAAAATGGTAATAGGGACATACATATCAATAATTACCTTAAATGTAAATGGATTAACTGCTCCAACCAAAAGACACAGACTGGCTGAATGGATACAAAAACAAGACCCATATATATGCTGTCTACAAGAGACCCACTTCAGACCTAGGGACACATATAGACTGAAAGTGAGGGGATGGAAAAATATATTCCATGCAAATGGAAATCAAAGAAAGCTGGAGTACCAATTCTCATATCACACAAAATAGACTTTAAAATAAAGACTATTCCAAGAGACAAAGAAGGACACTACCTAATGATCAAAGGTGAATCCAAGAAGATACAACAATTGTAAATATTTATGCACCCAACATAGCAGCACCTCAATACATAAGGCAAATGCTAACAGCCATAAAAGGGGAAATCGACAGTAACACAATCATAGTAGGGGACTTAAACACCCCACTTTCACCAATGGACAGATAATCCAAAATGAAAATAAATAAGGAAACACAAGCTTTGAATGACACATTAAACAATATGAACTTATTGATATTTATAGGACATTCCAACCAAAACCAACAGAATACACTTTTTTCTCAAGTGCTCACGGAACATCCTCCAGGATAGATCATATCTTGAGTTACAAATCAAGCCTTGGTAAACTTAAGAAAACTGAAATCGTATCAAGTATCTTTTCCAACCACTACAATATTAGCCTAGGTATCAATTATGAAAAAAAATCTGTAAAAAATACAAACACATGGAGGCTAAACAATACACTACTAAATAACCAAGAGATCACTGAAGAAATCAAAGAGGAAGTCAAAAAATACCTAGAAACAAATCACAATGAAAACACGGTGACCCAAAACCTTTGGGATGCAGCAAGAGCAGTTCTAAGAGGGAAGTTTATAGCAATACAATCCTGCCTCAAGAAACAAGAAACATCTCAAATAAACAACCGGAACTTACACCTAAAGCAATTAGAGAAAGGAGAACAAAAAAAACCCAAAGTTAGCAGAAGGAAAGAAATCATAAAGACCAGATCAGAAGTAAATGAAAAAGAAATGAAGGAAACAATAGCAAAGATCAATAAAACTAAACGCTGGTTCTTTGAAAAGATAAACAAAATTATTAAACCATTAGCCAGACTCTTCAAGAAAAAAAAGAAGACTCAAATCAATAGAATTAGAAATGAAAAAGAAGTAACAACTGACACTGCAGAAATACAAAGGAACATGAGAGATTACTACAAGCAACTCTATGCCAATAAAATGGACAACCTGGAAGAAATGGACAAATTCTTAGAAAAGCACAGTCTTCTGAACCTGAACCAGGAAGAAATAGAAAATATAAACAGACCAATCACAAGCAGTGATATTGAGACTGTGATTAAAAATCTTCCAACAAACAAAAGCCCAGGACCAAATGGAATCTCAGGTGAATTCTATCAAACATTTAGAGAAGAGCTAACACCTACCCTTCTCAAACTCTTCCAAAATACAGCAGAGGGAGGAACACTCCCAAACTCATTCTACAAGGCCACCATCACCCTGATAGCAAAACCAGACAAGGATGTCACAAAGAAAGAAAACTACAGGCCAATATCACTGATGAACATAGATGCAAAAATCCTCAACAGAATACTAGCAAACAGAATCCAACAGCACACTAAAAGGATCATACACCATGATCAAGTGGGGTTTATCCCAGTAATGCAAGGATTCTTCAACATATGCAAATCAATCAATGTGATACACCACATTAAATAATTAAAGAAGAAAAACCATATAATCATCTCAAAAGATGCAGAAAAAGCTTTTGACAAAATTCAACACCTATTTACAATAAAAACCCTCCAGAAAGCAGGCATAGAGGGAAATTACCTCAACATAACAAAGGCCATATATGAGAAACCCACAGACAACATCGTTCTCAATGGTGAAACTCTGAAACCATTTCCACTCAGATCAGGAAAAAAAACAACGGTGTCCACTCTCAACACTATTATTCAACATCGTTTTGGAAGTTTTAGTCACAGCAATCAGAGAAGAAAAAGAAATAAAAGGAATCCAAATTGGAAAAGAAGAAGTACAGCTGTCACTGTTTGCAGATGACATAATACTATACCTAGAGAACCCAAAGATGCTACCAGAAAACTACTACAGCTAATCAATGAATTTGGTAAAGTAGCAGGATATAAAATTAATGCACAGAAATCTCTTGCATTCCTATACACTAATGATGAAAAATCTGAAAGAGAAATTAAGGAAACACTCCCATTTACCATTGCGACAAAAAGAATAAAATACCTAGGAATAAACCTACCTAAGGAGACAAAAGACCTGTATGCAGAAAACTATAAGACGCTGATGAAAGAAATTAAACATGATACAAACAGATGGAGAGATATACCATGTTCTTGGATTGGAAGAATCAACACTGTGAAAATGACTGTACTACCCAAAGCAATCTACACATTCAATGCCATCCCTATCAAACCACCAATGGCATTTTTCCCAGAACTAGAAAAAAAATTTCACAATTTGTATGGAAACACAAAAGACCCTGAATAGCCAAAGCAATCTTGAGAAAGAAAAACGGAGCTGGAGTAAACAGGCGCCTGGTTACTACAAAGCTACAGTAATCAAGACAGTATGGTACTGGCACAAAAACAGAAATATAGATCAATGGAACAGGATAGAAAGCCCAGAGATAAACCCACACACATATATAATCTTTGACACCTTATTTTTGATAATGGAGGCAAGAATATACAATGGAGAAAAGACAGCCTCTTCAATAAGTGGTGCAGGGAAAACTGGACAGCTACATGTAAAAGAATGAAATTAGAACACTCCCTAACAGCAAACACAAAAATAAACTCAAAATGGATTAAAAACCTAAATGTATGCCCAGACACTATAAAACTCTCAGAGGAAAACATAGGCAGAACACCCTATGATATAAATTACAGCAAGATCCTTTTTGACCCACCTCCTAGAGAAATGGAAATAAAAACAAATAAATGGGACCTAATGAAACTGAAAAGCTTTTGCACATCAAAGGAAACCATAAACAAGATGAAAAGACAACCCTCAGAATGGGAGAAAGTATTTGCAAATGAAGCAACTGACAGGATTAATATCCAAAAGTTACAAGCAGCTCATGCAGCTCAATATCAAAAAAAACAAACAACCCAATCCAAAAATGGGCAGAAGACCTAAACAGACATTTCTCCAAAGAAGATATGCAGACTGCCAACAAACACATACAAGAATGCTCAACATCACTAATCATTAGAGAAATGCAAATCAAAACTACAATGAGATATCATCTCACACCGGTCAGAATGGCCATCTTCAAAAAATCTAGAAACAATAAATGCTGGAGAGGGTGTGGAGAAAAGGGAACCCTCTTGCACTGTTGGTGGGAATGTAAATTGATACAGCCACTAGGGAGAACAGTATGGAGGTTCATTAATAAACTAAAAATAGAACTACCATACAACCCAGCAATCCCACTACTGGGCATATACCCTGAGAAAACCATAATTCAAAAAGAGTCATGTACCAGAGTGTTCACTGCAGCTCTATTTACAATAGCCAGGACATGGAAGCAACCTAAGTGTTCATTGACAGATGAATGGATAAAGAAGATGTGGCACATATATACAATGGAATATTACTCAGCCATAAAAAGAAATGAAATTGAGTTATTTGTAGTGAGGTGGATGGACATCGAGTCTGTCATACAGAGTGTAGTCAGAAAGAGAAAAACAAATACCATATGCTAACACATATATATGGAATCTAAAAAAGAAATTGTTCTGAAGAACCTGGGGGCAGGACAGGAATAAAGACACAGACGTAGAGAATGGACTTGAGGATACTGGGAGGGGGAAGGGTAAGCTGGGACGAAGTGAGAGAGTGGCATGCATATACATACACTACCAAATGTGAAATAGACAGCTAGTGGGATGCAGGTGCGTAACATAGGGAGATGAGCTCGGTGCTTTGTGACCACCTAGTGAGGTGGGATAGGGAGGGTGGGAGGGAGACGCAAGAGGGAGGAGATATGGGGATATATGTATATGTATAGCTGATTCACTTTGTTATAAAGCAGAAACTCACACACCACTGTAAAGCAATTATACTCCAATAAAGAAGTTAGAAAAAAAAGTCTACAAATAAATGCTGGAGAGGGTGTGGAGAAAGGGATCCCTCCTGTACTGTTGGTGGGAATGTAAACTGGTACAACCATTATGCAGAACAGTATGGAGGCTCCTTAGAAAACTAAAAATAGAACTACTGTATGGACCAGCAATCGCACTCCTGCACATATACCCAGAAAAAAACCATAATTCAAAAAGATACATGCACTCCAATATTCATTGCAGCACTGTTTACAATAGCCAAGACATAGAAGCAACCTAAGTGTCCATCGACAGATGAATGGATAAAGAAGTGGTACATATATACAATGGGATATTACTCAGCCATAAAAAAGAATGAAATAATGCCATTTGCAGCAACATGGAGATTATCATATTAAGTGCAGTAAGTCAGAGAAAGACAAACATCATATGATATCACGTCTATGTGGAATCGAAAAGAATGATACAAACATACTTATTTACAAAACAGAAACTGATTCACAGACTTACAAAACAAACTTATGGTTACCAAAACAGAAATGTGCAGGGTGGATAAATTAGGAGTTGGAAGTAACATATACACACTGCTATATATAAAATAGATAATCAACAACGACCTACTCAATACTCTGTAATAACTTATGTGGAAAAAGAATCTGAAAAAGAATGGATATATATATAACTGAATCACTTTGCTGTACACCTGAAACTAACACAACACTGTAAATCAAGTATACTCCAACATAAAATAATGTTTTAATTAAAATAAAGATACTAAGCAGAAAATATATTTCAAGAATAAACTGAAGAAACAGAGCAGGGCAAGTGAACAGGCCATGACAAAGGATACCATTTTAGTCAAGGAGTTCAGCAACGACTTAAGGGAATTAGCATTTGAACAAAGGCCTGAACCTGGCAGGACAGACTGGAGTAGACTAGATGGTTCAGCGCAGGTGAGGCCATCCGAGGTGCTGAGCAGGGAAAGAACAGGGTCAGATCCAACAACCACGTGGAATGCTGACTGCAGGGGGCATGAACAGAAGCAGGAGGACCACAGAAGGACAGGTGGTCTAAGCATCTTTAAGGAATTTGGGGGTTGGGGCAGCGGGAACCCACCATCACAAAAATAACTCTGACCTGCGACCTTACGGATGAACCTCAGAAACATTATGCTAAGTGAAAGAAGCCAGACATAGACGACCACGTCCTGCATGGTGTGTCCAGACTAGGCAAAACTATAAAGACAGGAGAACATAGGTAAGAGGTTGCCTCTAGTTGGGAGTGGAAATGGGGCATAACTAATTGGGTATGAAGGATCTTATTGGGGTGATGAAAATGTTCTAAAACTGTATTACAGTAATGGTTGCACAGCCCAGTAAACTTACAAAGATGCAGGGGACACGGGTTCGTGCCCCGGTCCGGGAAGATCCCACATGCTGCGGAGCGGCTGGGCCCGTGAGCCATGGCCGCTGAGCATGCGCGTCCGGAGCCTGTGCTCCGCAACGGGAGAGGCCGCAACAGTGAGAGGCCCGTGTAACGCAAAAAAAAAAAAAAAAAGGAACAAATGAACCTCTGGATGAGCACTATCAGGGATAGCCACCTGGAGGACTGCAAGGTCACGTAGGAAAGGCAGGTGATGGGAGCAACTGAAATTAAAGCTTGTTCATCAGGTTTGGCCGAGGAGGAGGAAGACGGTTTTGAGCAGGGTCCTTATGGCAGAGTTCACCCCACAAGGCAGAGCTATCCCTCTCCCCTCTACTGAGTCTGGTTCTGTAGATCAGACTGCTGACACCATGTCTTGCGAATCATGCCCTGAATCCACTTCCCTCAGGAACTCAGGGCCTCCTGCAGACTCATTTCTGCAGCAGCTGAAGGCAGACAGACACAAAGGCACGCAGGCTCTGTTCAATGCTGGGTGAACGCCTGAGAAAGCTATCGTTTTCTCTATTGTTCAAGAGAAAGTGTCTTGGTGGCCATCTATGGGAGTTATTAATGCCAACCAACCTTACGAATTGTAAACAAACCACCTACGTGGTCATATGTGATTTAGAAAGTGATTTGCATTTAGTGGACAATGAAAATATATTACTGTTCTCTGGTCCCGAAGTATTAAAGGGTTTGATAAGTATCAACGGCAAGAGCTTACAGTCACTTTGAAGAGGGAGTCAAACTGAGGTTAACCTGAAAGCAAGATCAGCATCAAAACATAACCCAAAATTCTGGGGGAAATGATGGAAGTTTACACAAGTAACACCATGTTACCTCTCCCAGGACATTCAGGTGCCAGGCCCGCAAATGGTCTTTTCCAGAGCGCTGGGTTTACCCTCAACCTCAATCCCCAGAAGGTGCACATACCTGATAACTCCAGGGACACCAGGAACTCCCCAGCTCTGCCACCGCTCTGGTTTCGTCTCAGCGTAAAATTCCGTCTAACTCCTCCTAGAGGACTGTTAAATGGGAATATCTTGGGGAGGGAAGGTGAGTGGGAGGCGCTTCGTCAGTTGTTAACACCTGAACTTCTGAGTTGATTTTGCTATTTCCTAGTGAACAGCAAGGCTGTGCCTGCATGTGGGTGGAAGTGGGTTTCAGGTTTACTTGGCAAGGGAGAGAATGGTCAGAATACGATGGTAGGTTCTGGGAAGGGACGATTCCAGAAGGGAAATTAGGGAACAGATATTGCAGAGTTTGCCTACCTCTCACTCTTGCTCCTGGGTCTCAGCCCAGGAGTGCGGCTACTCAGCCTCACCTGTCATGGAGTTTATCCCCGCCCCAACCCCACGAGGTGTAGAGGCTCAGCTGAGAGCAATGATCAAGGAGGTAAAAATACAATTGATCCTACAGTACTACAACAATCTGTTGAATCCACAGGTGTGGCACTTTGGAAACCAAGGAACAATGTATCTGGCAGGGCAACTATAAGTTATACATGGATTTTCAACTGGGCGGATTGTCGATGCCCTTCACCCCAACGTTGTTCAAGGGTCAACTGTACAGAGGTTTTGCAGCCTGAACCGGTCCAAACTGGTGAAGGAAAATTATTAGACACACAGGAACCAGAATTAATTCACATAGATACTGGCCACCTTATATACAGTCTCAAGCACCAGTGCCTTTTATCCCAGAAGCTGCATAACTTTGAGAAAAAGTATATTTTACTAATAGTTTAAAATTATTGCAAAAATAAATGTTGCCTGTAATTTTTTTCTATTTGTAATTTAGATGCACAGAAAAATTGCTAAAATGGTACAGGGAGAACCCATATGTTCTTCCTCCAGATTTTCCTAATGTTATCATCTTCCATAATCAGTACAATTATCAAAACCTGGAAACAATCACTGATTATAGTACTATTAACCAACCTACACACCCTATTTAAATTTTGTCAGTGTTTCCACTAAATGTCTTTTTTTCCACCCCAGTCTCACATTGTATTTAGTTGTCATGTCCCCTTAGTCTCCTTTGGCCTGAGAGTACCTCAGTTTTTCCTTGCCTTTCAATCACCTTGACACCTTGGAAAAGGACTGGCCAGTTATCTGTAGAATGTCCCTCATTTTTAGTTTGTCTGATCTTTTCTCATAGAGTGAAGTTATGCATTTTTGGCAAGAATGCCCCAGATATGATGCTGTAACTTCTCAGTGCATGATATCGGGGGTACATGGTGTGGATATGTCTTATTCCTGGTGACATTCATTTGGATGGCTTGGTTAAGGTGGTGTCTACCTGGTTTCTCCATTGTAAAGTTAACCACTTCTCCATCTTGAAGATTACCTTATAATTTAATGACAGTTATATTTTTACCTAAATTAAAATACATATTTAAATGCCACCTTTCAGAGAAGTATTTGAGACAAATTATAATAAAAGATATATACAAATAAGATTCTTGCGTGTCCTATCTCAAAGAATAGCTCTTTTCTGTTTCCTAAACCTGCAAGAGGTCTTGATATTACCTTCATAAAGCCAGTCATCTCCAGGTTTTACCAATTCTATCTTCTAAATACGGCCTCAGCTGTGTCTGCTTCTCTCCATTCTCACCATGTTTCCTAATTTGTCTCCCTGACTCCAAGTCTTGATCCTCTCAAATTCTATCTACTCACTAACTCCAGAGTGAGCTTTCAAAAGCAAATAAGATCAGGTCACCTCCTGCTTTGGGCCTTTCGTGGCTTCCCACTGCCCTAAAGCAGAGATGATCTGAGTAGCAAAGCCTGGAATGGGTCCTCTGGATGAACTGCAGATAAAATGATCCCCTGGGTAGCTGAACAAGTTAATCTCCTAGCTGCAGATCAGAATCCAGTGGGGAGCTTGTTAAAAATACAAATCCACAGGCTCCTACCCACAGAGATTCTGACTCAGAGGAGGAACCTGGGATTTGCACTGTAACAAGCTTCCCAGGTGATCCAGATAGGAGGTCAGCTGAGGACCAAAATGACACTCGTTCTTAGGGGGAGCTACAAGAAAAATTTTCTCTAATTTCTAAATTTCTGTAATGCTCTTGCAATCCTGCTGTAATTATTAAATGCACCTAAATTTATTTTAAATTACTCTAAATTAAAAAGTCTGCCAAATAAGAACTTCTGGCGTAGTCCAACTTCTGTCAGATTTGTACATATTACAAGGATGTTGTAATTCTTACTTTAAAAGGTGATCATTTTATTTCCTAAGACTCATTAAATTGAACTCCCTAGCGGTATAGATATAACCCTTTTGAGGTCATGATATGAAGTCTTATTGTCCTATTTTAAAGATCCCAACCACTGCTAGTATCCAGCAAAGGCATGTACCAAGCTTTGGTCCCCATATTTTAAAACTCTGGCTGGGCAGAGTGCCTGGCTGTGGCACCCTAGGTGCCAACTATGTGTCATGTTGGCACCTGAGGTTTGAAAGACAAAGACAGTCAGTTCCAGTACTAAATAATGTCTTTTTAGTCATTCCAAAGATTTTCTAATTTAAATAAAAATTGAGCAATTTCAAAAACCCAGGCAAGTAATTATTTATATCAAGTTTACTATACTTTTAAACGGATTGAGACATTCCAAAACCCTATATCAGACTTATGTAAGCCCCAGCATCATTCCCAACAGTAATCCCTAACCTCATTTTTAAGCAAAATACATATTATACCAATGGGACAAAGTCCGATTAAATATATAATGTGAGCACATATTTTATCTCATAACAAAATAAGAGGAGTGGCATTTAGTTGGACTGTTTTTATAGTCTACATGTACCTCCCTCCACTTCTGGAAGGGTTTTGCAGTTGAACTTGGTGGTGGGGGGGAAATGCTGGCAGAGAGAGAGGAGACAGGAAGCCAAGAGGTGGTCTGTATCGGCCTGTGATGGGCTGTAACCACCCAGTTCCCTAAGTTGAGTCAGAACCACACAGAATGTGCCTCCTTCCAGGCAGAGTGCTAATTCCTTCACCAACTCTTCCTTTGTTAGTTTTTTCTTGTGACAAAAGTATACATCTTTTAACGTGCAAGAAAAACTTGACGTAAACTATGACAAAACCTTGATTAAGGAATGGAGTATCTTTGGGTAATATTTTCTCTTTTGGTTAATGAGGAAAATATAGGTACTGAGATACAGCTTTATCAGACTCTGGCCGTACGCGAAACACAGAAAAATGGAAAATGCATGAAGTGTGATGCCTTGAAAATTCAGTATTCTGCTATGTTTAACTATCTCCTTTTGAGTTTGCAGTCTAAAATGTAAACCCAATAAGCTTCAAATGGGCAAGTCATAAAATCAACTGGGAGAATTAATCAGAAGTTTCTCCGGTAGCCACTTTTATCCTGTGTGGAATTTTTCACTTGGGATGATGACAGCATTTTTATGAAAAGGTAATGGACTGAGTCATTACCACAGCACCAAACCACACTGCATTTTATTTGTTTGGAGTGTGGATCTTGGAAGAACTCTGGGCATCTTTCAAAATTAAATAAGGCATCTAAGAGGAGAAACCAGAAAACATAAAACGCTTCCAAGGAGCAGAGAAAGCGATGTTGAGCACCTGCATGAACTGCGGGAGCTGAGCCCTGAGTTTAGTCCTGAGTCTGCCGGGCCCTGGATGAACTGGGGGAAATGACCCTAAACTTCAGGAGCTACGGCTTCTTCAGCCATAAAATAAAAATACTGTTTAGCTCAATATACACATGGATTCAACAGGCGAATGCCTTCCCTGACTAATGACGGTCTTCCTCTAGCTGGTCTCTCTCCAGCCTCCTCCTGGGGTCTGGGCCTCTGTGACACAGTAATGTCCCGCTCGTGCCCTCCACTGGTGACAGCTGAGGCTCAGCAGGACAACTGGGGACAGCATTCTGTCACCCACCCCCTGGCTTCAGCATGCTGGCCACTTCCCCCCTTACTCTGCAGCTTCTTCATCCTGACCCTAGGCTCTGTCCTCCCAGAATCTCTGAATTCTTCAGTGGGCCACTTAGGACCTCAGGCTCCCTGCACACCTCTTGCAGGCCATGAAGAGCTGGGAGCTGCCCTGGGCCCATCCATCAAGCCAACTTCTCCTTCAGGGCTGCACCGTGGAGGAAGTGCCAACCAGGGGATCTTGTCAGCCTCCTGGGGACCCAGAGGGGTGCAGAGCACAAAGCCCTTAGTTTTGTCTTTGCTTTTGTGTCCACCTATTTACCGTGGCTCCTGGACATCAGCTCGAAGAGGGGGTGGTTGGGATACATGTGTCTCACTGCCTGCTTCCTCTCCCTCTATCTTCCCCTTCCTCTTTTTTTTTTTTTTTTTTTTTTGCAGTACGCGGGCCTCTCACTATTGTGGCCTCTCCCATTGCGGAGCACAGGCTCCGGACGCGCAGGCTCAGCGGCCATGGCTCACGGGCCCAGCCGCTCCGCGGCACGTGGGATCGTCCCACGTGTCCCCTGTGTCCCCTGCATCGGCAGGCGTGTATCCCCTGCATCGGCAGGCGGACTCCCAACCACCGCGCCACCAGGGAAGCCCTCCCCTTCCTCTTTTACTCGTGCCTCCTACCCTATGTCACACATTGACTCCTCTCCACCCCTGCCTTTTCTTATGATCTAGTCCACAAGACGGCTCTTGGTAGGTGCTAAAGAAATTCACCACAAAGATTGCCTTTCAAAACAAATGTTATTCTGCAGACCCAGAAGTCCTGCTCTAGATGTCAAAGGCTGGATATTGAATCTTCCTCTTTGTATCCCTGCTGTGCACTCCTAATCCTCCCTCAAGGCAAACCAGATATTTCTGGTCAGAAAATGCAAATCTGCACTTTAATTTTTTCAGAGTACACACACTTTCCTCAGAAAGCCACACCTCTCCCTGTGACAGTTTCTCTCTCCATTTCACATTTCCTTTCTCCTGACTAAACAGGGCTGAAAAGCCTCCCTAAGAAGACTAGCTTAAACTGGGAACCTGGGGGGAAAACACGGAGGGAAAAGGGTGAGTTGAGGGTAAAGAAAGCCATGTGGCTTTTTGTTTTACCACATCAACCCCTGCTCTTTGGTCATGTGTACACCCCAAGACAACTGGATCAAAGCACATAGGCTCCTTTCCTTTAAATACTATTTCAAATGACGATGCATCCCTTGCTGTAAGAACTTCAGAACAGATTTTCAAACCTCTGACAGCTGCAGGAAGGTCTTTTGCTACCCTGACAATTCATCACCACCCCTAAAAGATTCTGCACATTCTCAATCACAGTTCTAGGAAATATTTTGTGAAACGCCCTATACGGATACTTTATTCAACTCCTTCTAGGCACAAGGCTGTAGGCAATGCAGAGATGAGTAATTCAGGGGCGCATGCCAGGAATTTACAGTCTAGTGAGGGAGCAGAGAGGGGAGCTGAGCAACTACATAACTAGCTGTGAAACAATGGAAAACTAAATGCCATGGAAGTGCTAATAGTGGATCCTAAAGGATACTCCTCACACGGACCTCATCTAGGTGACAGTGAGTCATGTGCTGGAAAAAGCCCTTAAAGTCTTACAGCCAAGGCAGAAGTGGCCTCCATGAAACTGAGTTCTCCTTATGACCACTAATAAAACCACCTCAAACCAAACCATCATGGTTCAAGTCCATTGGCTTCTGATCAAGTGGAGGAGGCTAAAGTGCTAGCAAGGCCCTCAGACTAAATGGCCCTTCTCTACGCCAAGCTCTGTTAGAAGCTGGATGGTGGACAGGGGCCAGGAAGAGACGGCAATGGCTAGCATTGGAATCTGCTGACGTTCTCTGTGTTATTCTACGTTGCTGACTGAGAGAGGACACGTGCTTTGGAAACCAGATGAGCGGCAGGTAGGGTTACTGTTGTGCTGTGAAACTTGAGACCACACTCCTTCTCCCCAGAATTCATCCAGATGGAAGGTAGAGAGGGGTCCCCACAAAGCAGTGACCAAAAGACGAGCACAATGGAGCGAGGAGAGCTGGCAAGAGTTAGCTGTAAAAGTAAAGAAGGAGGATATTAAGCACCAAAGACCACTGACATTCGTAAATATTAGATCCAGAAATCGTTGTTGTATTTGATAAGCTTGGGGTAAATTCTTTAAAGGAGGAGACGAGGGAGTCAAGAACTAGAAAAGGCCCCTTCAGAGGGAAGCTAATAAAAAAAATAGGAGAAATCAAGCAAAAGATAGAATAAGCAACCCTAATATCACTGGGAAATTTTTTTCTGAGTCCTTGGAAATTAAAATAGATCCACTTAAACAAATACCTAAGGGTCTCTTGTTTCACATCATGTGCTGGGAGCTGGCAATGCCCTATCACAGTGACCAGGGCACAATTCTGGGCCTGGAATGTGGCCAATGTACTTTACTCCACTGAACCATAATCTGACAGTGAGGAGTACCATGCTTAGGAAACTGTTGTTCGGCCCAAAGTCTAGAAAAGGCACGCCAAGAGGGTTAGCCAGCCCTGTCCAGGGAAGAGGATGCTGATTCTGGGTGTTTTATGTCTCCATGCAAAAGAATACTTTGGTGTTCTGGTTTGCCATTCGGATCCTATAACCCAGAGAATGTAAAGCAAGAGTCAACAAAGCAGAATAAAAGACCATGAAAGAAAGTGGAGAAATGGAACTTCATTGAAGATGTATGCATGGGAGCTGGGCCAGTGAAAATTCTTGCCACAGGCTTTAAATAGAAAGAACATGAAAAATAAAATCTGTGGCATAAAACTGAAGTAGAAAGGATAGCATCTAAATGGTGACTTTGGACATTAACTGAAGGAAGCAGAACAAAACAAACTAGGCAATTTCTTAGCGCCAAATTTCTGTGTGTTAGTTTTATGTGGCTCACCAGAACAAGGTATGGAGATTTGATGGATGGAAAATCGTCACCAGCTCAGTGAAATAAGGACAGAGACTCAGAAAACATTTCTTTACTCTACCATCAGAGGAAGTGGGGAATTGTTTATACATGATTTCTTCTCGGTTTAATAAATTTGTTTAAGGCAGATGACAAGATCTGGTTGTCAAGGATCAAACTTCCATCCCCCACCGGCCCACACCAGACACAAAGGGATGGAGCTGGAGAGATACCATGGAAGGGGAGAAAGACATGTACAACCCAGAAAGGCATGCCCTTGAAAAGGTCATGGTAAGTGGAGTAAAGTGGAGCTTCATAAAGGCCAGGGAGCTGAGGACAAATAAGAAACTCTTATCCCATGGGACAGAGAATAGATTGAGAAAATTAAGAAGTACTTGAAACAATCCCCAAGCAGTGCACGTCGCCTATTTAGACCTCAGATTCACATCTATAAAATAGGGAAGTTAGATTAGAAAACCTCTGAGATCAGGTTCAGCCTGAAAATGTCATTACTAAATGATATTTAAGAATCAGCAGAGGGCTCCCCTGGTGGCGCAGTGGTTGAGAGTCCGCCTGCCGATGCAGGGGACACGGGTTCGTGCCCCGGTCTGGGAAGATCCCACATGCCGCGGAGCGGCTGGGCCCGTGAGCCGTGGCCGCTGAGCCTGCGCGTCTGGAGCCTGTGCTCCGCAACGGGAGAGGCCACAACAGTGAGAGGCCCGCGTACCGCAAAAAAAAAAAGAATCAGCAGAAAGCAGAAAAATTAGGCCAAAGCTGAGTTATCCCATGAAATGCCTTCTATAACAAACTGCATTAAACCAATAAAGAAACCCCCTCTCCAAGGTAGAGTTTGAGCAAACAATGGAGCTCAAACTCCATTTGAGTTTGATATACGCACAAAGCCTTTTTGAAGCTGGCTCTATGGGATCGTGAGGAAGAGGCTATAGTGCAAGAAAAAGTTGATGGAAGGGAAAGAAAGTGAAAAAGAAACAAAATAATTTGAGACCTTACATTTAACATGAGTTCCTTCATACTTTAACATCTTTTAAATTTTCATTGGTTTTAGGGGTGGAAGAAGAAATGCAAAGTTGTCTCATAAATTAAAAAAAAGTTGTGAGCACAATTTTAAAGCAATTCACAAATATACAGCAGTTACTATTTTCATTATTATATAACTAGTTCAGAGGGAATACAGGCTCTTTGAAATCCCAGCGCACCTAGCATTTCTTTGGGGACGTTGAATACATGCTACAAAAGCAGCAGTTTACAACTAAAATCACAGATGGGCTCTTAAAATAATTATACGACAAAATAATAATCTTCAAAGAATGATGGTAAAATTTAGGAGGGCCAAACAGCTCCAAATGCAAAGGAGCAAGTTGAAGGTACCAGAAGAGCTTAAATTTTTAGTGTCTTTGAGGTCATCATTATGAGTATTAGCGTAAGCATATGAATGGTTTTATCGAAGCTCTTAGAAGTCCCTCATGCTTTCATCAAGATTACAGAGAGAGAAGATGCCTTTCAAAAGTGAAATAAATGGTAATAATGCGATTATCAAATGACCTACATATTAAATAGCTCTAACACTTGTTTCTTGAGAACACGTGCCAACTTTCTGGGATTTAGAGGACTTTTTTTTTTTTTTTCTTGCGGTACGCGGGCCTCTCACTGTTGTGGCCTCTCCCGTTGCGGAGCACAGGCTCTGGACGCGCAGGCTCAGCGGCCATGGCTCACGGGCCCAGCTGCTCCGCGGCATGTGGGATCTTCCCGGACTGCGGCACAAACCCATGTCCCCTGCATCGGCAGGCGGACTCTCAACCACTGCACCACCAGGGAAGCCCTAGAGGACTTATTTATCTTCCTGATGTTTCCATCCTCCTTCCTGTCATCTTTGCCAAAAATCATCAATAAGAATACGACAGGAGTTTTCCTGCATTAAGAAGGAGTCTACATGGCTGTACTCTATCTGCTGTCAGGATTACAGGCAGACGCACCAAGCCAAGGAAGAGCCTAAATGTTTAATGAGCAGGAAAGTCATTCGTCAATTGTAATGCAGACCCACTAGATGGTTTGAAAACATCACCTCTTTTTGTTTTAAACTGGGAATAGATTGCTGAATATTTAATGAGTGCCACAGTATTCAGCTCTGAGAGGGGCCAAGCAAGGGTCAGGCTATGACTGCCTGCGCTCCCTGCAATTTCAGCTCCCCTAGGGTTTATTAAAGGTGGGAAATAGCAGGGTCAAACCAAGACCTTTTTCAGCAGCACCCTTTGTAGCACTGTATACGTGGAAAGAAAAATGGGAGGTCACAGTCCTGTCCTGGTGAAGCAAGGTTAAGAATTAGGCACAGTCCTTCAGGAAAAATGAGGAGTAGGCCTAGCATTTCTTTCCCTTATTTCACAAAGGTGAGAAAGAAGAATAGAGTTAGGAAAGAGAAGCAATCAAAAATCCTTGTTGGGGAATTCCCTGGCGGTCCAGCGGTTAGGACTCCGCGCTTTCACTGCCTTGGCCTGGGTTCAATCCCTGGTCGGGGAAGTAAGAACCCACAAGCCTCACAGCGCAGCCCCCCCGCCAAAAAAAATCCTTGTTGTCTAACACAACACTGTAGGTCAACTGCACTTCAATAACAAAAGAAAAGAAAAAGAAAACTTTCCTAGTGACAGGCTTTAAAAAAATCCTTATTGTGATTATGCTGGGAAAGAGATCTTACATCCAGCTGATTCGGCATTAAGTACCCTTTACTACCTGAACAATCCTAGTCCAAGAAAGGAGTACTTTTGTGAACAACTTGCTCACAGTCAGATTCAATCTTAACTGACTTAGAATCTGTTGCAATAATATGGGTGAGAATTGATAGTAGATTGGACAAAGATGGTAGCAGAAGAAGTGGAACCAAGAGGCATTTGCTGATTGATTGGATATTGCTTTTCTTTTAAAAAAAGCGTCAAGGGATTACCTGGTGGCGCAGTGGTTGAGAGTCCGCCTGCCGTTGCAGGGGACACGGGTTCGTGCCCAGGTCCGGGAAGATCCCACATGCCGCGGAGCCGCTGGGCCCGTGAGCCATGGCCGCTGAGCCTGCACATCCGGAGCCTGTGTTCTGCAACAGGAGAGGCCACAACAGTGAGAGGCCCGCATACCGCAAATAAATAAATAAATAATTTAAAAAGCATCAAGGATGACTCTCAGATTTTGGCCAGACCATTTACTGAAATGGAAAAGGAATGGAAAAAAGCATTTTTAAGAGGAAAATAAAGAGTATAGTATTAAACAATGTTAAATTTGAAATGACCTTTAGACAACCAAACCTAAATGTCTACTAGACAGTTGGGTATACTGAGCTGTCTTTCTGAGTTGAGATATGTAGTTGTAGTATATGTGTAATTAAATAAAATCGCTTGGGGGATATAGATAGAAGCAGAAGAGTTTTGAAGACTGAGCCCTGAGCCCTCCAACATTTAGTGGTCGTGAAGTTGAAAAGAACCCTCAAAGGAGATTGAGGAGGAGCCCCAGGATGTAGGAAGACAAACAAAAGAGAAGAAAACCATGAAAGCCAAAAGTGAATAAAATCTTTCAAAGAGAGACAATTGTATCAAATGCTCCTGCCGGGTTAAAAAACACGTGAACTGAGAAACTGGCCATTGGATTTGGTAACACAGAGGTCTTTGGTGACTTTGGTAAGTCCCTCTGAAGAGTGGCAGAGACAAAAGCCTGAATGGAGTGGTCTCAAGAGAGGAGCGTAAGTGGAGAATGTGAAGTATAGAGAAATATTTCAAAGAATGCTGGCGTAATGGTAAGTAAGGAAATGGAGTAGAGACTGTCCTGGGAGACAGAGTCAAGCAGGTGGTTGTTGTGTTTTGTTTCGTTTTTGTTTTGAATGGGAGATATTTGTATGTCGACAGGAATAACCTAGAAGAGAGGAAAAAATTGACAATGAGGAAAGAGACTGATGTCCTTGAGTAAGCAGAAGAGGATGGGATCCATATACAGATGAAGGGGTAGTCTTTCTACAGGAGCAAGGACAGCTCATCCACTGTAACAGATGGGAAGCAGGGAGTGGGTACACAGAGGAGCAGATTGGTAGACTTAATGGGGCTGTATTGAAGTCGTTATTTGAACAGCTTCCATTTTATAAGGTTCTTATATTTTTCAGGAAGTAGATTGTATCATGTAGAATACTTTCTGGAAAAAGCATAATATCCAACCCAAAGTGGCTTAAATAAAGGGGATCATTACAAGAAGTTCCAAGGAAGACAGTCCCAGGTTATTTTCAGTAGCTCAAGGGTGACTCCAAGGATCCAGACTCTTTCCAAATTTCCATTTGCAGTCCTCAGGGTATTGACTTGCTTCAACTTGTCTCTTCAGGATTGTAGGATGGCTGCTGCAGAGGTAACAGTATCTGACTGAAGAAGAGTGGCATGGATGAGGGATAGCAACATTGCTCTTCACATGTCTCTTGTTTCCAGGTAGGAAACCTTTCCCACACAGCAGGATTCCCTTCAGTCCCATGGCAAGAATTCGGTCACGTGCTCATGTTCTTGATGGGAGGTAGGCTGGCAGAGTAAGCATCTAGTATTTTCAACAGCTTAGTGGGAGCCAAACTCTATGACAAGTAAGATACGAAAATAAGCCTTTGGGTTGGCTATCAACAGTGCCAACCCCAAAGGTGGAGATTCTGATTAGTTTTAGACCGAATTAACAGTATAAATGAAAATTTTTAATAATAGCTACTAAAAAATATAAATAAAGTGAATAACTTCCTTATTTTGGATGGAAATGAAGGACAATTTAGGAAACTGAAATTCAGAGAGGGCAAGTGACTTGTCCAAGGTCAAGCAGTTAAGACAGAGAGAGAAACTAGCACTCACAGATCTGGATGGCTGATCTAGAGCTCTTTCCAAAAAAACAGCCAGTCCTTTGATTTATTGTTCTTCGAGTGATACCCCATGGTTTTATTACTACCATAAATGGTAGTATTTCTGTTAGACAGACGTGCGCGCGCACACACACACACACACACACACACACACACACACAGACCAATCTCCTGATTCACTGTCATAAGGCATTTATTTTATTTTTCAGTAGCTCTGATAAAGTTACATTGTTCTATCAGTACTCCCTCCCATCTTCGTTGGACCCAAACCACTCATTCACACAGTACTCATTCACACAAGCGTAATGGGGCATTCAGTGCCCAGGCACTAGAGAAAGCTGATAGATCCATATGGATACAGAGTCTATGACCCGGGTATCAGCTCTACCAACCATCAAATTCCCAAGTCTCGCAGAGTTACCAAGACCCATTTTGTTCCCTGTGCTTCTCATCTCAAGAGTCACTCTTCGGGGCTTCCCTGGTGGCGCAGTGGTTGAGAGTCCGCCTGCCGATGCAGGGGACGCGGGTTCGTGCCCCGGTCCGGGAAGATCCCACATGCCACGGAGCGGCTGGACCCGTGAGCCATGGCCGCTGAGCCTGCGCGTCCGGAGCCTGTGCTCCGCAGCGGGAGAGGCCACAACAGTGAGAGGCCCGCGTACCGCAAAAAAAAAAAAAAAAAAAAAAAGAGTCACTCTTCAAATGCCATTCATTCCGTTGAGCTTCTTTTTTTTCTTTTCTTTTTTTTAACGTGGTAAAATATACATAACCTAAAATTTACCATTTTAAGCATTTTTAAGTGTACAATTCAGTGTCATTAAGTATATTCACATGTTGTATAACCATTACCACTATCTCTCTCCAGAACTTTTTAACCATCCCAACAGAAACTCTGTATCCATTAAAAATAACTCCCCTTTCCCTCCACTCCACCAGCCCCATGGTAACCACTATTCTGCTTTGTGTCTCTAGGAATTTGCCTATTCTAGTTACCTCATGGAAGTGGTATCATACGCCATTTGTCCTTTGTGTGTCTGGTTTATTTCTTAGCATGATGTCTTCAAGTTTTATTCATGTTGTAGTATTTATCGGACTTTCATTCTTTTTATGGCTGAATAATATTCCACTGTATGTATATACCACATTTTGTTTATTCATTCATCTGCTGATGGACACTTGGGTTGTTTCCATCTTGTCATCCAGCCTTTACATTGCCAAGACTGGAGGATTTGTCTACCTTTTCTTTATTCTTAACATCCAGCCCCTATTTGTTCCTGGCTTGTTTCCCTATAAGCCTCGTTACTGACCTTCCCACCTACAAGCTACCCCTAGGCTTCTTTAATCATTCTCAATACCTCACCTTCAGACTCCTCTTTCTCACATACGATTTTGAACACTTCATCTTCCAACTCAAAAGGTAATTTCCAGTTGCTTCTCAATTCACACATCTAAGAACAACCAGTGACAACCCCCTCCCCCCAGCCCCAACTCATCTGGATTTATCTCAATCTATACTCCGGTTCATGCACACCAAACAGTTAACCAGTATTCACATGTGACTTTCCCATTCTCATAAAATAGATCTTCTACCCAGTTAGAATGCCTCTGTTTCTCTCTTGCCAACAATCTTCTCAAATGTTCCTAAAACATTTCCTTGGATGTTCATAAATCATTTTCCTTAAGAGTCTGTGACAAGTCCCAGTTGTCACAAACTGTACCAACAATGCTTTTGGTCTGCCTATTTGTGGAAACTTGATCAATAGAGATAGATGGGGCTAACTGTAAATGATCTCATGGTTGTTGTGTGAGTAAGAACTTGGAATAAGGGTGTAGTTAATCATGTTTTTTTTTTTTAATTTTATGATGTTTTGACATCTTAGGGGGCTTGCTGGCTGGGGAGAGAATGTTCCCTCCTAGGGTTAGCTAATTCCTAGAGATAATGAATAACTCACCTGCAAACATGCCTTTCATATACAAACCAACCAATCCCAAGTCCATATCCCCAACAACCACCTTTATCTAACTGATACACCAAGCCAAGATTTCCCCTTCTCTAAATCAATCCAGGACCAGGTACCAGAAAACCGGAGACCAACCCAGAGCCCAGAGCCCACTGACATTACCCAAACTAGCTAATCCTAAGCTGTTGTGCCCACCCTGCCATGCCTTTCCTGTAGGAAACACAAAAAAAGCTCTGGGCCATGCTTTCTTTTCACTCTTCCTGCCTCCTGACCAGACCTGGTACTTCTCCATGTGGCCCTGCATGGAATGGCATGCCCCTCTGCCCCCTTCTCTTGGGAACTGTAAAAATTCTTCCTTCTTTCTTTTTTAAAATTTATTTATTTATTTAGGCTGTACCACGTGGCTTGCAGGATCTTAGTTCCCCGACCAGGGATAGACCCCGGGCCCAAGGCAGTGAAAGCACTGAGTCCTAACCGCTGGACCACCAGAGAATTCCCTAAAAATTCTTCTTTCAATGGCATTAGCCTCTCTGTGTTGTCACTCAGTGACCTCCATAAATTAAAAATCCTGTGGGTACAAGTGAGACAAAGGGCCAGTCAAAACCACCAATGGTATCCATACATTTTGAAGGAAGGGTCTTCTATCAACTTGTCCTACCTAAACAGAATCTAAAACTATGCTGTGCAGAGAAGAGTTCATGTAGCAGACCTGATGATACCTTTTGAAAGGTCTGCTTACAAAGCTGGCCCTTGGCTGCTGTTTGGGAAAGTTAGATTTCAGGAGGGTTCCCACCATTAACTTTATCAGTTAATAACAGTGAGTGTCTCACCGTGTCTAAACGATTTGTACAAACAATGTGGTCTATGATGAACACATACTTTCCTTCTGGGAGTCTGGATTTGAGTATCTGCCAGGCAGAGAGTGTCCCCATTAAAAACCCTGGACACTGAGTCTCTAGTGAGCTTCCCTGGTTTGCAACATTTCCCATGTGCTGTCTCAACCCACTGCTGGGAGAACGAAGCACATGCTATTTGGCGCCACTGGGGAGGACCCTTGGAAGCTCGCACCTGGTCTCCCAGGATTTGCCTCATGCGCTTTTTCACTTTGCGGATTGTGCTTGATATCCTTTTGCTGTAGTAAATCACAGTCGTGAGCACAACTATGGGCTGAACCCTGTGAGTCATGATAGCCATTCTTACAGTTCAGATGACATAATTTTTCCTCACTTTTCTTATCAAAGCGATTCTGGTCCACATCCATCATTCACCAAGGCTGATATATGTTGTCGTTTTTGAGCTTCCTTGCTCTCCCTAGAATTATGAAAGAGCCCTGAAAGAAGCTCTCATTCTGTGGCGGCTGCGATTTCACTACTGCTTCTTGTCCTGTGGCCCAGGCGCTTTTCGGTGGTGTCACTCTCAGTGGTGCTTCCTGCCGTCCACGAGATGAGAGATGGACATTCCACTCCCTCCCTCCCACTCCCTGTGCCAAAGTTCAGACAACTCCAGAAAAATATAGTTTCTAGAGATTCCATCCCAGCCTCTTCTTTCTTGAAGGGAATACCCTCCCTCCCCATTTCAGACAATTAGATGAAATCCCTGCTCCTCAGAGTTTGGTCTTGAGTCCCTAATAACCGTTCATCCCTTCCAGGGGCTACGGATGCCAGAGAACAAGAGCAAAGATCTAATATCTAATAAATGGGGGTGAGAATGTGTGTGTGTGTGTGTGTGTGTGTGTGTGTGTACATGTGCATGTGTATGTGTTAAATAAGTAGAGAGAAGAATGGGGGATTAAAGAAAAACTGTTTCTTTACTCACAACACTCTGATACCGAATGTGTGAGTTTTGTTTTTGTTTTGTCTTACCCACACCAACCAATTCTCCAACTCTCTGGACACCAACTGGATGTCCTACAATGTAACTAAGTTCTGACACCAACCGTCTGGAGTTAGCATCAGACCCTACATGTCGGGGGCTCAGTCCCACAAGAGTGGCCCCAGTTCAGATGCCAATCACCAGTCTTAGTCCTCTGGTACGTCTGACCACCTCGGCTACAAGTCAGGGGTTCCCACAGCCTCCTCCTCAGGCTCAATAATTTCATATAATGGCTCACAGAACTCAAGGGAACACTCTGCTTACTATTACTAGTTTATTATAAAGGATATATGGATGAACAGCTAAGATAAGAGGTACACAAGGTGAGCTCCAGAAGGGGTCCTGAGCTCAGGAGCCTCCATCCTTGTGAAGGTGCGTTGTGTCAACCTCTCAGCACGTGGATGTGTTCATGGAGCTGCACGCTCTCCAAACCCCGTCCTTTAGGTTTTCAGTGGGAGTCTCATCACATAGGCATGATTGATTAAATACTTGGCCACTGGTGATTCAGTCAGTCTCTGGCTCCTCTCCCCTCCTGAGCGGTCAGGGGATGGGACGGAAAGTTCTATCTCTCCAACAGCCTGCTTGGCATCTCTGACGACCAGCTGTCACCCTCCAGGAGCCACCTCATTAGCATAAACTCTGGTGTGGTTGAAAGGGGCTTATTATAAATAACAAAAGACACTCTTCTCGCCGTATCACTCAGGAAATTCCAAGGGTTTTAGGAGCTCTGTGCCTGGGACTGAGCACAAAGACCTAATGTATATTTCTTATCATATCACAATATCAGGGGAGGGTGAGTAGGAATTAGTCTTTGATTCTTCGAACCTTCTACAACAGTATGAATAAAGCATAAAAATCAGTAGGTTATCCTGCTACAAAAGTGGTAAGTTTGGCTTTTTTCAAGGAACATTCTGACCAAAGTCTTTTACTTATTAATACCAGTCAGCAATTTTCCTTCAGTATCATCTCTCTGCTACTAAAAGACAATTCACTATTACTCAACTTTTCTCTAATACACAATCTGCAAAGGACATCTCCAGTCTATTTTTTGTTTATAACATCCATAGACAACAACTTCCAACAACTATATACGACTGAGCAAAGAGATTTCTAAGTGCAACAACGGTTGGCAATAGAGGCATTAAGGTGAATTCTGGAAGACTAACAATCATAGATCACAACGACAAAGGCATATAGATATATTTGACTTAGGCATCCCAATTCCTGTTGAGAGACCGGGCAAAAGGATTCAATTTTCTCTGCATTAAATCTGAAAGGCCAAGAACAGGTATCCCTGTCACCTCACCCATGATATCCAATCTTCTGGATCCATGTTCAGAAGTCCCTTGTAGGGCCACTTGATAGTACTGTACTTTATTTTTTCTTTATTTTAAAGATTTATTCATTATTTAGTTATTTTGTTTATTTTTTGGCTGCATCGGGCCTTAGCTGCAGCACACGGGATCTCCGTTGAGGCATGCAGGATCTTTCTTTGCTGCGTGCAGGCTTCTCTCTAGTTGTGGCTTGCGGGTTTTCTCTCTCTCGTTGAGGCACGCGAGCTCAGTAGTTGGAGCACGCGGGCTTAGTTGCACCGCAGCATGTGGGATCTTAGTTCCCCGACCAGGGATCGAACCTGCGTCCCCTGCATTGGAAGGTGGATTCTTAACCACTGGACCACCAGAGAAGTCCCGATAATACTGTACTTTAATTTTCAGTCTGGGCCCAAGGTCGGTCCACTTTGTGCCAAAGTTTTCTGCACAGAGAACACTGCTAAAACTTCCAGACTAGTATTAAATGCAAGATATGATCCTCCAGTAAAAGACAGCAGAGCTTCTTGAATAAATGGCTGGTTGTAGGGCATGTGAAAATACAAGATAAGCTGGGATGATTCTTTTAGTGCCAGAAAAGATGGAGTTGCTCAAAAAAAATAAATAAATAAAAGTAAAAAAGACAGGGAATGTCAAAGGGATTCAAGAGTAAACCTGACAGCTCCCAATGGACAAAGCTGGAACGATTTGAGCAATGAAAGAAATAATACAGCATTGGATTATAATAATGTGGATTATAATCCACAAGTCCCTACTGGTATAAATAAATGATTGAAGGAATAAATGTGGGAGAAGAGACAAATCCCCCTTACAAATAATTACAAATAATTTATGTAGATATTCCATCCTCAAGCAGGTGTCCTTTCCTCCCTGATTTAGCAGCCTGCTTCCAAAGGATAGACTAGGGCAAGGTGGGGAGAGTTACTTTACAGAGGAGCAACCTAGCAAACAGTACTTTGGCCAGACTGATCTCGGAGAGGCAGCAGTGAGTGGTGGCGTGGAGTGAGATCTTAATTCTCTGCCCAGGCATTGAACCTGGGTAGCCTGGATGAAAACCAGGAATCCTAACCACCACACCCCCTGGCTCTGGCCCCCAATGAAAAATGCATTTCTCGGGGAGGCAAGAACTGTAAAAAGAGGTACAAAGTTTATTATTAGAGACATAGCACAACAACAAGTGGGAGAGCACGCAGAGAAACAGTTTGTTTAGTTACGACAGAAGCAAGGCAGAGATGCACACGGAGAGAAAGGGTGTGGGCACCCCCTGATGAGGAGGAGTGCAGTAAAGAAGCGGCGAAGCCCTTTATATAGGGCAGTTCTTCCGGGTCTTTGTTTACCTTTGCCCAATTGTCTGGTTTCCTTTTCCACACCTGACCTGCCCCAGGGCCCTCCCCAGCATACGTGCACAACTTTTTTTCCAAGATGGATTACAGCCCAGAGGCCTGTGGTATGGCCTTAGCATCACATATTATGGGGGGGTGCCCCCCTCCTTTTTGACCCCCAAGGAACCGTTCTGCACATGTGCAATGTTTCCCTTGCCCCAAGGATGGGAAATGTATGACCTCTTGACCTTTTAACAGGGTTTAGCCCCTCTCTGTCCCTGCCATAAATGTGTCCAGTGTCTGGTTATCTACCCTATTCCTGTTGTTGTTTCTTATATCGAAGTACAGATCTCAAAATATAGACAGGAGTCCGGTCATAAATACATAGTCCAGAGCCTGTTTGATTCTTGCCTCAGGAAATGTAAACAGGGGGCTGGTAATGACTGTCCAGCCTGGAGTCCATCTTCTTCTCACCCCAGGAAGTGTGAACAGGAGGCCAGTTGTAAATGTCTAGCCTGGAGCCCATCTATCTCCTGCCTCAAGATGATCAAGGTTAACATCACCAGATATAAGTCAAGTTCATCATATACACTCCTTGATGTGATGTGATGAGAATGGCACTTTGCTTCTGTAGTATTTGTCCCCCAAACTCCTAACCCCAGTCTAGTGATGAAAAAGTATCAGACAAACAAAAAATTGAGGGACGATCTACAAATAATACCTGACCAGTACTCTTTAAAATTATCAAGGTCATGAAACGCAAAGGATGACTAAGAAACTGTCACATGCCAGAGGAGATTAAGGAAACATTACAACTACTTAAGGAGACATTACAACTACAGGCAGTGTGATATCTTGGATAGGACCCTGGACCAGAAAAAGGATAATAGTGGGAAAGCCAATGAAATCTGAATAAAGCCTTTAGTTAATGGTATTCCAGTGTTACTTTCTTAGTTTGACAAATATATTGTGGCTATATAAGACGTTAACATTAGGAGAAGCTGCTGAAGAGTATAAGAGCTCTCTGTTCTACATTTGCAATTTTCCATAAATCTAAAATTGTTTTATACATATATACACACACACAAATATATAGTATATATAATGTATTGGGTACTGACTCAAGCAAATAAAAATGTCTTCTACATCCTGCTGCTTTTATTTCATTTATTCTGAATTTGCTTTGCCTGGAAGCTGAAACCTGATTCCTTGAAATCGACCAGGGTGACTGGATCTGGAAGAGAGCCTTCTCCTCAACAACTAAAATAAATATTATAGAAATACTTCATCTCCATGGGCAGAGCTTGTGACGCCCTGGGACAGCATCTGCCAAAGGTGAGCAAATAAAAGTTACAGGTCAGCGCTGAGAAGGCTATATGAGAAGGCCTTTTGAAATTAACAGTTTTCTTCAGTGCCATAATTCAGCATAAAAGAAACCACAAAGGAACCAGCAGTCTTTGCCATTAAGAATTGCTAATGAATGTATTATTTGCAGCTATTAACACTTCTCAATTGTGATCTTTGGTAATTACTTCCATTCTCCAACACCACCTTCATTTTTCACTCTAATTTTTTCTAAAACTCTCTTACAACACATAGCCTATTGTGAATAATTTTACCTGCAAAATCAAATTCTAAAAACTAGAGGTGGAGATCAAGATGGTGGAGTAAGAGGACACGGAGCTCTACCTCCCCCACAAACATATCAAAAACACATCTACATGTGGAACAATTCTCACTGAATACGAACTGGAAACTAGCAGAAGGACTCCTGTACAACCAAGGCTGTAAAAAAGATATACACATTATCAGGTAGGAAGGGAAGAAAAATGATGAGGTTGGGACCTGTGCCTCTGGGAGGGGACTCAGAGGAAAAGGGAGATTGCACTGGTGGACACCCATCCTCAGGTGTGAGCAGGTCAAGCCACAGACTGGGCATACCAGTCCTAGAGTCCTATGCAGAGGAGACAAACCCCCTTGGCTGCTAAGAGGACCACTGTGACAGACAGAAAGGTTGGAGAAGCCTGGACTCCTGTGAGGAGTGCACAGGTGCTGACTTGCCCCCAGTGCAGGATGGAGAGAGGTCCACCCCAGCAGCTGCCAGGTTTTCTGCAACCACCTCAATGTGCACCCTAGCCCAAGCTGAGCAAACACTCAAGCCCAGCTCATTCTACACCACTGCATGGCACTGGATCTGGGGCTGCAAGGACCAAGGAAAAGACTTGACCTTGGGATGCAGAAGCTGAAGGTATAACTCTCCCAGACTTCACACTATACTACAAAGCTACAGTAAATAAAACAGCATGGTACTGGCACAAAAATAGACACATACATCAATGGAACAGAATAGAGAGCCCAGAAATAAACCCATGCACTTATGGTTAATTAATCTATGACAAAGAAGGCAAGAATATACAATGGAGAAAAGACAGTCTCTTCAAGAAGTGGTGCTAGGAAAACTGGACAGCTATACATAAAATAATGAGATTAGAACATTTTCTCACACCATATAAAAAACAAATCAAAATGGTTTAAAGATCTAAATGTAGACCCAAAACCATAAAACTCCTAGAAGAAAACACAGGAAGAACACTCTTTGATATAAATCATAGCAGTATTTTTTTGGATCTGTCTCCTAAGGCAAAATAAATAAAAGGAAAAATAAAAAAATGGGACCTAATTAAACTTAAAAGCTTTTGCACAGCAAAGGAAACCATTGACACAATGAGAAGACAACCTACTAAATGGGAGAAAATATTTGCAAATGACATGACCAACAAGGGGTTAATATCCAAAATATACAAACAGTTCATACTACTCAATATCAAAAAAACCCAAACAACCCAATCAAAAAAAGGCAGAAGGGCTTCCCTGGTGGCACAGTGGTAAAGAATCCGCCTGCCAGTGTAGGGGACACGGGTTTGAGCCCTGGTCCGGGAAGATCCCACATGCTGCGGAGCAACTAAGCCCATGCACCACAACTACTGAAGCCCACGTGTCTAGAGCCTGTGCTCCACGACAAGAGAAGCCACCACAATGAGAAGCCCTTGCACCGCAAGGAAGAGTAGCCCCTGCTCACCACAACTAGAGAAAGCCTGTGTGCAGCAACGAAGACCCAACGCAGCCAAAATTAAATGAATAAATAAATTTATTTTAAAAAAAGACAGAAGACCTGAATAGACATTCTTCCAAAGAAGACATACAGATGGCTAACAGGCATATGAAAAGATGCTCAACATGGCCAATTATTAGAGAAATGCAAATCAAAACCACAATGAGGTATCACCTCACACTGGCTAGAATGGCTACCATCAAACAGTCTACAGGGCTTCCCTGGTGGCGCAGTGGTCGGGAGTCCGCCTGCCGATGCGGGGGATGTGGGTTCGTGCCCCGGTCCAGGAGGATCCCACATGCCACGGAGCGGCTGGGCCCATGAGCCATGGCCGCTGAGCCTGCGCGTCCGGAGCCTGTGCTCCGCAACGGTAGAGGCCACAACAGTGAGAAGCCCGCGTATCGCAAAAAAAACCCCCAAAAACCAAAAAAAAAAACCCCAACAGTGTACAAATAACAAATGTTGAAGAGGATATGGAGAAAAGAGAACCCTTGTGTACTGTTGGTGGAAATGTAAATTGGTGCAGCCACTATGGAAAACAGTATGGAGGTTCCTTAAAAAAACTAAAAATAGAACTATGGTCCAGCAATCCCACTCCTTGGGTATATATTTGGGAAAAAAAAAAAAAAAACATGAATTCAAAAAGATACATGCACCCCAGTGTTCATGGCAGGACTAGTTTCAATAGCCAAGACATGGAAGCAACTCAAATGCCTATCAACAGATGAATGGAGAGGGAATCCCCTGGCGGTACAGTGATTAGGACTCTGCACTCTCACTGCTGAGGGCCTGGGGTTCAATCCCTAGTCAGGGAACTAAGATTCCACAAGCCGTGCAGCATGGCCAACAAAAACAAAAACAAAAAACAGATGAATGGATAAAGAAGACGTGGTCTACATGTACAATGGAATACTAGTCATAAAAAGAATGAAATCCTGCCATTTGTGGCAACATGGATGGACCTAGAGAATATTATGCTTAGTGAAGTAAGTCAGATAAAGACAAATACTGTTATGATATTACTTATATGTGGAATCTAAAACATAATACAAATGAATGTATATGCAAAACAGAAAGAGACTTACAGGTATAGAAAACAAACTAGTGGTTACTAAAGGGGAGAGGAAAGGGGTGGGGGGCAAATCAGGGGCATGAGATTAAGAGATACAAACTACTATGTATAAAATAGATAAATAACAAGGGCATATTGTATAGCACAGGGAATTATAGCTATTGTCTTGTAATAACTTTTTTTGTTTGTTTGGTTTTTTTGGTTTTTTTTTGTTGTTGTTGTTTTTGTTTTTTGCGGTACGCGGGCCTCTCACTGTTGTGGCCTCTCCCATTGCGGAGCACAGGCTCCGGACGCACAGGCTCAGCGGCCGTGGCTCACAGGCCCAGCCGCTCCGCGGCATGTGGGATCTTCCTGGACCGGGGCACGAACGCGTGTCCCCTGCATCGGCAGGCTGACTCTCAACCACTGCACCACCAGGGAAACCCTGTAATAACTTTTAATGGAGTATAATCTGTAAATATACCGAATCACTATGCTATATACCTGAAACTAATGTAATATTGTAAATCAACTATACTTCAATAAAAAAATTTTAACTATTGTTTAAAAAATATTTAGGCCATTTCTTCAACTAATATCTAGTTGAACAAAATAAAATTGCTTATTTCACTTGATAATTAAAGATTTAAACATGTTAATAATAATACCTAATTTTATACCACACGTTTGAAACACAATTTTATACACTTAAATTCATCCTTACAATAACTCTGTCAGGCAAGGCAGGGCATATACTATCAGGGTGAAAAGTTAGGCAAGTTGGTTTATGTCACACTGGGATCTCCGTGGCAGACAGGTGGGAAATAGAAACAGGCTACAGTAAGAGGGACTGGAATTCGGAGAACTGGCATTGTTAAAAGGCAAACCCCCTAGAGGGAGAGCCACAGCGCACATTGCAGAGAAGAGATGGACTGGGTCTGCTCTGGACCAGAAGACATCTCATCTGGAGATGGTGCACAACAGAAAGAGCCTCATGGAGCCTACAGAAGCCCAGCTGACGACTAAGGTCCACAGAAAGAGTATCCTGGCCCTAGCTATGACAAGGCTTGATCCTGGGTAGACTATTAACCAAAACCAAGCAGAACACCTTGCCTAGGGTACTGCTGACTCTGTCCCAGATTTCCTCAGGAGCTACACAGAACTCAGTCTTCTACTGGAGACTGCAGGACACTAGCTCAGAAGCTAAGAGAGACAGGTTGCAACAAGCATTCCCATTTTTCAAATTAAGAAGTTAAGTGATTTAACCAAGGGCGATGATGCAGCCAGCCTGCCTGGATTCAAATCCAGATTCCACCACTTTTTGGGGTGTTAACTGGGGCTGGCTATATTGTAGTAACAAGTAGACGCTCAAAGGTGTAATGATTCAGACAGAGTAAAAGCTTGTTTTTCGTCTCTGCGATGCTCCAAGGAGGGTGTTCCTGATTGGTGGGAGTGATTCGGTCCCCTTCTACTTGTGGCTCTGCCAACCCCCAATGCCTCAGCATAGTCGTCATCCAGGAGGCAAATGGTAAAAGAGCATGGAGGGGGCACTCCTGCTTCTAAAAAGCTTTAGTCTAGAAATGGCACACATCACTCATACTCCATCAGCTGGTACTTGGTCCAGTGGCCAATCTTCCTGCAAAGAGGCTGGGAAATGTCAGCTGGCTACGTGCCCAGAAAGAAGAAACAGATCTTGGGTGAACCGTGTCTGCTACAGTAGCTGTGTGACCGCGGGAGATTATTTAGCATCTCTGTGCCTCATTTTTCTCAACTGTAAAGTGGGGATTATAATACGACCTGCCTCAAAGAGTTTTTACGAGGATTAAGTGAGTTAATACATGGAAAGCGTTGGAACAGTGCCATGTTTGCAGTCAGCACTCCACAGATGCTGGCTATCATCATCATCATCACCTTTGTCATCACTATTTTCATCATTATCACGATTATTTGAAAACTAGACGGCTAGGGTTTAAATCTTTACATTTTGACTCAGAATCCAGGGAGAATTCTTCCTTCTCTTCTGGACTGCTGCTACCGTCTTGAGCATGTATATAACATGATTCAATGCTCAGCTCTCCTCCTGAAATTCAAATATTGTTTCTCTAAAAAGCACCAATGAGAAAATCTGCTTACAATAATTGGAAGCAACTCTTGGGGCTAATGGAAGGACATGGTAGCCTTATTTGATTTCGAGAATAATATTTCGGGTTTTTTTTTCCTCGCTTTGGAATTTTTCATTTCAATGAACGATAACAGAGGAATGTCAGGCTGAGGAGAAAATTCAACTAAGGGCTCATTGTTCTCTAGGCCTGTGTTTTGAGGGGAGAATATACACATTTAATTTTTTTTTTTTTCAGAGAGCAGCTTAGTATCTCTTCCTACACATTTATTAAGGCCGTTTATTAAGGACACGGTAAAGCAGCTACGGAGTGCTTACTCAATCATTCTTTGCCCTTCTAGCCTTTCGGCTAAAACAGTTAATTCTATTTCACTTGCTTAAATATTGAGATGAGTGTCAGGAAGCAAAAATTTCTTTTAGTGAATAAGCCAGATACTTTTCAATCAGGTAACTAAAAACAGAAGGGCAAATATTATCACTCATGAACGGTAAGTTCTTCATTCAGTATCCTTGAGCTATTTGACCATCTAATGTTGCTGTCTGCTTGCATATGAACTGGGGCTTTATTATAAATGTACTGTGGTTATGATTCACTCTGAGGCTGCCTATGCATCTCGCCAGTGGCCTCCACTCATTTATTATCGTATCTCACTCATCAGATGGGAAAGCCTGCAGCGCAGTTGATCCAGCCCAGCAAGATCGTCTTTGCTGGTATAATGTGTGATACTGGGTTTGAAGCATCAATTTATCCTCACAAAAACAGGAAGCCTTAAACAAGTAGATCTTGAAGAGGTATAATTTGGTCATCTTGTTCACTTCCAAAGTCATGAAGGTAGAAAGAGAACCTCTGTACCCAGGAAATTCCGAGAGCAGGATATCTCAAGAATGTGCTGGAGGAAAGAATGCTGTGAAGTGCTGTCTGGAAAGCATCACGGACACTTCCCTGAGTACACCTCACGTTACTGGGCGACCACCAGAAGCCTCTGAGAGGTGCACGAGGGGACTTTAGATAGCGGAATGTGGCAGGGACTGGGAGTTGTCTGCCAACATCTGCTTCCCGCTCTCCAGAAGTAAGAACTGTGGCTGGGTACATGGCTGCCCAGCAAGGTTACATTTCCAAGACATCCTTGCCATTAGGTGTGGCCACGTAACTAAGATTTTATCCAGGAAACGTGAGCAGAAGTGCTGTGTGCCACCTCCAGGTCATCAAGGGAGCCTCCACCCTCCCCCCGAATCTCCTTTTCAGGGCAGGTTAGACCCTGACTGTGGCAGTGACTCAGCGTTGACCACGCAGACAATGATAACGCCCTAGGGTCTGGCTACTCCGGTATGGTCAGGGAACAGCAGCATTGCATCATCTAGGAACTGTTAGAAACTTAGAATCTCAGGTCCCACGCCAGACCTACTGAAATGGAATCTTCATTTTAACAAGATCCCCAGGGAACTCATATGCACATTAAAGTCTGAGGCACACTGGCCAAGAGATGGCAGAGCCATGACTTGGAAGGAACCTGGGTCCTCACTTGAGAACAGTGATCCCACTGACCTACGACACTCACTTTGAAACTACTAGTGAGAGAGAGAAAGAAATTTTATTATTGTTATTATTATCATTACTATCGCTATGAAAGTCATGGTATTGTGGAGTGTCTTTATTACAGAAGTTTAGATTTATCCTAATACAAGTAGTGTGACACTATCCACAGGGTCTCATTTGTCAGACCCTATTTCAAACTCCCATGGAAGTTCCTATCCCCAAATAGATCAATGTATAAACCCTGTCAGGACCCTGCACTCTTATTAACTTAGAGATCTACCAGGTGAGAGTGCAGGACCCAAAGATAGTTCCCACTACTAACTAGAGATCCCTGTCCTTAGAGGATTCAGCCACTCGAAAATCATCAGCAAAGTCAGGAACGAAGAAAGAAAGAAAAGTGACTAATGAAAAGTCACTACGGGGTCAAGACTGGAAGTCGAGAGGAATTGCAGTCATGAAATTAGAGCTACAGTAAGGCGCTCTGGGACCCTCCTGGCTGTCTGAGCAGCCACCTCCCACCTACATTCCCCATACCCTCAACCTGAGCCCCTGTCCTCCCAATGCCCGCTGGCATGCTCAGAACACTGTGGACTTTGCTCTCTCCAGGTAAGCTTGAAACTTGTTTTAAGGTCAACATCTTATCTACGAAGGAGATGACAAAGCTGTATTCTGAAATGATACATCTCACACAAACTCAGTCTTGTGTAATTAACTAAACAGTTCAAATGTTTAGCATGATGTATAACCCGTTCTCGATCTGACTATTTATATACAACTCCAGACTCAATTCCCTCTGCTCTCTTCATTGCAGGCTTACTCCACATTCTCTTCTGTTTTTGACACACAGAACATCTTGCCATTCCATTGGGACCATTCCCTTACCCACCTCTTTGGCTTTGCACATGCTTTTTTCTACAGCCTGAATGTTCTTTTTCCACAACCGTTCTCTATCTGGCGAAGTCATTCTTCAAGCCCAAGTTTAATGCTTCTTGCTCCTAGAAGCTTTCCCCCAACTCTGTCTTGGCTGTAGGTCTCTCCCTCTCAGTCTATGGAAGTTAGTAGCTCAGTTACTAGTTAGAACATGGTATTTTAATTAGTTATTTTCTTCTTTTAGTTTCAAATTATCTGGAAATACCTAAAGGGCTAAATCTTATATTTAAATTCACCTTTGAATTCTCAATGGCAGAGCTTAGCACATAGAAGGTAAATGGATGTTTCCTAAATAAATTAATTCTCTCTGCTCCCCCCACCCCATTCTCCCTGGTCCCATTTATACTTAACCATTATATTTAAGAGAGCTTCCTTTGTAAAATGTACATACACAGGTCCCTGGCTAGTTTCAAGCTTCCATTCTCAGGACAAGGTGCAGTTTTTAAAAACCTATGAGCATTCAAAAATTTGCAACAGAAAGTACCCAAATAATGTTTGTTTGATTAACTGAATGAAAGGTTTTCCTTAATGAGTCTTTAAATAGGAGTCTGCCAAGTCACTGAAGTAAAATTTTGAATTTTCCTCTAGATTTGAAATATATATACATTTCCATTACTTGCATTTGTCAAAAATTTAGTTTTCCTGTTGAGAATCTAATTTTTCTATTTTTTGACGCTTTTTATTTAATAAAATTTTCCTAACACTTATATTTACCTTCCATATTCTGCTACTTTATCCTTAGTGTCCAGAGTGTGGCTCTGAATATTATTCCCACAAATATGAACCGGGGCTCCTTGCAGACACGGCTGATTCCAGGTCTGAGGCAGGAAATGCACAAGATACCTGGTCACACCGGAAAGCAAAGGAACTCTCAATGGATTGAAGTAAATCAACTCAGTTTTTTAAAAATCCGTGGATTTGTAATAATATGCCCACCCTCCTAAAAACCAAAACAAAATGTGCAATCCTCACTGATCACCCTTGGAGGATCTACGGAACCAAGTCACTACTCTAAAAATGATTTGAAAAGGAAAACTTCAAGCATTTATCCTGCCTTGTTTGTATGAAGTAGGCCTCAGAGCATACAAAACTGAGTTCACGCACCTCCCCGTATGTGCACAGCCCACCTGCCCCTGAGATTTGGCCACTTCTTCGGTGGACGTCCCCACTACTACCACTGTTGCATGCTCTCCTAACACCGCTAACTGTCTCAGCCTCCCCTGAGATAAGAGCTGGGCTCTGAGCACGGCAGCTGTCATGCCTGCTGCTGTGGGGGCAGCAGCAGCTCTGATGCCCAGGTCCAACTTGAGGGGATAGGCATAAAGAGGCTGGCTCCTCCCACTGCTTCTGGACCCAGATACTGTGTTAAACATTAGTGTATGGCATCTGGCTTCCCCAAACACTGCCTTGGGCAGTCTGATAGGTCAGCCTGGAAGGTTAGAGGAGCTAACGCCCCTTGAAGTGAACTTTGAACTCTGACCAGCGAGAGACAGGATTTGGGAAACCATCAGCAGATAGGTTTGCCTCCCTTTCTCCCCTATGGACTGTTCCAAGATGTAGTGCTTCACACTGCTCTCTGGCAGACGTCCTATGTGATCAAACAACCAGTCATGTATTTTTGTGAGGCTATGCCAGCTCTAGAACATGCCACTTTGCAGTTGTTTTTCCTGCCTCACTTCCCTTTCTCCTTCAATTGTGCTGTCCTGGAATTGCATCTCCCAATAAAACTCCAGCATGCAAACTTTGCCTCAAGCTTTGCCTTCCAGGGAGCAAAGTTAATTCATAGGGTAACCAAATGGATGAAGAAGCAAAAAAAATGACATTATGTAAATTAAAACATGATGAAGAAATTATAGAACTAGAATATCACCATTTCACAATCTCTTATAAAATAATGGACCCATTATTTTATACCTATCAATTGCTGACAATATCACAAGAGAGATAAGCAGATATTGTATTCTCGTTATGAAAGCAAGCAGAAAGAAGGTCTGCACTCTGATTTCTGTGGTGGGAGAAAGGGTCTTTCTTCTCACAGAGACTCGCGTGATAGGAGAGTTTCTATCATCTGTGCCCTTGACATCTGAGAGTCACCCCTCCTTTAACCTGACATCATAAACCTGACATAATTCAGCCCAAACAGTCTCCGATTCTACAAATACAACTTGCTCTTTTTCAACAACTCACCCTTCTTCATATCCATCCCTTGACCTTCTTTGAAAACTCAAGCTGCCATCTTGAAACGTATGCAGAAGGATTGGGAAGGGAAAAGCATTACACAGATCAAACATATGTGTGCGTGGCTGGCTGAAGTCTATGCCATTGATGCCACGATGGAAAATAACTCCTCCATCGGACTTCCCTGGTGGCGCAATGGTTGAGAATCTGTCTGCCAATGTAGGGGACAGGTTCGATCCCTGGTCCAGGAAGATCCCACATGCCGCAGAGCAACTAAGCCCGTGAGCCACAACTACTGAGCCTGCGCTCTAGTGCCCGCGAGCCACAACTACTGAGCCCGCACGCTCTAGGGCCTGAGTGCCATAGCTACCGCGCCTGTGTGCTGCAACTACTGAAGCCCGCGCGCCTAGAGCCGGTGCCCTGCAACAAGAGAAGCCACCACAATGAGAAGACCGCGCACTGCAATGAAGAGTAGCTCCCGCTCATTGCAACTAGAGAAAGCCTGCACGCAACAACAAAGACCCAACGCAGCCAAAAAAAAAAGAAAAATTTTCCATCAAGTTTACCTTGAATATTCTCCAAACAGAAATTACTTTTTCCTCCTATGAGTTTCTAAAGCACTTGCTCTGTACTTTTTGCAAGTCAATGATCACTTCCATGTTCTTCAAACTTAAGTATTTATACTCACATTGACAATGGATGAGGATTTAGGCAAAACCACAGAGTAAACATAGGGCCTTTCCTAAGCTGTCAATTTTACTTACATATTTGAGAGAGTAAACAAATTTTTAAAGAGTATTTTAATGGTAAATGAGAATATATATGCGCTTGAGTGCATATCTTAGTTAATTTTTTTTTCAGGTAAAATATGTAGCAGGCAGCTTTAAATTTTGATCCTCTACTTCCCTGAGTTATACTCCCTGTTTGAGCGAGGTGGAGGGGATCGAGATGAGCAGATTTAACATGTCTCTGGTTTGGTAAGGGTCTGGTGAGTATGCAGGTATCTTCATGTAATAGACCTCTCCACTGCTATTATTACATGGGGCTTGATGGTTTTTGTTTTTTTTTAATTGAAGTGTAGTTGATTTACAATGCTGTGTTAATTTCTGCTGTACAGCAAAGTTATACACACATATACTCAAGTTATCACATATATACATTCTTTTTTATATTCTTTTCCGTGGGCCTGAAGTTTTTTTAAAAGAGGTGGTTATTTTCATAGGAGATAAGAAGTCTTCTGGAGGGAAAAGATTGAGACCTCAGTCCTATTTTTTCAAGGTTCAAGATTCTGGAAACATGTACAGATGGCCTGGGATATTCCTGATGAGGACTAGGAGGCAGAGAAGGGTTACAAGTCTCCTGTAAGATGGCCCTATGAAGACAGACGGCGAGTACCAAGTGCCAGAGGGCCCTCCTTGGGATATCAGCTTGGTCCTCGGACCCTGACTGGTAACGGGCCTTGACAAAAAAGAACAAGTACACTAAAAGATATCCTAAATTCTTTTGCTTATGTCAACTTCAGACTATGGTTCTTCTAAAATTAAAAGTTTGGTGGGGAATACTGAAGATCCATGTGAGCCCTTTGGGACTCACATATAACAAGTTCTTTCTATATTCTTGTTGCAGGAGGAGTTACCTGTCAATGTCTAACACAGGATCAAATTAAGCCCCTTATTTAAAAAGGAAGAAGGAGACGACTATGGCAGTACTAGCAGAGATTTTTTTTTTTTTTTTTTTAATTTTTTTTTTGGCTGTGTTGGGTTTTCGTTGCTGCACACAGACTTTCTCTAGTTGCGACGAGCGGGGGCTACTCTTCGTTGTGGTGCACGGGCTTCTCATTGTGGTGGCTTCTCTTGTTGCAGAGCACTGGCTCTAGGCACGCGGGCTCGGTAGCTGCAGCACGGAGGCCCTAGAGCGTGCGGGCTCAGTAGTTGTGGCTCGCGGGCTCTAGAGCGCAGGCTCAGCAGTTGTGGCGCATGGGCTTAGTTGCTCCGCGGCATGTGGGATCTTCCCGGACCAGGGATCGAAGCCGTGTCCCCTGCACTGGCAGGCAGATTCTTAACCACTGCACCACCAGGGAAGCCTGAGATTTTTTTTTTTATTGTGTTAATTGCACTTACTTCCCCGTTGTCCCAAACACAACCACCACCCCTAGTTAATCTCTGTTTTTAGCTGCAGAAGATAGATGATGATGAAGATAGATAGATAGATAGATAATGTAGATATGTGTGTATACACACACATTGTGTTCTTTTATGTTTCTCATTTAATACTAATTAAAATGTACATAACTTGAGGGCAAAACACCTCCTCCAGTGTTTCCTCTCCTAGGGCTCCAGAGTATATAAAACAGGCTTTGCAATACCATGGGTGAACACTCAAGGAAATTTATGAACTAACTGATGAAGTTACTATAGGGAATGACATCATTAGCTTTGGTCTTCCAAGAAATAAGGATTTGGTTTTATGAATGCCAATAAAAAGCTGCTTCTCTGGGTTTTATAACATTATTTTCTTCACTGACATATTCACATTCCCCAAACATAATTCTCCTAAATGAATGCTAAGAAACCCTCGGTAAAATATTTAAGGGATTACATCTCATTGCATACAATTCTCTTATGCAGGGATTCAATTTTGCTATGAGAGCTGGAAAGGATCTCAATTTATGTCAACACAGATATGTATAAAAGTTAGTGTTTTTTGTGTTGACTCAGGCATCATCACAATTCAAGCCATGCCTTAATTTCCTTGGAGTACAAAGGATGCCGAGTAGGGAGCTAGATGTGCCCTGCTGGAGAACAAACATTCATGTGCGTATTTAACACCAGGCTTTTCAAGGAAAATTGTTGGTTTAAGTAGCGTGGTCTCTCATTGCATGGCAAGCTCTTTTCAGTCTAGTGTACTCAGAATCACATGTTTGTGCCAAAACATTTTGATTCATGAAGCACTTTGGACTTCTGCCATAATAAGGATCTGTGAATCTTACAAGGTCAGTAAAGGTTATCAGTAAAGACCCAGAGTCTATAAATCCATCCTAGCCAACTGAGTTACAGGACTGCTATAACAAGAGCACCAGCATTAGCAGAATTACAGCCCGCAAAGAAAAATAATGACTTTCTCAATCTGAGTGCAGAAGGTGACTGGCTTGTTAACAGGAGCGAGAGAATCAGCTAGCATGGATTGTGATTCCCAAGACGTCTCAGAAATGCCAAGTTTGTTTCATACTTTATTTCTTACTATGAGATTCATAATATAAATACTTTAATTTGGGCTTTTACTATCCATTTTTTTCCCTTATTAGTCCTATTTTGTTAATGTAATTCTAATCCTAGCTGTAATAAGAAAAAGAACTTAACGTTCAATAAGTTACCATTTGTAATAATAACCAACCAATGCTGAATGGAAATCAACATTCACCAATCTGCCCGACTCCTTTAATGCACATTTAAATATACATTTGTATATTTCATAGTGTATTAAAATTATGAAACTTATCACATCTCTCTATTGTTTCTTAGCAAGAAACGTAAACCAATGAGAAAGTTTTGTTGGAAGGCTTTCAGGAGCATATGTTTAGGTGTGGATACTCATATCAGGCAGATCCTAAAGAAGACATTTACTGAATAACGTGAGGAACAGTTTAATAAAATAAGGCTAATAATATTATTATCATTATTGGGTGTACTACCACACATAGTCAATAAGAGCACATTTTTAACAAATATTGCAATAATCATCGTTATATTAAATGAGTCTTGGAATTGTTTAGATGAGAAAAGTACACAGAATAAAAGTTTTAGGGGAGATGGACTTAATATCTTTTCCAAATCAACTTTGTTAAGGTATAATTTACATAAAATAAAATGCATCCATTTTAAGTGTAAAATTTGATGAGTTTGACAAACACATACACTCATGTGACAATCACCACAATCAAGATATAAAACATTTCCATCACCCCAAAATATTCCTCATGCCCTTTTGCATTTAGTCCCCCCTTCCCCCTGGCGCCAGGTGACCAGTAATCTGATTTCTGCCACTATAGATTATTTTTGCATTATCTAGAATGTCGTATAAATGGCACCACACGTAGGTACAGTACCTGACTGCCTTCTCTTGCTCAGCTTAATCTTTCTGAGAGTCATCCATGTTTTTGCATGAAAAAATAGTTCTTTTTCATTGTCAAGTTACCGTCCATTGGACAAAATTTATTTGTTTGACCAGTTCCTGTTTTGACTTGTAATACAATGTAGTAATCTTAGTAGTTCCTACTCTATTAACAGTCAGCTGCTGAATTCTGATTAGATGCACCCAAGTATCATCAGTATAAAAATGTCCAGATGGTTGGATTGACCATGATTTTGGTTTGTTTTGTGTCTTGCAGGGCACTGTGTTAAAAAAAAATAGTTACAAAACTACTTTGGACCTACAGTGATGTTTTGTTCCTCCAGAAAGCACTTCTGCCAGCCCCCGAGGCTGCTAGTAGTCTATGGACTGCCATGTATAGCTGCACTTCCATGGTGTAGCCCTTTGCAGTCCCAACCCGGGGCCTGGGGGAGGGGGTCAGCAGCTTCTAATGCTGGTAGGTACTAGACTCAAATTTTTGATACTCCTTCCCACCATCTTGCTGCTGTCATAAGATCATTTTTAGTGGTTTCTTCCAGACTGAGGACAGAAGACTGAGAGTTGAAGAGGCTCCACTTTCCTCTCCAAAAATCTGGCCTAGTAAATCCTTACAATCATTTATCTCTATGATGCTTTAACATTTTTAAAAAGTTTCATCCAGATTTTGTAGTTTTCTTCAGTGGAAAAATTGTTCCAATGACTTCATCTGCTCTTTCCAGCTGGAAGAGACCCTTTGCTCTTTTCGTGATAACCCTCTGCTTCCTGGATCCACAGCAGCAAACTATCCTTTACTGAAAAAGTTAAAACTAAGCTCAGAGAAAGTTGAAGCCTGATGACTACAAGGAAAAGTGAGAGCGAACCGAATGCCTGGCAGCCTGCCAGCCGTCCTGCAGTGTTCACTTTTCATTTTCACCTGGATTCCCAGGTGACTCTCACTTATATTAGAGTTTGAGAACCATTTAGCTAATTCGTGTTACTTGTTGGCATCTTGACAGAAGAGTGTGCCTGCATGCACGTTTGTGTGCGCGTGAGTGCGCGTGGGCACGTGCAGCTATAGTCTGATTATATGTTATGTTCAATTATTTGGAGAATCCATAATCCAAACCTGACTGGACCATAGCTGCTAAGAATCACATATGCTACATTCAGAAATAAACTGCTTCTGCCCTCTCTTCCCTCTGCTTGGTATTTTCTCTCCCAGATCTTCATAGAGGTCTCACCTCACTTCCTCAGAGAGCCCTTTCCTGATCGCCCTACCTAGAATGGCCCCTGTCACTCTATCCTCTGACCCTGCTTTACATTTCTTCATGGGAGACAATGTACATGAATTAGAGTGTGATGATTTGTTTCATACATAATACAAAAAGCATAATTAAAAGAATTAAGTTGTTAAAATGTCCATACTACCCAAAGCAATCTACAGATTCAATGCAATTCCTGCCAAAATTCCAATGGCATTTTTCACAGAAATATAAACAATCCTAAAATTTGTAATGAACCACAAAAAACTCTGAATAGTCAAAGCAATCTTGAGAAAGAAAAACAAAGCTGGAGGCATCATACTCCCTGATTTCAAACTATATTACAATGCTATAGTAATCAAAACATTACAGTATTAGCATAAAAAAACAGACACATAGATGAGTAGAACAGAATAAAAAGCCCAGAAATAAACTCATGCATACATGGTCAATTAATTTATGACAAAGGAGCCAAGAATATACAATGGTGTTGGAAAACTGGACAGGCACACACAAAAGAATGAAACTGGACCACTATCTTATACTGTACACAAAAATTAAGACCTGAAACCAGAAAACATAGGCAGTAAGCTACTTGACATCAGTCTTGGCAATGATTTTTTTTGGATTTGAAACCAAAAGCAAAGATAACAAAAGCAAAAATAAACCAGTAGGACTAAATCAAGCTAAAAATTCAAAACAGAACTACTATATGATCCAGAAATTCCACTTTTGCATATTTATGTGAAGAAAATGAAAATACTAACTGGAAAAGATATACATGCCCCCATACTCACTGCAGCAGTATTTAAAATAGCCAAGACATGGAAACACCCTAAGTGTCAACTGATGGATGAATGGATAAAGAAAATATAATACACACACGCAATGGAATATTATTCAGCCATTAAAAAAGAAGGAAATCCTACCATTTGTGACAATATGGATGGACCTTGAGGGTATTATGCTAAGTGAAATAGACAGAAACAAACACCAAATGATCTCCCTCGTGGAATCTGGAAAAAACAAACAAGTTCAGAGATACAGAGAACAGACTGGTGGTTGCAAGGGGCAGCGGGGGGGAATGGTGAAATGGGTGAAGGGGGTCTAAAGGCACAACCATCTGGTTATAAAATAGTAAGTCATGGGGATGTAGTGTACAGTGTTGTGACTATAGTGAAGAATACTGTACTGTATATTTGACAGCTGCTAAAAAGTAGATCTTAAACGTTCTCGCCACAAGAAAAAAATGTATGGTGATGGATGTTAACTAAACTCATTGTGACTGTTTTGCAGTATATCAAATATCAAATCATTATGTTGTATGCCTGAAACGAATATAATCGTATACATCAATTATATTTTTTAAAAAACTAAGGAAATCTGAATAAACTATATGGACTTTAGTTAATAATAATATATCAGTATTGGCTCATTAACTGTGACAAATGTACCATACTAATATAAGATGTTAACAACAGGGGAAACCAGGGGTGGGGCAAATAGGAACTCTCTGTATTGTCTTTCCAATTTTTCTGTAAATTTAAAACTATTCTAAAATTAAAAGTTTATTTAAAAAAAAAAGAGACAAAAAAAGTGTACCATTCTGATGAGTTAAGAAACTGGGGATTATGACAGCCCGCCTCTGACTGGGAAGGATTCCCCTCCTTCCTTCCTGCACTGGAAGAGCCTTGGGTTTTTATTTGATCATTTGTTTTCATATTTGACTTTTAATTCTGAGTCTGTGGTCTGCTTTTCCTAGTCAGTTTCTCCACCTATAAACCCGGAATGATGATAGATGACAGTATGGAGAGACACCTTAAGCAGCAATCTTATGTTTGGGTATGCTAACTTGTAAAATGAGCTCTTACCAACATCCCTAAACATCTCCAACAGTGACAGGCAAATTGGCTGCCCCTAGTCTTTATGTGAAAGTCAAAATGGACCTGCCTCTGGATCCTTCCTTTAGAATGTCTCATTAAATTTACTTTAAGAAATTGCCCTACTGCACTGGCAATCTCTGAGTCTTCCAGACAATACTGGTATTTTATGCGACAGGCTAACCAGAAACTTTTGCAGAGCCCTGTCAGGGGATCATCAGCTCATCTATGAAGCACAGAACTTTTCATCTTGGATGTTGTCAGAAAAGGTGAACGAAAAGATCCATCAAGTGACAATAAGAAAAAAAAAAAAAAGTCACACTAGAACTAAGAACTCTTAAAAAAGAGACTTTGTTTTTCTGCCTCGATACAGCTTTACATGTGGATTTATCTTGCATAAAAGAGGAGACGAGCACACAATTAATCAAAGACAGAAATGAAAAGTCACGCTGTCTAGCTTTACTTCATTAGGAAATTGTTTCCAGCATTGTTTATTCTGGCACTGCGAACACATGATGAAATGAATTTGAATAACAAAGGTAAGATCTTCAGAGGACAACACCTATTTTTATACTGAGAAAGTAATTATAATAATCAGGCTATCATACCAAGGTATGAGTGTGTGTGTGTGTAATCAAGTAAACAGCAGTTATGGCAGGGTCAGAAACCTACAAATTAACCTGAGGTAATGCACTGGAAAAATACAGAGAGCTATACACATCCAAGTGTTTTGCTGTTGGAGATGTTTATGATAAAATGGCCTGAAATAGATGCAAATGTCAGGAGGAATTAACACCTTTTTCACCTAAAAGTCGGGAGTTTGCTCCCCAGCATCTACACACTTTCTCTGTCTGGGAAATTGCCCTCCTGGTGAGTTTTGACCACAGGTAAAGGCCACCTCCCACCATCCAAGCTGAAGCTGCCAGATACCCACTGTCACAGCATCATTTGCAGTTAACATCTCAGGCCTCAAAGGTTCGATATACCGGCTCCAGACCTTGAAACAGGGGACAGAGAGGAGCAGGACAAGCAAGGAGATTTTCTTGAACACCACAGCAGTGTCAGCAGCACCCAGTGCTAAGGGGCCGCAGCTACTCAGCACCAGAGATGGAGCACCCTGTCCAAGACGCAAGGTGTACAGGTCAACGTTCAGGGTGCCAATGGCAGTGTCCTCACCAGACCAACTTTGTGGTATAATTTTGGATGGCAAACCTGTCCCCAGTTGAGAACCACTGCCGTAAAAGAACATGAAGAAGCTGATGAACTAAAGGACTTTGGGGGGTGGATAGCTTAATAAAGGAAGGAGACAATCCATAATTCTTAAATTCCTAATTCAAGGGTTGGAGAGAAAACCAGGGGCTCCATCGACTTTGTCAAAAGACTCCTCTACCTGTTACAGCTGCCAGGCTATGAGAGCCAAAGGCCAATCTTAAACGTGAGCCTCGCTCTGCCACCTGCCTCCCCACCCAGCAGAGCCAGTGGTGCTCAGAGAGCTGCAAATGCGGAGGCCGTAGGGAACTTGTGGCAAGCTTCTCTTGAAGGACTTGCTGCTCCAGCTGCCGGGGAGGTGCCTACAGACAGCCTTCAGCTGTCAGCCCTCTTTCGGAACTGCCTCAGCTGAAGAGAGTTTTCCCAAGGTCATGTCCCCTTCCAGAGAAAGTCCACATCCAGTGACTGATAACAGAGGGGTATAGATGCCCAGCTCCCTCACCTCAAGTTTAGGACAACCCTGAAGGGCCTTCCCAGCTTTCAAACACTTTGTGGGTTCAGCCGAGGCCTTTTGCAATTGCACTGCAACCAGAGGTGAGCTGGTAAGCGGGTTCTCTGGGGGGAGGAGGGAAAGCCCTGATTTACAGCATCTGCCGATTTCCACGCAAGCTGGCTCCGGCATATCACTTGTCACAGCCCGACTTGTCTCTCAGCCCCTTTCTGCTTTTTTCCCTTCTTATCTTGGTAATCCCAAGACCATGGCCTGGTCAAACTCCTGCACTCCAATTCTATGTGTCTCAGAGTCTGCTTCCAGGGGAATCCAACATGGATCAAATGGTGACACAGAGAGTCGTGGACCTCTAGAAAGGAGAATAAGCTCCCACTATGGAGAGGAAAGAGTTCACTGTTCAAATCATGAAGGGCCTTGTTCATCATACAAAGTAGTTTGGAATTTATCTTATGGGCCATGGGGACACAGTGAAGGGTTTTAAATAGGGCGCTAATAGGATCTGATATATATTTTAGGAAGGTTGTTCTGGGAGCAGAACACAGAACAAACTGGAGTGGCAAGAAACCATTGCAATAGTCCAGTCGGACAGTGACTGTGGGGATGAAGAGGAAATCTCTTGATAAATTGGGAGCCTTTGGTGACTAATTGGAGGTGATGATGGGAAAGAGAGAAAGAGTCAAAGATTAAGTTGGGGGCTTCCATGGTGGCGCAGTGGTTGAGAGTCCGCCTGCCGATGCAGGGGACACGGGTTCGTGCCCCGGTCCGGGAAGATCCCACATGACGTGGAGTGGCTGCGCCCGTGGGCCATGGCCGCTGAGCCTGCGCGTCTGGAGCCTGTGCTCCACAACGGGAGAGGCCACAACAGTGAGAGGCCCACGTACCACAAAAAAAAAAAAAAAAAAAAAGATTAAGTTGGGGGATTACTGCTAGTTTGGGAAACTAGTTGGATTAGTTCATGACAGAGAATGTTAGGAGGAGTATATATTTCTAACATGTTGACATTGTTATACCCACATGGACCATCAAGGTGGAGATATTCAGAAAGGATATATTTATATATATAATCACATCATATTACTTTACCTTGACTATTCCAAACCAAGGCTATATAAATACATACATTATAGCAGGATAAAAATAACTAGGTGAAAAATTGAGGTGAAGAGAATTAAGACAGAGGTGAGGTTAATACACAAAAAGTAAAAGGCAGACCCTAAACAACAACTACGGATAGGCCACCAGATCTGCCCTGAGCTTCCTAGTGGCAAAACAGAGAGAAACACAATCGAGCACACGTTTCATTGAGACCCTAAGTTAAAAGAAAGTCGGTGGCTTCCGAGAACCACCCATTCCTGGATACTGAGATCCAAGGGGAAACATCTTCCAGGGCTAGCCAGCAGTTGAAGATAGAGAAAGGGAGGCTTAGAAGTGAGATGGAGATGGAAATGTGGGAGTTGAGGAGTGTGGGTGGTGGTGATGATTGTAGGCACGGCAGAGTGTATAACATGAGAAGAAAAAGGACCAAAGATGGAACCCTGGGAACACTGACATTTAAGAGGAAAGTTGGAGAACCAGGGAAAGAGAAAGAGCAGAGAAAATTAAGAATCCCAGCCATGTGAAACACAGATATACTGTTTGGGAGCACTTGAAAGTTAGTTTTCTAATTTCACCGTCTACTTCAATGACAACATATATACCAATATGTGTTGAAATATACCAGTAATCGCCTTCAAATGCTTGTGGGGGAAAATGCAGCAATTTTTTATCTATCTTTTCAAAAATGATAGAGGTCACTGTCAAAACATAACCCCAAATGCAAAGGAATACTAGATTATACCGATGATGTCATGGTTACTATCATATGACTAAAGTAATGTAATTGGCAGTAGCAGAATGTATATACAAGACTTTAGTAATGTTTTTTTTTTATCTTCACTCTACTTTTAAAGTAAAAATTATAATTTATGTTCACTTCAGGAATAGCTGAGTCTTCAGAAAAGATATATATTTTTGAAGAATAAGTTTCTTCCAACGTCCAGTCTTAAGAGTATAAAAGTTCAGTATTTTCTTATTTGCCTTGCAAATAAATTCCTCTCTATATCCTACCATAGCAAAAGAATCACTAGGTTTACCTACGAATTAGATGATAAATAAAACAGGTAATCTCTGCCCTGAAGAAATGTGAGACCTGCCTAAGCTCTAAGAAGGAAGACTTGAGAAAATCAGTTTGAGAGGTCATTGCTGGCGCTGCTTTCCTTTAGGGGTTTGGGAGGTGAAAATACCATGAAATGCAAAGAAATAATGTAAATAGAACTTATGGAGTCAAATAATTTCTGATAAATCTTCAACCAATGGAAATGTACTGGGGAAAAATACACTATTTTACATCAGATTTTATAAAGAAATAGAAATAAAAGTAGGCTGTGCATCTTGTATGAGAAAGGAATGAACGTAATCAATGAATTTGGTAAAGTAGCAGGATACAAAATTAATGCACAGAAATCTCTTGCATTCCTATATACTAATGATGAAGAATCTGAAAGTCAAATTAAGAAAACACTCCCATTTACCATTGCAACAAAAAGAATAAACTACCTAGGAACAAACCGACCTAAGGAGACGAAAGACCTGATGAAAGAAATTAAAGATGATACAAATAGATGGAGAGATATACCATGTTCTTGGATTGGAAGAATCAACATTGTGAAAATGACTATACTACCCAAAGCAATCTACAGATTCAATGCAATCCCTATCAAACTACCACTGGCATTTTTAACAGAACTAGAACAAAAAATTTCACAATTTGTATGGAAACACAGAAGACCCTGAATAGCCAAAGCAATCTTGAGAAAGAAAAACGGAGCTGGAGGAATCAGGCTCCCTGACTTCAGACTATACTACAAAGCTACAGTAATCATGACAGTATGGCACTGGCACAAAAACAGAAATATAGATCAATGGGACAGGATAGAAAGCCCAGAGATAAACCCACGCACATACGGTCACCTTATCTTTGATAAAGGAGGCAAGAATATAGAGTGGAGAAAAGACAGCCTCTTCAATAAGTGGTGCTGGGAAAACTGGACAGGTACATGTAAAAGAATGAAATCAGAACACTCCCTAACAACATACACAAAAATAAACTCAAAATGGATTACAGACCTAAATGTAAGGCCAGACACTATCAAACCCTTAGAGAAAAACATAGGGAGAACACTCTGTGACATAAATCACAGTAAGATCTTTTTGACTCACCTCCTAGAGAAATGGATATAAAACCAAAAAGAAACAAATGGGACCTAATGAAACTTCAAAGCTTTTGCACAGCAAAGGAAACCATAAACAAGATGAAAAGACAACCCTCAGAATGGGAGAAAGTATTTGCAAATGAAGCAACTGACAGAGGATTAATCTCCAAAATTTACAAGCAGCTCATGCAGCTCAATATCAAAAAGAAACAAACAACCCAATCCAAAAATAGGCAGAAGACCTAAATAGACATTTCTCCAAAGAAGACATGCAGATGGCCAAGAAGCACATGAAAGATTGCTCAACATCATTAATCATTAGAGAAATGCAAACCAAAACTACAATGAGATATCATCTCACACTGGTCAGAATGGCCATCATCAAAAAATCTAGAAACAATAAATCCTGGAGAGGGTGTGGAGAAAAGGGAACCCTCTTGCACTGTTGGTAGGAATGTAAATTGATACAGCCACTATGGAGAACAGTATGGAGGTTCCTTAAAAAACGAAAAATAAAACTACCATATGACCCATCAATCCCACTACTGGGCATATACCCTGACAAAACCATAATTCAAAAAGAGTCACGTACCACAATGTTCATTGCAGCTCTATTTACAATAGCCAGGACATGGAAGCTACCTAAGTGTCCATCGACAGATGAATGGATAAAGAAGATGTGGCACATATATACAATGGAATATTACTCAGCCATAAAAAGAAACGGAATTGAGTTATTTGTAGTGAGGTGGATGGACCTAGAGTCTGACATACAGAGTGAAGTAAGTCAGAAAGAGAAAGACAAATACCGTATGCTAACACATATATATGGAATCTAAAAAACAAACAAAATGGTCATGAAGAACCTCAGGGCAAGATGGGAATAAAGACACAGACCTACTAGAGAATGGACTTGAGGATATGGGGAGGGGGAAGGGTAAGATGGGACAAAGTGAGAGAGTGGCATGGACATATATACACTACCAAATGTAAAATAGATAGCTAGTGGGAATCAGCCGCATAGCACAGGGAGATCAGCTCAGTGCTTTGTGACCACCTAGAGAGGTGGGATAGGGAGGGTGGGAGGAAGGGAGATGCAAGAGGGAAGAGATATGGGGATATATGTATATGTATAGCTGATTCACTTTGTTATAAAGCAGAAACTAAACCATTGTAAAGCAGTTATACTCCAATAAAGATGTTAAAAAAATTAAAACTAAAAAAAGAAAGGAATGAACAGATGTAAAATGGGCAACCATGTGAAAAGCCCATTGAAGAGAACTGGATGATTAATACACTACAAACAGGCTGGGACAATATGATTTATCTCCATCTCAGAATGGAAAACTACAATGCAGAAAATGAGGTTAACATGAAAAATGTAGGAATCCTGACAAACAACAGAATAAGTGATAATCTATGTTTAAATTTAGGGCACAAAGTAAAGTGAGGAACCAAGATTCTGCTCGTAAAGAATCCACGAATCTACTGACAAGTTTTGGCAAGTAAGCTGAGCTGAAATTCTTCCTTAGAGAACTTGGAATATTTCTCTAGCTCAAGGCAAACCATAGATCTAGAATGAAATGACCCACTGCATTTCTTAGTAAGATAATGATGCTTTACTGGTGGCAAAGAAGATTTTACAGAGAGGGCAAGGGAAGAAAATGGAAGCCACTTAGATTTTTCTTTGTGGTAGACACAGAGGAATAATTTAGGGTTCCCACAGAAATAACTGCACTCAGATGATAAGTCACTGCAGAAATTAAGAAAGACAACTAGAACCAAACTTGCTATTTGACAATATTCTAATAATATTATTAATAATCAAAAGATTACTTACCAGGTGTCAGAGTGCTAGGCATGTATTCTCTTTCTACACCTGAAGAAACAGGCTTAGAGTATAGAATGAGGACAACTGTCAAAGAAGAAGATTAATACATGGCTCAGATCTCTGATGTACTAAGAAGAGCCCTAACCATCTAACCATCTAAGAGATCTAACCATCTGTTGGGCATGGTCATAAATATTTTATCCTTTCAATAGCCTAATATATTCTCACTATATTTGAGATGAGAAAACTAAAGCTCCATAAGTAAAGTAATTTCTTTAAGGTCACACAAAGCTGCTCAGGGGTAGAAAAGGGATTTCTGTGCTGGAGCCTTTCTGTACTAGCTCACAAGAACAGATTTTTAAATTTCCAAGAATTTGCAGGTGATCAGTAAACATAACCACTCTAAAACTGTATAGCACAGGGAACTATAGTCAATATCTTGTAATAACCTACAATGGAAAAGAATCTGAAAAAGAACATGGATATGTGTGTGTATTTATATATATATATATGTATAAATAACTGAATCACTTTGCTGTACACCTGAAACTAACACAACATTGAAGATTAACTATACTTCAATAAAAAAAATTTTTAACAGAAAAAAAAAAGGAAAAGCTCGTCACAATTCTACAGTATAACTCAGTCTGGGGAAAGCAGTGTTTTCCTACACTTAGAAGAAAAATATCTCCATTTTTCCTATTCTTACTTCTCAAGATCAAGGTCCCCAGCTTTCCAGAAGTCATTAAACAGCTACAATGTCATTATGTTAACACTTTACTAGCACAATCCTTTTGTAAAAAATCAAAAGCAGCATCAGGTGGATGTTTCATTTCTTAAATAAATTCATGGCTTTTATCTCTCACTTTGGATTTTTTGTAATGTAAAATTTTATTGATGTATCTATACAGAAAATGCATACATGAAAAGTGTACATTTCAACTAATTTTCACAAAATGAGCACACCTATGTAACAAGCTTTCAGATTAAGAAATTGAACATGACTAGATCTTTAGAAGTCCTCGTGTGCCCATCCCTTTCACTAATTTTCTCTCAAAGGTAACAACCACCTTGAATTATAACTCAATAGATTCGTTTGGTCTGTTTTTGAACTTTATATAAATAGAATCATACAAATTTATATATTATTGTATTGAGCTTCTCTCATTCAACACTATATTTATGAAATTCGTATATATAGTTGCATGGGGCTGTAGTTTGTTCATTCTCATTGCTATAAAGCATTCCACAACTTATTTATCTATCCTACCATTGATAGGTATTTGCTGTTTTTTCTTCAATTTTTGACAGGAGAGATGCTGCTATGAACACTCCTATGTATCGTTTTAGCAAACATATGAGGGTCATTTCAGAATTATTCAGATTTATTGGCTGTAGTTTTGAGGACTCTGAATGGAACTTAAAAATACATCATTTTTCTCTTTTCAGTGTGTATTTTTTTATTCGATGTTTGGTTAATACTTGTGAACATTCGCTCTACCTATCCTGTTAAATTTTTCCCTAACAGTATTTCTAGTGATTGCGTCAAGAAATGTCCAAGCCTTGACCTCTTTGAACATGTTACTTACTACATGTTACAGGAATTCAACAGTAGTCAAATAAGATGTCAGTATAGGCGTCTGCTGATGGATGTATGCAGGCTAGGTTCACAACTAATGAAAAGTGATGGATAATATTTATTTTTTTTAAATCTTCTTAAATGCATTGACAAACTGGTTAGAATAGACTGTAAGGAATACTCAGATCAAAAACTAAAAGGGAATAGAATAGATGGACAACAAGGTCTTACTGTGTAGTACAGTGAACTATATTTAATGTCCTGGGATATACCATAATGGAAAAGAATATAAAGAAGAATGTATATATATGTATAACTGACTCACTTTGCTGTACAGCAGAAATTAACACAACACTGTAAATCAACCATGCTTCAATAAAAAAAAAAAAAAAGCAGAGCATGCAGGGAGGAGAGAACACTGATGTTGCTTCCATCTTGAGGGCAGGCACTGAATTGGATGAACAGGAGCTTTGATATGCACAGCCTGCTGGGGCTGGGGTAGAGGAGATAAAACCCAGGGCCTGAACAGACAGCAGAGCTAGGACCCAAAGTGTACACTCTCAATGGAAGGATGAACTAGAATAACCCCTATCTCCCAGGGGATGGCAAAGACAATTGCCAATGCGTGAAAGAAGAAAAAAAAGTGTAATAAAAAATAACCCCATACTAGTCCATAAATCTCAACAAATTTCAAAGGAATGGTATTAGACAGACCACATAGCTTAGAAACCAACAACAAAATAATAACCAGAAATATCCCATAGTTGAAAATAAAGAACTATACTTCTAAAGAATCAATTATTCAAAGAAGAAATTATAACAGAAATTAAGAAATTAGAAATTTAGAACTAAACAATAATGAAAATTCTACATATCAAAGCTTTTGGCATGCAGCTAAAACAATAATTAGAGAGATATACAGCTTTTGTTGCACAGATTAGGAGTGAAAAAAGGCTACACATTATTGAACAAAGAATTCCAGTTTAAGAAATTAGGAAAAGAACAGCAAAATAAATCCAAAGAAAGATGGAGATAAGAAATAATAAAGATAAAAGCAGAAATTAAAAATCAGGAAACAAACTTACAATAGTGAAAATTAACAAAATGTGGTCCTTTGAGATGATTAATAAAATTGACAGGCCTCTAATGAAACTAATAAAGAAAAAAAGAGAAGAGGTACAAATAAACAATATTAGAAATGAAAAAGTAAACATAACTACAGATACTATAGACATTATAAAAAGATATGAACAATTCTATGAGAGTTAATTTTAAAACTTAGATGAAATAGACAAATTCCTAGAAAATTAAAACTTACCAAAACTAACTCAAGAAGAAATGAAATATCTGAACCCTCCCAAAGAAATTGACTTAATGACTAAAAACCTTCCTACATGAGAGAGAATAATGGGTTCTCCTTTAAAGCCTCTAGGTTTTGGGGTAGTTTGTTGCACAGCAATAGATAACCACAGCAGCAACTATATTTGTTATAAAGGGCTCTAGGTAAATACTTAATGATACTAAAGAAATATTATTAATTTTAGATATGACCTTGGTATTAAGTTTAAAACAAGTCCTTATCTTTTAGAAGTACATTTTTAAGTATTTATGGATGAAATGATATGAACTCTAACTTCCTTTGAAATAATGGTGTACATAAGGATTACATGAAACAAGACTGACCATGTGTTGATAATTGATGGAGTTGGGTGGTAGGTATAGGATTTCATCATATCTTTCTCTTAATTTTTGTGTATATTTCATAACAGAATTTTTTAAGTTCTCAGGGATGACAAATATTTTATAAAATTTTTGATGTATTCCATAGTTAATTAAAAAATTAAAAAGTGAATTCAGCATTGCCAACATAAATTTAATACAACTTCTTAGATAATTTAGATACTTCTCATATCTATCTTTTATCTTTGAAGACACTTCAAGTACTTTTTATTTTTATTTATTTTTTTATTGAAGTATAAATGACTTACAATATTATGTTAGTTTCAGGTGTATAGCATAGTGATTCGATATTTTCATGCATTACAAAATGATCACCATGATAAGTCTAGTTATCATCTGTCACCATACAAAGTTAGTACAGTATTATTGACTGTATTTCCTATGCTGTATATTATATCCCCAGGTCTTATTTATTTTATAGCTGAGTGTCTGTACCTCTCATCCTCTTCATCTATTTTGCCCAACCCTCTACCCCCTTCAATCTGGAAACCACCAGCCTGTTACCTGTATCTATGAGTCTATTTATGTTTTCTGTTTGTTTGTTTTGTTTTCTTCCCCCATATATTAGTGAAATCATATGGCATTTGTTTTTCTCTTTCTGACTTATTTCACTTAGCATAATATCCTCCAGGTCTATCCATGTTGTTGCAATGGCAGGATTTCATTCTTTTTATGGCTGAGTAATATTACATTGTGTGTATATATATATATATATATATATATATATATATATATATATATACATATATATATCTCACATCTTCTTTATTTATTCATCTATCTATGGACACTTAGGTTTCTTTCACATCTTGGCTACTGTATGTAATAAATAATGCTGCAGTGAACATTGGGGGTGCATATAACTTTTCAAATCACTGTTTTCGTTTTCTTCAGATAAATACCCAGAACTGAAACTTCAGGATCATATGGTAGTTCTATTTTTAATTTTTTGAGAAACCTCCACACTGCCTTTCATAGTGGCTGTACCTACTTATATCCCTCCAACAATGCATGAGGGTGCCCTTTTCTCCACAATCTTGCCAACATTTGTGATTTCTTTTCTTTTGATAATAGCTATTCTATTAGGTGTGAGGTGATATCTCATTGTGGTTTTGATTTGCATTTTTCTTATGATTAGTGATGTTGAGCATCTTTTCATGTGCCAGTTGTCCATCTGTATGTCTTCTTTAGAAAAATGTCTATTCAGCTCTTCTGCCCTTTTTTTTTTTTTTTTTTTTTGCGGTACGCGGGCCTCTCACTCTTGTGGCCTCTCCCATTGCGGAGCACAGGCTCCGGACGCGCAGGCTCAGCGACCATGGCTCACGGGCCCAGCTGCTCTGCGGCATGTGGGATCCTCCCGGACCGGGGCATGAACCCGTTTCCCCTGCATTGGCAGGCAGACTCTCAACCACTGCGCCACCAGGGAAGTCCTCTTCTGCCCATTTTTAAATTGGATTATTTGGGTTTTTATATTGAACTGTATGACTTCTTTATATATTTTGAATACGAAATCCTTACAGGGCATATTATTTGCAAATATCTTCTCCCATTCAGTAGGTTGCCTTTTTGTTTTGTTGATGGTTTCCTTTGCTGTGCAAAAGCTTTTCAGTTTGATGCAGTGCCATTTGTTTATTTTTGCTTCTGTTGCTCTTGCCTAAGGAGACAGATTTTTTAAAACATTGCTAAGACCTATGTCAAAGAGCATACTGCCTATGTTTTCTTCTAGGATTTTTATGATTTCAGGTCTTACATTTAAGTCTATAATCCATTTTTAGTTTTTTTTTTATATGGTGTAGGAAAGTGGTCTAGTTTGATTCTTTTGCATGTAGTTGCCCAGTTTTCCCAACACCGTTTATTGAAGAAGCTGTCTTATCCTCCATTGTTTATTCTTACCTCCTTTGTTGTGGATTAATTGACCATATAAGCATGGGTTTATTTCTGGGCTCTCTATTCTGTTCCATTGATCTATGTGCTGTTTGTGTGGCAGTACCATGCTGTGTTGATTACTATAGCTTTGTAGTTTAGATTGAAATAAAGGAGTATGACGCCTCCAGCTTTCCTTCTTTCTCAAGATTGCTTTGGCATCTTTTATGGTTCCACACAGATTTTAGTATTATTTACTCTAGTTCTCTGACAAATGCCACGGGTATTTTGAAAGGGATTATATTGAATCTGTAGATTGCTTTGGGTAGTATGGACATTTTAACAATATTATTTCTTCCAGTTCATGAGCATGGTATACCTTTCCATCTATTTGTGTTGTCTTCAATTTCTTTCATCAATGTCTTACCGTTTTCAGAGTACAGGTCTTTCATCTCTTTGGTTAAGTTTATTACTAGGTATTTTATTCTTTTTGATGCAATTGTAAATAGGATTATTTTATTAATTTCTCTGTGTGATTGTTCATTATTAACTGCAACAAATTTCTGTATATTAATTTTGTATCCTGTAACTTTACTAAATTCATTTATTCTAATAGTTTTGTGGTTGCTGCTTTAGGGTTTTCTATATATAGCATACTGTCGTCTGCAAATAGTTACAGTTTTACTTCTTTCCTTCCAATTTGGATGCATTTCATTTCTTTTTCTTGTGTGATTGTTGTGCCTAGGACTGTTGTGCCTAGGACTACCAATACTATGTTGAATAGAAGTGGTGAGAGTGGGCATCCTTGTCTTGTTCCTGATCCTAGAGGAAAAGATTTCAACTCTGAACCATCGAGTATGATGTTAGCTGTGAGCTTGTCATACATAGGCATACCTCAAAGATAGTGTAGGTTCAGTTCCAAACCACTGCAGTAAAGCAAATATCACAATAAAGTGACTCATACAATTTTTTTGTTTCCCAGTGCTTATAAAATTTCTGTTTATACTATACTGTACTCTATTAAGTGTGTAATAGCACTATGTCTGAAAAAGTGTACATACCTTAATTTTAAAATACTTTATTGCTAAAGAAGGCTAACCATCATCTGAGCCTTCAGCAAGTTACAATCTTTTTGTAATAGTAACATCAAAGATCACTGATCACAGATTACCATAACGAATATAATAATGAAAAAGTTTGAAATATTGTGAGAATTACCAAAATGTGAAACAGAGACATGAAGTGAGCAAATGCTATTGGAAAATGGCACAGATAAACTTACTTGACACCAGGTTGCCACAAACCTTCAATTTGTGAAAAACGCAATATCTCTGAAGCACAATGAAACAAAATACAATAAAACAAGGTATGCCTGTATGGCATTTAATATGTTGAGGTATGTTCCTTCTATATCTACCTTGTTGAGAGTTTTTACTTTAAATGGATACTGAATTTTGTCAAATGCTTTTTTGTATCTATTAAGATGACTATATGATTTTTATTTTTGGTTTATTAATGTGATGTATCACATTTACGGACTTGAAAATGTTGAAACTTCCTTGAATTCCTGAGATAAATCCCACTTGATCATAGTGTATGAACCTTTTAATGTATTGTTGAACTGGTTTGCTAATGTTTGAGGATCTTCACATCTATGTTCATCAGTGATACTGGCTGATAATTTTCTTTTTCTTTTTGTTGTGTCCTGTCTGGTTTTGATACCAGGGTAATGTTAGCCTTGTAGAACAAGTATTCTTTCCTCTACAATTTTTGGAATAGTTTGAGAAGGACAGGTATTAACACTTCTTTAAATGTTTGGTAGAATTCACCTGTGAAGCTCTCTGGTCCTGGACTTGTGCTTGTTGGGAGTTTTTTGATTATTGATTCACTATCATTATTGGTAATCGGTCTGTTCATGTTTTCTATTTCTTCTTGACTCACTGTTAAGTGATTGTACATGTCTAGGAATTTATTCCTTTCTTCTAGGTTGTCTTTTGGCGTATAATTGTTCATAGTAATCTCTTATGATCCTTTGTATTTACATGGTGTCAGTTGTAACTTCTCTTTCTTTTCTGATTTTATTTATTTGGGCCTTCTTTGTTTTTTTTCCTTGATGAGTCTGGCTAAATGTTTAACAATTTTGTTTATCTTTTCAAAGAACCAGTTCTTAGTTCCGTTGATCTTTTCTATTGTTTTTCAGTCTCTATTTCTTTCATTTCTATTCTGATCTTTGTGATTTCTCTCCTTCTATTAACTTTGGGTTTCGTTTGTTCTTGTTTTTCTAGTTCCTTTAGGTGTAAGGTTAGGTTGTTTATTTGAGACTTTTCTTGTTTCCTGAGGTAGGCTTGTATCACTATAAACTTCCCTCTTTCAGCTGCTTTTGCTGCATCTCATAGATTTTAGATTGTTGTGTTTCCATTTTCATCTGTCTCCAGGTATCTTTTTATTTCCTCTTTGATTTCTTCAGTGACCCACTGGTTGTTTAGTAACATGTTGTTTAGCTTCCATGTGTTCGTGGTTTTTGCACTTTTTTCCTGGGGCAGGTGTGGGTGGGGTGCCCAGAGTGCGCTAAGCTGGAGCCACCTTGAAGGGATGGCTGGAGGTGTAGGCCAAGGACCTGGGGTGCACCAGGCAGCCTTGGTATGCCAGCTAGATGAGTGGACCACGTTCCCTTGTACACTATCAAGGTGGAGGGGGATTGCCAAAAATGGCAATCTCTGGTACCTCCTACCCTGGAGAGAGTCCCAGAAGTTCCCTGCCCATTCGGCAGATGCTCTAGGGTTTGTAAGTAGATTTCTCTCATGTATAGTCTAAATGCCCTTTAAACTGCTGGGATTTTTTTTTTTTTTGCTCTTCCCCAGGGCACATGGGCACCTCAGTGACGTCCCTACTACAGGTCCCATTGATACCGTGTCTCCATCTCTCCTACCTGTCTCTGTGTGGTACCTCTATTGTCAGTTGTGCAGAAGCTGTTCAATCAGCCCTCAGTTTTTCTTCAGGAGAAACTGCTCTGTATGTACATGTAAAATCAGTGTGTCCATGGGAGGTGAGTTCAGGGCCTTCTTATGCTGTCATCTCGGAGGAACTCTTCAAATACTTTTTTTTTTTTTTTTTTGCCATATGCGGGCCTCTCACTGTTGTGGCCTCTCCCGTTGCAGAGCACAGGTTCTGGACGCGCAGGCTCAGCGGCCATGGCTCACGGGCCCAGCCGCTCCGCGGCATGTGGGATCTTCCTGGACCAGGGCACGAAACCATGTCCCCTGCATCGGCAGGCGGACTCTCGACCACTGCGCCACTAGGGAAGCCCTCAAATACTTTTTAGAATGAAATGGATAGGAAGAAAAAAATTATGTATACTGATTACTAAAGCATATAGCAAATCATTTTACTGGTATGAAATATCCCAAACACCCCTCCACCCACCCCTGCAATCTTCTTGCCAAGAATGAATCCTTGAGTTCAAGGCAGCCTCTTCCTAGGATACCAATACTGACAACAATTTCATGTACAATTTGCAGTCTCAATTTCCCACTAGAATGCATGTCGCTCCCTTCAGGACAGGGACCTCGTTATATTTACTTTGTGTGCATGATCCCAGCAGAGTACCTAGTCCATGGTTCAGACTCAACAAATTTCAGGGTTATGTATTGCATTTCACCCACTCCTACCTCTCTCACTAGCTTATGGTGAGGCTTAAAAGTGATGAAAGTAAAAGCCTTATAAATTGAATGTTTCATTGCACCAGATCCTCTGTCCCAGGTAGAAAGCAGGTAGTTCTCATCTTTTGAAAGAGCCTTCTTTGAGTGGAGGAGGAGGCTCCTTCCCTGGCTCGCTCCACTTCCACAAGCAAACGGAGTGTTTCTTTGTTTCTTCACTCACTAGTTGGGCCTCCCCAGCCTGGGGTGGAGAGGCTAGAGCCAAAGGAGGACAAAACCCTGGCTTGCTGCCAGTCACAGCACAGCCGTCTCTGTGGGGACATGTTACTCAGAGCATATTTTGGCATAAACTCAGTCACTTCAGTTAATTCAGACGGGGCATGGTGTGAGCTCCTGGGAGGGAGCCACAGCATGTCCAAAGGGCACAAAATAATGAGGATTTTTCTGTGTGGTCTCACCCAATTTATCTTCTCAAGTAGCTCAAACACTAAATGGAAATACTCAACCTCCATCCTCCCTATGCCTTTGACAAGGTAAAAGGAGTTTAAGAGCTTTTTTATTTTTTAATTTAAAGTTCTGCTTCTTTTGCCCTTCCATAGTCAAGACAAAACAAAATAATGGATTATTATGCTTCATGGCGGCATGAAATAATTTCAGTTAAATTTGAGATTCGTGTTTAACATTTAACATGTCAGTTTGTCATTGCAAATTGACTTCTCTCTGTGGATCAAGAAACAAAAGAGGGTTTTGGAATGAATGCCAAAGGAACTGAATAACCAGCCATCATGGGTGGATTAAAAACAGCCACAATTGAGAGGGAGTCTACACATTCTGTTTTTTAGCTGTTTAGATGAATTTTCATGACTTTTCCTTTGTCTGGTAGATGTTTGTTTTTCTACATCGTTTAAGTAGGATTAATTCAAGCATTTTACACCTAGGACCCTCTGAAAGACAATTTTACATTTGAGTATATTTAAGTCCCTAGGTCCACCTCTTTCCTTCCTGCAACTGTAATAGCTCAGCTTCTCATACCCTCCTGTTGTGACTCTGGCCAAGTTCTCCCATCCCTCCTAGAACACAAGTGTACAATTTAGTCAACCCTAGTCCATAGGAACCAATCCTTATAGCTCAGAAATGTTATTACAGCTTCCAGAAAGGACCTCTCCAACATAGTCCCAAAGATCAATTTACTCTTTAAACTAATAAGCCCAATTCATCGGGGAAATCATGCACCATATATATTTTATTACCTAGCTGTAGGAGATATTCCTAAAAGGAAATGTGTCATAGAGCTACATACATGGTGACAAGTTCTGGGGGGGGGGGGGGGGGGGTGGTTTATCTTGTTGTTGTTGTTGTTTTGCTCAAGAGGAAATTGGTGTTTCTTGAAAAACTGGAGGGAGGGACAGCACTCTTACCACTCCTTACCAACCACCTTTGCTCTCTGGGTCTCCTTTGTCAGCTCAGTACTGGTAGAGAATTGCTGTTCACTGTCTACACCCATGGCAACCAGATCTGACCCATGTGTGTATGTGCCTTTGAGATGGAGGGGAAATAGGAGCCTCCCAAGTTCAGATCAGTTGCTTTGATTCCCATTTCCACTGTGGATTGGCTCATTTGTGCTTACTTCTCTCAATCATCCATTTTGGTTAGTGAACAGGTCACACAATGAAGAACTTCATATGGCCTGAAATGGTATGTAAATGTGTATGTGTGTTAATTAGGTAACTTAGAAATAGCATATCTGAAAAATAAACCAGCAAGAACCTGGCACTAATGTTCTGTAACTAGGTTTCCTATTGCCTTGAACAGCTATTATGTTCACTGGTGGCCAAATGAATTCAAAAGCAAAACATGTACAACACAGACTAATACAATCCTTTCCCAGGTTCCGGAGAGCAGCTTGTGGTGGCTCTGTTTCATCAAAGGAAGCTCTGGTCTGTTGCAAGAATGGCTTGCTCATTCTGGTGATGAATTAGCTGTATTAATGTGCCAGAAAAAAGCAGCGATATGGGGATAATTTCTATAAAACTTGATGTTTCATCCGAATGTCATTAACAGAGCCAAGAATTTTTGTCCTTGCTACTGTGAAATAACTCAGAGCCAGTGGTTGAGTTAATCACAGCTAATATTTTGTCCACATTTGAACAAAGCATCAGTTGATTTTCCTTCCTTTCTGCATAATAGTTTTTGAGAGAGACATTTTGTTTTTTCAGTTTGAAGATTTTTTAGTGAGGACAAGAGTATGGAATTACCAGATTAGAGATAAATTTTGAGATGCAGGGGATCAACAACTGTGCACATTTTGTAAAAAACTGGTTATTAAATACATATTGCAGGCCAACCACTGAGGCAGAGCTGTGGAGCCCCAATCCCAAGTCAGCCACTATCCAAGAGCCGAAAACCTGATTCCTTTCTGACTTGTCCATCCTCCAGCCATCTGGCTGACAGGGCCTTAGTGCTCTGGCCGGGTGTCAGGCCTGAGCCTCTGAGGTGGGAGAGCCAAGCTCAGGACATTGGACCACCAGAGACGTCCCAGCCCCACGTAGTATCAATCGGCGAGAGTTCTCCCAGAGATCTCCATCTCAATGCTAAAACTCAGCTCCACTCAACAACCAGCAGCTCCAGGGCTGGACACCCCATGCCAAACAACTAGCAAGACAAGAACACAACACCACGCATTAGCAGAGAGGCTGCCTAAAATCATAATAAGTTCACTGACACCCCCAAAACACACCACCGGACACGGTCCTGCCCACCAGAAAGACAAGATCCAGCCTCATCCACCAGAACACAGGCACCAGTCCCCTCCACCAGGAAGCACACACAACCTACTGAACCAATTGTACCCACTGCGGGCAGACACCAAAAACAACAGGAACTACAAACCTGCAGCTGGTGAAAAGGAGATCCCAAGCACAGTAAGTTAAGCAAAATGAGAAGACAGAGAAATACAAAGCAGATGAAGGAGTAAAGTAAAAAGCCACCAGACTAAACAAATGAACAGGAAATAGGCAGTCTACCTGAAAAAGAATTCAGAGTAATGATAGTAAAGATGATCCAAAATCTTGGAAATAGAATAGAGAAAATATAAGAAACGTTTAACAAGGACCTAGAAGAACTAAAGAGCAAACAAACAATGATGAACAAGATAATAAATGAAATTAAAAATTCTATAGAAGGAATCAATAGCAGAATAACTGAGGCAGAAGAACAGATAAGTGACCTGGAAGATAAAATAGTGGAAGCAACTACCACAGAGTAGAATAAAGAAAAAAGAATGAAAAGAATTGAGGACAATCTCAGAGGCCTCTTGGACAACATTAAAAACACCAACATACGAAGTATAGGGGTCCCAGAAGAAGAAGAAAAAAGAAAGGGACTGAGAAAATATTTGAAGAGATTATAGTTGAAAACTTCCCTAATACGGGAAAGGAAATAGTCAATCCAATCCAGGAAGCACAGAGAGTCCCATACAGGATAAATCCAAGGAGAAACATGCCAAGACACATGTTAATCAAACTATCAAAGATTAAATACAAAGAAAACATATTAAAAGGAGCAAGGGGAAGGCAACAAATAACATACAAGGGAATCCCCATAAGGTTAACAGCTGATCTTTCAGCAAAAACTCTGCAAGCCACAAGGGAGTGGCAGGACATATTTAAGGTGATGAAAGGGAAAAAACCTGCAACCAAGATTACTCTACCCAGCAAGGATCTCATTCAGATATGATGGAGAAATTACAAACTTTACAGACAAGCAAAAGCTAAGAGAATTCAGCACCACCAAGCCAGCTTTACAACAAATGCTAAAGGAATTTCTCTAGGCAGAAAACACAAGAGAAGGAAAAGACCTACAATAACAAACCAAAAACAATTAAGAAACTGGTAATAGGAACATACATATTGATAATTACCTTAAATGTAAATGGATTAAATGCTCCAACCAAAAGGCATAGACTGGCTGAATGGATACAAAAACAAGACCAAAAAAAAAAAAAAACAAGACCAGTATATATGTTGTCTACAAGAGACCCCCTTCAGACCTAGGGACACATAGAGACTGAAAGTGAGGGGATGGAAAAACATATTCCATGCAAATAGAAAGCAAAAGGAAGCTGAAGTAGCAATTCTCATATCACACAAAATAGACTTTAAAATAAAGGCTATTACAAAAGACAAAGAAGGACACTACATAATGATCAAGGGATCAATCCAAGAAGAAGATATAACAATTGTAAATATTAATGCACCCAACATAGGAGCACCTCAATACATAAGGCAAATGCTAACAGCCATAAAAGGGGAAATCGACAGTAACACAATCAGAGTAAGGGACTTTAACACCCCACTTTCACCAATGGACAGATCATCCAAAATGAAAATAAATAAGGAAACACAAGGTTTAAATGACACATGACCTAACTGATATTTATAGAACATTCCATCCAAAAACAGAATACACTTTCTTCACATTTGCTCATGAAACATTCTCCAGGATAGATTATATCTTAGGTCAGAATCAAGCCTTGGTAAACTTCAGAAATTGAAATCATATCAAGTATCTTTTCTGACCATAACATTATGAAACTAGATATCAATTACAGGAAAAAAACTGTTAAAAAATACAAACACATGGAGGCTAAACAATACACTATTAAATAACCAAGAGATCACTGAAGAAATCAAAGAGGGAATCAAAAAATACTTACAAAAAATTACAATGAAAACATGATGACCCAAAACCTATCGGATGCATCAAAAGCAGTTCTAAGCGGGAAGTTTATAGCAATACAATCCTACCTCAAGAAACAGGAAAAATCTCAAATAAACAACCTAAACTTACACCTTAAGCAATTAGAGAAAGAAGAACAAAAAACCCAAAGTTAGCAGAAGGAAAGAAATCATAAAGACCAGATCAGAAGTAAATGAAAAAGAAGTGAAGGAAACAATAGTAAAGACCAATAAAACTAAAAGCTGGTCCTTAGGAAGAAAAACAATATTGATAAAACATTAGCCAGACTCACCAAGAAAAAAAGGGAGAAGGCTCAAATCAAAGAATTAGAAATGAAAAAGGAGAAGTTACAGCTGACACTGCAGAAATACAATGGACCATGAGAGATTACTACAAGCAACTGTATGCCAATAAAACAGACAATCTGGAAGAAATGGACAAATTCTTAGAAATGCACAACCTGCCAAGACTGAATCAGGAAGAAATAGAAAATATGAACAGACCAATCACAAGCACTGAAATTGAAACTGTGATTAAAATCTTCCAACAACCAAAAGCCCAGGATCAGATGGCTTCACAGGCGAATTCTGTCAAACATTTAGAGGAGAGCTAACACCTATCCTTCTCAAACTTTTCCAAAATATAGCAGAGGGAGGAACACTCCCAAACTCATTCTACAAGGCCACCATCACCCAGATACCAAAACCAGACAAGGTTGTCACAAAGAAAGAAAACTACAGGCCAATATCACTGATGAACATAGATGCAAAAATCCTCAACAAAATACTAGCAAACAGAATCCAACAGCACATGAAATGGATCATACACCATGATCAAGTGGGGTTTATTCCAGTAATGCAAGGATTCTTCAATCAATGTGATACACCATGTTAACAAACTGAAGGAGAAGAACCATATGATCATCTCAATAGATGCAGAGAAAGCTTTCGACAAAATTCAACACCCATTTATGATAAAAACCCTCCAGAAAGTAGGCACAGAGGGAACTTTCCTCAACATAATAAAGGCCATATATGACAAACCCACAGCCAACATCGTCCTCAATGGTGAAAAACTGAAAGCATTTCCACTAAGATCAGGAACAAGACAAGGTTGCCCACTCTCACCACTATTATTCAACATAGTTTTGGAAGCTTTAGCCACAGCAATCAGAGAAGAAAAGGAAATAAAAGGAATCCAATTCGGAAAAGAAGAAGTAAAGCTGTCACTGTTTACAGATGACATGATACTATACATAGAGAATCCTAAAGATGCTACCAGAAAACTACTAGAGCTAATCAATGAATTTGGTATAGTAGCAGGATACAAAATTAATGCACAGAAATCTCTTGCATTCCTATACACTAATGATGAAAAATCTGAAAGTGAAATCAAGAAAACACTCCCATTTACCATTGCAACAAAAAGAATAAAATACCTAGGAATAAACCTACCTAAGGAGACAAAAGACCTGTATGCAGAAAACTATAAGACACTGATGAAAGAAATTAAACACGATACAAACAGATGGAGAGATATACCATGTTCTTGGATTGGAAGAATCAACATTGTGAAAATGACTATACTACCCAAAGCAGTCTACAGATTCAATGCAATCCCTATCAAACTACCAATGGCAGTTTTCACAGAACTAGAACAAAAAATTTCACAATTTGTATGGAAACACAAAAGACCCCGAATAGCCAAAGCAATCTTGAGAAAGAAAAACGGAGCTGGAGGAATCAGGCTCCTGGACTTCAGACAATACTACAAAGGTACAGTAATCAGGACAGTATGGTACTGGCACAAGAACAGAAATATAGATCAATGGTATAGGATAGAAAGCCCAGAGATAAACCCACACACATATATTATCTTTGATCACCTTATTTTTGATAATGGAGGCAAGAATATACAATGGAGAAAAGACAGCCTCTTCAATAAGTGGTGCTGGGTAAAGTGGACAGCTACATGTAAAGGAATGAAATTAGAACATTCCCTAACACCATACACAAAAATAAACTCAAAATGGATTAAAGACCTAAATGTAAGGCCAGACACTATCAAACTCTTAGAGGAAAACATAGGCAGAACACACTATGACATAAATCACAGCAAGATCCATTTTAACCCACCTCCTAGAGAAATGGAAATAAAAACAAAAAGAAACAAATGGGACCTAATGAAACTTAAAAGCTTTTGCACAGCTTAGGAAACCATAAAAAAGACGAAAAGAAGGCCCTCAGAATGGAAGAAAATATTTGCAAATGAAACAACTGACAAAGGTTTAATCTCCAAAATATACAAGCAGCTCATGCAGCTCAAATCAAAAAAGCCAAACAACCCAATTCAAAAATGGGCAGAAAAAAAAAAAAGGGCAGAAGACCAAAATAGACATTTCTCCAAAGAAGATATACTGATTGCCAACAAACACATGAAAGGATACTCAACATCACTAATCATTAGAGAAATGCAAATGAAAACTACAATGAGGTACCACCTCACATTGGTCAGAATAGCCATCATCAAAAAATCTACTAACAATAAATGCTGGAGAGGGTGTGGCGAAAAGGGAACCCTCTTGCTCTGCAGGGGGGAATGTAAATTGGTACAGCCGCTATGGAGAACAGTATGGAGGTTCCTTAAAAAACTAAAAATAGAACTATGACTGAGCAATCCCACTATTGGGCATATACCCTGAGAAAACCATAATTCAAGAAGAGTCATGTACCATAATGTTCATTGCAGCGCTATTTACAATAGCCAGGATATGAAAGAAACCTAAGTGTCCACTGACAGATGAATGGATAAAGAAGATGTGGCACATATATACAATGGAATATTAGCCATAAAAAGAAACGAAATTGAGTTATTTGTAGTGAGGTGGATGGACCTAGAGTCTGTCATACAGAGTGAAGTAAGTCAGAAAGAGGAAAACAAATACCGTATGCTAACACATATATATGGAATCAAAAAAAAAAAAACTGGTTCTTAAGAACCTAGGGGCAGGACAGGAATAAAGACGCAGATGTAGAGAATGGACTTGAGGACATAGAGAGAGGGAAGGGTAAGCTGGGACGAAGTGAGAGAGTGGCATGGACATATATACACTACCAAATGTAAAATAGATAGCTAGTGGGAAGCAGCTGCATAGCACAGGGAGATCAGCTCGGTGCTTTGTGACCACCTAGAGGGGTGGGATAGGGAGGGTGGGAGGGAGACGCAAGAGGGAGGAGGTGTTGGGATATATGTATATGTAGAGCTGATTCACTTTGTTATACAGCAGAAACTAACAAAACATTGTAAAGCAATTATACTCCAATAAAGATGTTAAAAAAGAATACACATTCCATAGATACTGACCTTTAAAGCTGTAGTGTAGCAAGTCAGAAGCTATAAACATAGCCTTGCCTTTATTCTTTGGGAAGCGGTAGAAAATTGTGGTAAATATGCACACGAGGGCATCAGAATGATTCAGTTTTAACACTGCCTCCATCACTCTAGGTTATAATAGGAACTGAAGCTAATTGCTGGAGACTGCTTTATACCTCAATGTCCCATCAACAATGAGGGGTAAAGATACTTACCAACCTCACTGAGAAATTGAATGACATAATTTAAGTAAAGCTCCCAGCGCAAAGTAAGTATTCAACAAGTGGTAACCATACCTACTAGCTGCTTAACTATTAAATCAATGTAATACTTACACTTCAAGTGATAATGAAGCTTAGGCACCAAATCAGAGAAAAATAGTAACAATTTATCTTATTTGAATTAATGTTAACTCAAAGTGTTAATACACTAACTTTCTCCGTAATTCACACTGCCTTATCCATGTATACTTAGCAGATTATTAAAAACAACAAGACAACCAAACACCACTTAGTGCATCTGAGACAGCTGATGTATAGGAAGCTTTCTGATTGCATGATGATTTGACTATGGCAAGCTGACTCAGAGGTTGGTAAAACAACTCAGTGTTTGGGTATAGAACCTGATTTCTATTTTAAATATCAAAATCCTTTAGATCTCAGTTTCTTTACCAGCGAGGGTTTGAGACGGAGGGAGCAGGGAAGGCAATCACTTCCCTTCCTGCTTCTCCACTAAGTGGTAGAGCAAGGATTAAAAGAGGAATCTTTTAGACACCAAAATATGTGCACTTAAGTCCTGTACTACAACTGCTTCCCCATTAGGGATAAAGACTGGGCTGTGTCAGCAGTTCCCAGCCAGCGACACTCAAGAGAAGCAGGTGGTACAGGGGCAGAAGGTGTGGCCTCTTAGAACCCCCTGCCTGCATTTGAATCCAGCTCTGCCACGTGTGCCGTAAAACCTGCAAAAATTACTTAATCTCTCCAAGCCTGAGCTTCCTTACCTAGAAAGTGAGGATGGAAACAATACTTGTCCATAAATTCATAGGAGGGTTAAATATCTAATACATGCAATTTGCTTAGAACAGTGTCTCATTTATTATATTAAAAGCATATATCTTGATGGACATATGGGAAACATGCTAAGGTTTGGGGTTTTTTTCTTCATTTATTTGTTATTGAATCTGTGGGATTTTGTCTCATTTGCAACAGAGTTTTTACTCTGTCCTACAAAGCTGGGGATATACCTTTTATCTCTTATGCACTGACTACTTCAAACACTGCTCATGTATGTTTTTTTCTCTTATTTCACAGGGATTTCTGGGAATTAAAGGAGATATTTCAAAATTAAGCTATCTCTTCGTGAGGACTATGAGTGTTAGGTTATCTATCTTTGGGCCAATGATTCCAAAATCACTAAGCTTTAAAAAGTGAGTTGTCGGAACTGCAGTGTAAACTGCTGAGAACTATAAAATTGTAAGGTAAATGCTCACTCAAGGAAGTTGGATCTTATCATAGAGCTTGGCTTTAAAATCAGCATTTAAGGCAAACATTAAACATAGTTAAAATTACTCTTGAACATCTCTTAGAGCACAGGATAGTTCTGTTTGTCAGTAAATCCACTATAGTTACTTTTTATTTTCTTTCTTTCTTTCTTTTTTTTTTTTTGCGGTACACGGGCCTCTCACTGTTGTGGCCTCTCCCGTTGCAGAGCACAGGCTCCGGACCCGCAGGCTCAGCGGCCATGGCTCACGGGCCCAGCCGCTCCATGGCATGTGGGATCCACCCAGACCGGGGCACAAACCCGTGTCCCCTGCATCGGCAGGCGGAATCTCAACCACTGCGCCACCAGGGAAGCCCCACTATTGTCACTTTTTTCTCCAGCTTTGGAGCAGATGACATTTCTTCTGCTGAACACCAGATGAAGAAACTGACTTGTACTTAAGCCAGTTTTGTATGAAAAAAACATGCACAACATAAACCTAGCACTTTATATATACTATCTCATTTACTCTTCACAGTGGTCTTATGAAGTATTAGTATGTATTCCTTTCTCACCTTCTAAGGACTGAGGCAAAGCAAATAACTGACTCCCCTGTGGTCTCTGGCAGGTGGGCTATGGAGCAGAATTTTGATCTCAGCTCACCGAAGCCCCTAATTTCCCTCCACATGCTCCCTCTGCCGAGAATAACTTTTGTACGACATTGAAGGATACAAATTGTCCTTTACTCTCCTCAAGCAAGACTGCTTAGCATCTATTAGAGGAAAGGTTGAGTTTAGAGCTTCATGCATTGAATGCAGAGTAGTTGGAGGAAGTCCAAAGACTAAGGAACCCGTTTGAAAATAGTCCCAATAGGGATGCAGTTTAAGAGTGGAAAGATATAAAGAGAGATAGGACATCACTGACTCTGCTGGGTTTTAGAGCCATAAATAAATTATGCAGGGAAGCCAGGGAAGAAGCATCCTAGCAGTCTGCGTGGCTTGGTTGCAGCCTTCCTTGAAGAGGGGCTGGATGGGGGTCTCCCAAGAGTCCTTTCCATCCACAGTTCTAGGAAACCACCCTGGACATCACTAATAAAAGGAGCAAAGCTAGAGAGATTTTGCCCACCAGCTAGTTACAGATACTACTCAGCTGATTCCTAGAATGCTTCTCTAAAGGGGAACCCGACATTACTGTCTTCTCATTTAATGATGGGGAAATGAGGCCCAGACACCAGATTCACGGGAAAAGTGACGGCTCCACAGGCACTTTTGCTGGAGCGGCGGCCCCAAGGGCACCGGCTCCACGGCCAACAGTGAGTATCCATGCCTACCCCTGGCCTAGAGGAAGCGCACAGGGCCCGGGGGCTGGGGCGTAATAGGGTGTAATCAGGAGAATGTTCCTGATGGCCGGTGCCATATACCTGTGGTCACCAGACCAGCCCATACCTCTGTATAAACAGGCCTGTGAAAGAGACCAATTACTCAAATCCCTGGTCCACAACAAAGTCAGATCCTTTCTTGTGGCCTTGCTCTTTCTAAAGGGTTCTTTTTCTTGTAATTGCTTTTTTTCCTGATTATACATACAATATAGTTAATACAGAAAAGGAAAAAACCGAAAAGTGTATAAAATAAGATAAACAATATAGAGAAGATCAGATAAACAACGAGGTCCTACTGTATAGCACGGGGAACTATATTCAGTATCCTGTAATACACCATAATGGAAAAGAATATTAAAAAGAATATGTATATGTATGTATAACTGAATCACTTTGCTGTACACCAGAAACTAACACAACATTGTAAATCAACTATACTTCAATTTAAAAAAAAGAAGGGATTTCCCTGGTGGTCCAGTGGTAAAGAATCCACCTTACGGTGCAGGGGACGCGGGTTCGATCCCTGGTCAGGGAACTAGGATCCCACATGCCGCAGGGCAGCTGGACCTGCGGGCCACAACTACTGAGCTCGCGTGCCTCAACTAGAGAACCTGCATGCTGCAAACTACAGAGCCCACGCACCCTGGAGTCTGCGTGCCACAACTAGAGAAGAGAAAACCTGCACACCAGAATTAGAGAAGCCCACGTGCCACAACGAAAGATCCCGCATGCCTCAATGAAGATCCTGCGTGCCGCAACTAAGACCCGACACAGCCATAAATAAATAATAAATGTTTAAAAGATCATGTATTTACTATATAGTATATCTTTTCCTTATAAAACTCAGCTATATAATAGTCTATGATATGGATAATAGTAACAATAATAATGAGATAGCTTATGTGCCAAATGCTGTGCTAAGGACTTAATTTGCATCATCGCACTTATTGAAAGCAATCCGGACAGGAATTACTTGATACTTCCTCCAGGTCCAATCCAGTATGGCACTTTTTTTTTATAAATTTTAAAATTTATTTATATATTTATTTTATTTATTTGGCTGCGTTGGGTCTTCGTTGCTGTGCGTGGGCTTTCTCTAGTTGCGGCAAGCAGGGGCTACTCTTCATTGAGATGTGTGGGCTTCTTATTGCGTTGCCTTCTCTTGTTGTGAAGCATGGGCTCTAGGTGCACGGGCTTCAGTAGTTGTGGCATGCGGACTCAGCAGTTGTGGCTTGCGGGCTCTAGAGCGCAGGCTCAGTAGTTGTGGCGCATGGGCTTAGTTGCTCCACGGCATGTGGGATCTTCCCGGACCAGGGCTTAAACCCGTGTCCCCTGCATTGGCAGGTGGATTCTTAACTACTGCGCCACCAGGGAAGTCCCCAGTATGGTACTTTTAAAGAGTCAGATATTTTATTTTCGCTTTCTTTAAAAAAAAAAAAAAAAAAGCTAAAAAATCTAATGATTCAGGAACATCAAAATCAGCTAGATCATCTTTTCTTTTTTAAATATTTAGTTAGTTAGTTAGTTGTGCCGGGTCTTAGTTGTGGCATGCGGGATCTTCGTTGCGACACGAGGGGTCTTTAGTTGCGGCATGTGGGCTCTTAGTTGCAGCATGCAGGATCTAGTTCCCTGACCAGGGAACAAACCCGGCCCCCCTGCATTGGGAGCGTGGAGTCTTAACAACTGGACCACCAGGGAAGTCCCTCAGCTAGATCATCTTATCATCTTGATTACAGCCCCAGAGGTATGGTTAATATTAAAACCTAAGAAGAGCTTACAAAAATTAACATGAATGATAAGCCTCTAGATTTATAAGGCCCCTGTGGGCTCTGTTAATCTGAAAATTCAACAATGGCCTACCACACCTCATCACCAGGCTAATGGTAAAATTATGTGTCAACTTTTAGAACTGTTTAGAGTTTGTGCTTAAGCCACACTTCATTTTGATGACCTTCTGTAAAGGTCTACTAACCTTTTTAGTTCTGTAATTTTCAGGCTTCTAACTTATTAAAGATGATACTGATATAAACATTCTACTAAGCTTTATGAAAGACATAATTTTAAAAGACCAACACATCTAAACAATAAAGTTCTCACCTACAATTTCTTAATAGAATTGTGTTTAGAATGTAGTATAATATTAAAAAATAGTCAATACAAAATGCAAAGTCCTTACAGAGGAATCTACACTTCTATCCTCGTTTTCTCTTCACTTTAGTTGGTTTGTGTTTCTACGTTTCAGCAACTTTCCATTTTTCTCCTAACTCTGAACACTAATTCTCCCTTCTGGAACCCAGAGATAATTTGTGATTTAAAAATCCTCTAAGGAACAGAGTAATGGTTACCAGAGGGGAAGAGGTAGGGGGAGGGTGAAATGGGTAAAGGGGGTCAGCTATGGTGATGAGCTATGCAGAGAGTATGCAGAAGTAGAAATATAACGTTGTACACGTGAAACTTAAATAATGTTATAAACCAATGTTATCTCAATAATAAACACATACTTATATACATAAATATTAAGAAAATAAATAAATAAAAATCCTTTAAGGCTACTGAATTTTAAAATGTGCTTTCTTAACTAAAATCTTAGCAAAAACAAGCCCTAACATAGGGCTTACTATTGTGAGATACTTTTACATAATATATTTTTCTCTTTGCATTGTGCCTCAATTCCAACTATTACCTATTAGGCAGAAAATGAGACATGTCCTATTCACTAATCCCATACATTAAAGCAACTATATCAAGTCACTTGAATCCCATATTTAAAAATATGAGATGTAGGCAGAATACATTTAAAGGCTAATCTACTTTTTTCCTGAGTATATTTTCCCGGTACATATGGCTATGTACCATAGAGCCATAATGAAGGCTTTGCACCCATTTGTGCCTGGAACTAACTGTGCCTGGCACATGGTGGCACTTCATAAATATCTGTTGAATGAATGAATTTGCAACCAATGAAGTGATTTGAGGAGCACAGAGAGAAAAGGGTAACTCTGGTCTCTGCCCCCTACCATGAACCAAGCCAAGAAAACCTCAGCCCCTCCCAGGTCCCATAAATGGCAGGGTCACCCCACTCATTTGGTTCTTGGCCTCAAAGCTTGGCTGTGGCTGAGTTTTTCTGATGGAGCAGAGTGAGGCCTCTTCACAAATGCTGACTTGGATCTCAAATGCTGACCTTCATATTTTTTCTAAGAACCTCTTTTACACAAAGTAGAGAAGTAGCTGTTAGATAACAGTTAGCTCTCCATCCCATTTCCTAAGAGAGAACAACTGCTTACATGGACCAGACATTAAGATCTGTGTTCCAGTTACAACTACTCATGTGGCAACACCCTCTTTATAGGATGCACAGAAGAATATTCTCTTTGCATGGTCTTGATATTATAAAAAGAGTTTAATTGTACACTTGCATATTTGAATTGCATCTTTGATGAGTGAATATTTAAATAAATTTCTTTATTATTGGTTATTCTTCATTTGTAATCTTCCCCATTTTTATTTACTTTACAATTAATTTTTTATTGAGATATAATTGACTACAAATACTTTTTTATTTGATCAGGTGGAATGGGAATATTTCATAGTCAGTTATTGCTCATTTGTTTATACATCCGTGTTTACCTTTCTTTAATCAGCTCCATAACGATATTGCCTAGATCTAACTGTAATTTTTATATCAATCAGCTTTATTTACCATTTGAAAAATAACTGTTGTTTAGCTACATACTGAATTTCTTGAATTTAGGTCTTGTTCAGAACAAAATTTATTTAAGAACAATGATGCTATACTTTTGATGATGTAAAAATTTAGGTATTATTGTTTCCAAAACATTCAGTACTCTATCCTAACCTAAATCTTCTGCCTTCTGCCCTACGTAATATAAGGATATATCCTGGGATGAGGACTGAAACTTTGAAAACTGTCTGGGCCTCACACAGAAGTTCATGGTCCATCTTTCGGGAAATATCTCAAGGTGGATGTTCAGAAGCAGTGAAATTCTAAACTAACCAGAGGCTCTCCTAATATCAGTGTTCGCTAAACTCATAAGGATTTTGAATGCCTCAGAGATCCCCCAATCTACTCCAAGCAGCTATTCCTGCTGTTAAACAAAGACTAAGGTCTTCTGGGTGGATAAAGGTGCAAACTTCTTCCCCAAGATGTGACCTTCACCTAAAACCTGGGAGCTCTCCAATCTCTCAAGGGCATGTTCAAATGGAGACAACCCACAAAGCTTTGGGAAAGCAGAGGAAAAAAGCCAAATACAAACTAAAGAACAACCTAGACACACCACATAGCACTTATTGCAGACAGCAACAGAGATGACAGGTTTTTCCTGGGTGCTGATGGAGATCTAGCCAAGACAGGTACTCTGCTGGACTGTACCTCAAGAGGTTTCCTAATTCCCCTGTCAAATCACCAGCCCAGGTCCTGCTGCCCTAAGGCCTGCTGGGATCCTATCCACCGAAAAACACTGGCATTTTCAGTTCTGGAAGCAGTTCTGACAGCTTTGATTCTGCCACGTGCACAGAAAAGAGAAGCGCAAAGATTTTCCATGAGAAGATTGCAGGAAGAGTAAGGAGGTAGAGTCTAGACAACTCTAAGAAGTGCTTTGACCTAAAACTGTGTAATGTACTTTTTCTTTTTTTAACTTATTTTTACTTTTTTATTGTGATATAGTTCACATACCATAACATTTACCCTCCTAAAACGTACAGGTCAGTGTTTTTTTTTTTACCATATTCACAATGCTGAATCACCATTATCTAATTCCAGATCATTTCATTGCTCCAAAAAGGAAAGGCAAATATGTGGCCTTTTGTGTTTGGCTTCTTAGCATAATGGTTTCAAGTTTCATCCATGTTATTCCATGTATAAGCACTTCATTCCTTTTTATGGCTGAACAATATTCCACTGTATGGATTTACCAGATTTTGTTTACCCATTCATCAGTTGACGGACATTTGGGTTGTTTCCACTTCTTGGCTATTAGGAATAATGCTCCTGACCATTCAGGGCTTAGTTGCTCTGCATGTGGAGGGAAAACATGTTGCTCACGGCTGGGCCCGTGAGCCATGGCCGCTGAGCCTGCACGTCCGGAGCCTGTGCTCCGCAACGGGAGAGGCCACAACAGTGAGAGGCCCACGTACCACAAAAAAAAAAAAAAAAAAGAAAGAAATGCAGTAATGCAGTTGGAAGTCCCAGAGAGCCCTCGACCTGTGGCTGATGCATAGGGCACCACTTCATTAGTTTTTGTCTCATGAAGACTTTGCAGTGAAGATCAAGGCAGGGACATGTATGTGAAGGAGTAAAACAGAAAAACCAGAAGGCATCAGGACAGCAATATTTAACACAAAGTTTATCAAAGAAGGAACTACACTGTATGTACTAATATGTTGAATACCTGAACCACACATACAAGTTGAATTAGTTACTACAAACTTAATGGCTTAAAATAACACACAATTACTACCTCACAATTTTGCTGGGTCAGGAGTCCAGGCATAGCTTAACTGGGTCCTCTGCTTAGCGTTTCACTAAGCCAAAATTAAGGTGTCCCCTGCTCTGCATTCTTATCTGGAGGCTTGACTGGGGAAGAACATTTCTAAGGTCACTTAGATGGTCGACAGAATTCATTTCCCTGTGCTTGTAGAACCCGAGGGCTCTGGCTTCTTGCTGGCTGTTGGCGAGAGGCTGGTCCTAGAGGCCACCTACAGTCCCATGCCCCGTGGACTTCCCCAGCATGGATGCTTACTTCATCAAGCCAAAATGGACAGTCTCTAGAGAGAGTGTGCTACCAAGACCAAGTCTTCTGTAGAGTAATGTAGTTACAGGAGTGGCATCCATCACCTGTGCTGTATTTATTGTTTACACGCAAGTCACAGGTCCCAAATGTACTCAAGGGGAGGGGATCCAACAAAGGCATGAAACCCAGGAGGCAGTGGGAATCGTGAAGCCACCTTACAATCTATCACACAAGCATATCTTTGCTGCTTCTGAGGTTTTAAATTTAAAATGACCATGAATATAATCCTTAAAAACATTGTAATGTACAACACTAAATAAGAAGTAAAATCTAAACCCAGAATACATCTGATGTCAAAGCTCATGACCTTCTCACTTCCCCAGCCATATCCAGTTTAAACTGGATTTCCAACATCTCTGAGGCAATCGCTAGAATGAAGAGTAAGAGCAAAAGCCTGGAAGACAAGCGGCTTCTAGCCGCGTACGGGCTGTAGGAACATGGTTAATTTTTGTCCCTCAGTCCCAGTAACAATTAAAGGAGGTTAATTTTACCATTTATATTACTTTAACTGTTATTCTGGAGACCAAAAGAGACACTGATTACTCAGTAAATATTTTGTTCCTGGAATCACTGTCACCAACACAGTTATATAACACGAATGAGGGTGCTGACAGAGGGGAGGAGATGGAAACCCTCGGGTAAGTTGTATTTCACTGTTCCCTCACCAACCACCATAGGGTTTGACCAAAGAAAACTTCACTAACTTCATAGGAGGAAAATATGCATTTGATTTTTGCCTTAAGTTGCATGCACTGGCTCATCACTGATTTGAAATTTTTTATCATCTGTATTTAATTTTTTTTCCTTCTATGATCGTCCATGCTCTTTATACATTTTCTTTATTCAGACGTTCATTGATTTGAATCAAGATATTAAACATTCTCTGTCCTATACACCCAAATATTCCCATCCCCTCTCAGGTAATTTCACCACTTTTTGTTTACAGTGCGGGCCGGTGGGGTTGGGTGTGAGGTAGTGAGAGGGCAGACGTACAGTTGCTTTCCATCCCAGGAGTCAACCCCATGTCTCACTGCCTAGGATAACAGCGAATAATACAAGGTTCATTTTATAACTGTGATTGGTGTTCACTTCGGGAAACCCATCTTCGCAAACTTTGGTCCGCCGCGATCGCTAAGTTGATCAGCAGTCCGGCGACTCCTAGGAGGCTGGGGCTGCCCGGGCCCCGCGCGCCCGCGGCCGCCGCCACCCCCGCTGCCCCCGGGGCGCGCGCCCGTGCCCAGCCCCCACCTGCACCGCCGCGCCGCTCCGGAGCCGGGCTGCGGTCACCGAGCGCCCGGGCGCGGATGCGGGCGCCTGCCCGGGGTCGGCCAGGAGAGCGCGAGCCGGGCGCCGGGGGCTTCGCGCCGGCTGCCAGGGCCCGGCGCGCTCGGCTGGGAAACTTCTCCGGGCGCGAGGCCGGAGCTCAGCGCGGGGCCTGGGAAGGCCAGGTAAGGAGGGAGCCGGGGCGCCTCGGCCGCCACTCTCCCGCCCCCGTCCGCACCCTCACACCTGGCAACGCCGGGGCCGCTCGCCGGGCGAGGCCTCTGTGCTGGCCCCGCCCCCGCGTGGGGGCCGCTCGCCGCAGACCCCCGGCAGCGCCGGTGCTTCGCCGCCGGTGCTACTGCGCGCGCCGCTCCGCCGCCGGGCTCCAGCCCCGCTCGAGCCAGCGGCTAGCCCCGGGTCCGCGCGCCGCCGCTCGAGCTTGGCGGGCGTGGGGGGATCGCTGCTGCGGGTCGGCGCGCGGGCCCTGGGCGCTCGGGTCGTCCGCGCATAGAGGTGAATCTTCCTCCCACCTCTGCTGTTGGTCCCACTCTTGCCCCGGGCACCTTGGAGTGCCCCCAGAAGGCCGGATTTTCGAGGGAGAAAAGCTGCTTCTGGGGGCCCTGATATCTTTAGGTTGGCCTTGGGGAAGTCGGGCAGCGGCGGGAAGTTTCCTTCAGCAAAGGGTCTGACTAGGGGCAGGGTTTCACGCTGAGTTGGGGACCGAGAAAGCGACCTCATCCAAGGTCACGCTGACCTGTTTACTCTATTTGGGGAATGCCCCTGAAAAAAAAAAGGGAAGGAAGGAAAGAAAAAGACGTTTGAAAACCACTAAATTACCTCCTCACCAAGGTCGGTTACAGAGGTATGATACATTTTGAGGGTCTGTATTTTAAGAAAAGAGTAAAGGCACAGAATCAAATACAGTAGTAGGACTATGGCCAAAAAAAAAAAATTGTTTTAGTCAGGAGATACTGTGCAAAAAGTTCTGTATGTAAATAAATGGAAAGGTAGAATTAGAAACCCACTTTTCTACATAACCGAATTTGATTTTCTAAACTTCTAGAATGTGACAGCCTTCCTTCCTGACGTTTCACTCCAACTTTTGTGGTTAGGTATTTTCAATTTGCAAGCTTGCACACTGCAATTGAGTTTTATGGCAGCCTTAAAAAAATTATTGGTCTCTGTTCATACTAAAGTTTGGTGGCTATTTTCTTTTCTGTAATTTTTAATACCAAGGACTGTTGCATGAACATATCCCTGGTGTGACAGTACAGGAACTTGGCATTGTTCTTTATGGCAAGAGAAAACCAAACAAGAACTACCTGAAACAAAATATAAACAATACAAAAATTGGATCTCCTTCCACATTTGCAAAATGAAGAGGTCTGGCTGATCCCAGATGATCTTTAAGCCTCTTTCCTTCTCTGGGAGACTGGGTTTGTCTTTTGAAGAGTTTGGGATACAAATACTAAGTGAAATCTAGAGTAAGATGTTATCTGACCTAAAATTTTATACATATAAACTGGGAGACATTTGATAATTGAGTTTCTTTAATCTCATCAGTCTCTCAAAATAGCTGAATCATTGTGCATCCTGGGTTTCTAAATGGTGATATTCTATGTTATTAAATAAAAATGTGTCATGGGAAGCCCAAATTCCATGCTTCTTATCACAAGACTGACTAATAGGGTTGACACACTGGAGCATTCACGTCTGCTTATTTTGAAACAGTCTCCAGGAAAGATCAAGAATGGTTATGAAGCATTTGCTGTAGTATGTGAGCATAACAACACATAGCGACATGACAGGCAAGAAGTTTTGAAACAGCTTTGGAAAATATCCAGGATAGATTTGCAAGCCTGCAAATTGCGATTGAAATCTTTTTTTGTAATTATGGGTGTTGGTCAGCTGGGATTATGAGCTATAGGGAATAAGTAAGAATTTACAAGAGTATATTGAGTCATTAATGTGATTTTTTTTTTAAAGAAAAGGGGAAAATATTTCTCTCTTTTATCTAAGTAGTTAGACAAAAATGTCTTAAAGTGAAATTTACAACCGGTTATTTTATAAATTAAATAAATAACCAAAAGTTGCTGACTTAAAGTTCCTGTAACAATGCTGGATCCTCCTCCAGCCCAGAGAATTCAGGGATCAATTCATACAGACCCAAAGTGAGATCTTCTCATTTTGTGCTTTTCAGCAGAATAACCTCTAGTGACTGTCACACACGCACTCTGAAATTGGCGGAGGAGGAGGGATTTATGGTCTAGAAAATGGTCTGTAGCAGCTGAGCCTATAGAACTTTCATCTCTCTGAGCCTCATTTTCCATTCTGAACAATGCTGATAATACTATTTGGGTTGCAGAGTTGTTGTGACTCCTAAGTGGGTCAGCATAGGCAAGAGCCAGTGTCTGGCACATAATAAGAGCACAGCTCATCTTAGTTCTCCCTGTCTTCCTTAGTAGGTGTTTGTTTATTGACTGAACAAACTGTAGGTTGAACAGTAGGTCACAATTTTTTGCTTTTGATTTCAGAAACTCCATGTGGCAAAATCTTGACAATTGTTGAATCTTGGTAATGGGTATATAGGAATTCATTATATATTATTTTCTCTGTTTTGGAATACGTTTAAAATTATTCATCAGAACAAAAATTTAAGAGTGAATCTGAAAAAAAACCCACCTTATAAGATATATTTCTAATCTAGCATTTCATTTTTAATTGGAATTTTTAAAATTATTCTATATGGACAGGAAAGAAAAATACAATTATATAGAGTGAATGGATGGGTGGGGAATGATACTGGAGAGCAATCTGTGGTGATCTTCAATTTTTTGTGAAAATTTTTTTTATTTTAAAAGGATCCAAAACTATTACATGATATTTGTTAATTCTGGTTGTTGGATTCATGGATTTTTATTCTCTGAAATTTTTGTATTTAAAAATTCTCAAATTAATATAAAACCACCTTTTGGTTTTGTAAGATTATTATAAAGGAAGCAGGTACTTCTCTGGTGGTGCAGTGGTTAAGAATCCACCTGCCAGTGCAGGGGACATGGGTTCGATCCCTGGTCCAGGGAGATCCCACATGCTGCGGAGCAACTAAGCCCATGCACCACAACTACTAAGCCTGCACTCTAGAGCCCACAAGCCACAACTACTGAGCCCACGTGCTTCAACTACTGAAGCCCTGTGCCCTAGAGCCTGCGTGCCACAACTACTGAAGCCCGCGCACTCTAGGGACCATGTGCCACAACTACTGAAGCCTGCAAACCTAGAGCCCGTGCTCTGCAACGAGAAGCCACCGCAATGAGAAGCCCATGCACTGCAAGGAAAAATAGGCCCCGCTGCTCGCCACAACTAGAGAAAGCCCTCGTGCAGCAATGAAGGCCCAACGCAGCCAAAAAAATAAATAAATAAAAACTAAAGTAAGCAAACAATACAGATATGTGCAAAGAAAAAAGTAGTGTCCCACCATACAAGAATAACCACCCTTAAGATTAAGTGAAGATCATTCCATATGTCTTTTTTGCATTTATACAACTAGAAGGATACAGACACATTACTGTGTAATGTGGTACTCCAATGACATATAATGTTTGGGGGTTTATTTGTCTGTTTGCTTTTGGTCTTTGATGGAAGTTCTAAAAAACAAGTTTGTTTGCATTTTGATTTTCAAGACTTTAGACTGTCTTTTAAAATGTAGCATTTATTTTAAAATTCAATATGCAACAACTGACTTTAAGTGAGTTTTAAGTAGCTTAAGTTTTTTGCATATAAGATGTACTATTAGGTGATTTTAGATCTCATAATTTGAAGCTGTCAACATTTGAATTTCACTAAAATGCAAGCCCCATGAGGGCAGGAATTTATTGAATTACTGCGTATGTTAATTAGTAATATTTTCCCGGCCATTTGAAAGTTGATGATGCAGTCAATTATGCTAGAATGCTTGTTTTGAAAACCAGCGTCATTCCAGTGCAATTGAAATATTAGGGAACAATTTGAGCATAACACAAATTTTGCACTTGCTTATACATGATTTACTCAGCCAGAAACACCAGGTGAACACAGTAAACTGCAACCAGCTAACTGAGCCCTGTAGGAATACACAAAATGCCAACACACAGAGACCTCAACGTCTACCAGCTACCTTGGTTCACCATGTGGTATCCTGCAAGATTGTGTTTTGCTATTCTTTTGCACTTAGGAATTTTTCTACATAAAAACACACTCATTCAACATCCCAAGAATGTTCAAGCATCTTGATTCAAAAAAGAAAAATAGTGCATGCAAAAGGAAAGCTTCAATATTGAAGAGAAGCTTGAGATAATCAAATATTTTGAAAGAATCAGGAGAATATGTAGTATTTCCTGAGCAGCAGGAATAAGGGAATAATCCACATTGCAGATCATGACAGGAAATGCACAAAAAAGAAACATCTATGGCTGGAATAAGCTCAGGTACTACAAAGTCAATAACAACGAGGCTGAAAGAAATCAAAGAAATGGAAAGATCGTTCAGCACGTGGATGGAGGACCAGTGAACAATCTTTCTCACAGCCAAAGAGAAAGCTCCTGTCTATATACGAACACTTGAAATGGTCATTCCCTGCAGAAGTGCTCCTGTTAGCACCAGTAGTGGCTGGTTTGGTGGTTTCAAACATCGTTGACCCTGGTGTGTGATCCATGTGCTCATTAAGCCCGAAAAAATGACAAAGGAAAGATTATAGCCAATTAGCTAGCACACGTGAACTTAATAGGTGTGTTTGCCAGGAAGGAAAATGAGAACCTGAAGTAAATAAACATAGAAAAAGTGAGTTCATTTGCTGCATATAGGACACTTGGAGGAGAGGTAAGTGAAGGTGTCTACCTTGGATTCATATCAAAAGACTGTTAATGCATTCATGGTTCCAGCTTCTCTTGCATCTTTCATCAGGAATCTTAGGTGAACTTACTGCTTGACATGACAGCAGGTGATCAAAAGTGAATGGCTTCCTGCTTGTGCCTTTAACCATTTCCAGGACATGGAGAAGTCAGAAGAACTTGAAGCAGAGTATGGGGGTTGTTTGTTTAAAGCAATCAAATGATGAGCTTGAGAAGGAGAGGTTTACTGCTGTGTCTTCAAATTAAGAATTATAGGGCACTGCGTGATTCAACATAGGACTCAACCTATCCTTCTGTTGCTCCAAAAATTGTAATTTCTTTTTTTTCTCTTTTTTTGGCTGCGTTGGGTCTTCGTTGCTGCCCTCTTGTTTTCCAGATATGACTGAAGACCTGTTACCACCTGATTTTCCTAATTTAAATCTAGCAAGGATTGAGTGTCTTCTGCTCCACAGACCTATATTCCAAGTCTGTCATAGAATGTAGATTATTAGATTAATGAAAAGCCTCATGTATAGTTAGTATTGGTGTATACTGTGTGTGTATTCATTTTCTATTGCTTTGTAACAAATTACCACAAACTTAGTGGCTTAAAACAACATAAATTTATTATCTCACACTTTTTATGAGTCAGAAGTCCACAGGCACAGCTAAACTGGATCCTCAGCTCAGGGCCTCACAAGCTTGCAATCCAGGTGTCAGCCACACTGCACCCCTCATTTGGAGTCCAGGGTCCTCTTCCAAGCTTTTTAGGGTGCTGGCAGAATTCAGCTCCTTGTGGTTGTAGGACTGAGGTCCCCATTATCCTGGTATCTGTTGGTTGGGTACTTCTTTCAGCTCACAGATACTGCCTGCAGTTCCTTGCCTTGTGGCCCCCATAGGCATGTCACAGCATGGTGTCTGCTTTTTTCTAGGCCAGTAAGAATATGTTTGTCTAAGTTCCAATCCCTCTCGAGTCCTACAGTGGAGTCTTATATAACTTAACATAATCACAGCGGTGACTACTCCAGCACCATTGGCCATATAATATTAACTAATCAAGGGAGCATCTGTCCCATGCCATTCACAGGTTCTGCCCAGACTCAAGGGAAGGGGATTATAGGGCGTGCACACAAGCAGGGCAGGAATCTTAGAATTCTCCCTACCACCGTATGTGATAAAGTGAGAAAGCAAACATGGCTGAAGATAATCAAGTGTGATCTTAGCTGAGACAAGAGAATCAGAGAAACCCTTCGTGGCCTGTGCGCATGGTATGAAAAGTCAAAGGCATACTCCAGCCTAGAAGCCTAGTGGTACATGAAGAGACTTAGGCATTATGTGCAAACAAAGGCTGGTGTGGACCTTCTGGAATCCAGAAGGCCACAATCCAATCTCCAGCATAAAATTTATAAGATTGTCTGTCTGAGATTTCCAATGTATACCATGAGGTATCATCAGAAGATGAAATGATAAAACAAGACCATGTAATATAATTGCTTAGAAAAGTAGAATTCTCCTAAGGGAAAAGGAAAAAGTAGTGCCTTCCTTGGTAGGATAAAGAGGCCAAGAGCTGTAGTGGGGCTGGCCATCTTTTTAGGCAGATGGTGACACATCTATGCCTTGGATAACATCTGAGCCTTGGATAACATCTGACTGTAGCATATGAATATTGTAGCCAATATCATTTACATTGATATCAACTCTTTGCTCTTAATCTTAGATAATTCTTCCATATTTATACATTTATATGCTATACATATGCACTGTTTGCACAGCATCCTGTCAAGTCTTTTCATTTCCTCTCTCTTATTGCTTGAGAGGCTCTAGACCAGCACTGTCCAAGAGAAATATCACGCAAGCCACATACGTAATTTAAAATTTTCTAGTAGCAACATGAAAAAATAAGAAGAAATGGGTGAAATCAGCTTTAATAACATGTTTTATTTAACCCAGTATTTCCAAAACATCATCATTTCAACATGTAACCAATATAAAAGTTATTCACCACTTATTCCTTATCTGTGTACTAAGTCTTCGCAATCCCTTGTGCACAGCACATCTTACTTCAGACCAGCCATATTTCAGGGGCTCGACAGCCACAGGTGGCTCCTGGCTCCTGCAGTAGCCAGCACACCCCTAGAATTCTAAGGCCTCTGATCATGGGCATTTAATTTCAACTCTCATTTCTCTTTGTACTCACTTTCTAGATAGTCTTGCCAGCTCCAGTCCTTACTCAGGATTGTGCTATGTTATTACAAGACAACTGTTACATACCCTTCCATCCTGCCCCTTATCTTCTGTTGTGAACTCTGTTGCTAGACCAAGTGCATCAGGTTAAACATGACTCAAAATGAGTCCCCCTTTCCTCTGATTTCTTTCCGAGCTTCGGGAAAGAAAGGGATGAAAGGAAGATGAAAGTATCTTCATCCTTTTTCTGTTCCTCTGTCTCAGTAGAGACACATCTTCCTTTCATTTCTTCCTCATGGTCTAATATATGCTTTCCTTTCTTTTTAGTCCAACACCTAAGCCATTGATTCAGGTATTGATCATATCTCACTTGGACTTCCTGGCTTATTAACCAGCTTGTTCCAAAACTGTATTCTACACACTGCTTTTCTCCCTGAGCATTGTTATCATTGCTCTCTCTCTCTCTCTATATATATATATATACACACACACACACATATACATACATATATAATGACATTAATAAAGCCAATATTTTAAAAATGCACACACTATCTACATACATTCATTTCTTTAAAAAATACTTAAATATATACCCCAACTGAGAGAATAAGCAAATTATGACACTTTAAAAAGGAAAATATATATAATGGGCAATATAATATATAGTGGAAGCCATGTAGACCGATAATAAAGGCCATAAAAACTCAGAACCTAGAAGGTGCACTTCAGCCACCATGTTAAGGAAAGGCTGCTGCAGAATATCCACAAACCTTGAGCCCCCTTGGAGATGAGTGGTGAGGAAGAAAAACGCCTCCTCACCTGAGCAAAGCATGGAAATGAAGACACAGGAGAAAATGGGCCTTTCCAGCCCTTTAAAAAGAAGCATTAGGGCTTCCCTGGTGGCTCAGTGGTTAAGAATCTGCCTGCCAATGCAGGGGACACGGGTTCAAGCCCTGGTCTGGGAAGATCCCACATGCCGCAGAGCAACTAAGCCCGTGTGCCATGACTACTAAGCCTGCGCTCTGGAGCCCGTGCTCCGCAACAAAAGAAGCCACTGCAATGAGAAGCCTGTGCACCGCAACGAAGAGTGGCCCTCGCTCACCGCAACTAGAGAAAGCCTGTGTGCAGCAACAAAGACCCAACACAGCCATAAATAAAATAAATTTTTAAAATATAATAATGAGGATTAAAATTCAGACCCTTTACTCTACAGAATGTTCTGGTGTCTCTCAACCCTATCCCCCTAAAAGTCTGTAACCCTGGTTGCATAACAAAATCCCTGGGAAATTGGTGAAAAAATTCCAGTGCCTGGGCCCTACCACAGTTCTTAAATAATTAAACAATCTCTAGAGTTGGGCCCCAGTCGTAAACCTGGTGTTAAGATCTGCAGTCACAATTCAGTTCTGCCCCTCAGCTCTACATTTTGTCCTATGCTAGGAATAATGTTCTATTTCATATCATGGAGAGTTGTGTTATTTTAGAGCTAAAAGGAACCGTACATTATTTGTCCAACTCTTTCATTTTATCAATGAGGAAACAGGTCTGGGAAGCTTAAAATCACACGCTGTTTAGGGGCACAGCTAAGACTAGGACTCTTCTCTTAAGCTGTAATGCCAACTGGACAGACTAGATAGCAGAATGGTGCACGGACACCAGCACTACAGCCGTGGACAGACAACCAGGGATCAGGGAACATTACATGGAGTAACCAGCATGGGAGGACAGCCAGTGGTCAGCCAGGAATGGACACAGCTGAGGCTCTGCAAGCAAGGGTAATTCAAATATCCTTCAGGAACAAGATAAAATAATGGCTCTCAAACTTTAGTGTACATAAGAATCAACTGGGAGCCTATCAGAAATGCATCTTTCTGGGTCCCTTCCTGGCTCAGTAGTTCTGGGGTGGGGCCAGGGAAGGAGCATTTTAACAAGCCACCAAGGTGATTCTTTTTTTTTTTTTAAGATTATAAAGTTTTTTTTTTTAACATTTTTATTGGAGTATAATTGCTTTACAATGGTGTGAGTTTCTGCTGTATAACAAAGTGAATCAGCTATACATATACATATATCCCCATATCTCTTCCCTCTTGCGTCTCCCTCCCACCCTCCCTATCCCACCCCTCTACGTGGTCACAAAGCACCGAGCTGATCTCCCTGTGCTATGCGGCTGATTCCCACTAGCTATCTATTTTACATTTGGTAGTGTATATACGTCATGCCACTCTCTCACGTCGTCCCAGATTACACTTCCCCTTCCCCATGTCCTCAAGTCCATTCTCTACTGGGTCTGCGTCTTTATTCCTGTACTGCCCCTAGGTTATTCATGACCATTTTTCTTTTTTAGATTCCATATATATATGTGTTAGCATACGGTATTTGTTTTTCTCTTTCTGACTTACTTCACTCTTTATGACAGACTCTAGGTCCATCCACCTCACTACAAATAACTCAATTTCTTTTCTTTTTATGGCTGAGTAATATTCCATTGTATATATGTGCCACATCTTCTTTATCCATTCATCTGTCAATGGACACTTAGGTAGCTTCCATGTCCTGGCTATTGTCTCTTTTTGAATTATGGTTTTCTCAGGGTATATGCCCAGTAGTGGGATTGCTGGGTCATATGGTAGTTCTATTTTTAGTTTTTTAAGGAACCTCCATAATGTTCTCTGTAGTGGCTGTATCAATTTACATTCCCATCAACAGTGTATGAGAGTTCCCTTTTCTCCACAACCTCTCCAGCATTTATTTTTTGTAGATTTTTTGATGATGGCCATTCTGACCAGTGTGAGATGATATCGCATTGTAGTTTTGATTTGCATTTCTCTAATGATTAATGATGTTGAGCAGTATTTCATGTGTTTGTTGGCAATCTGTATATCTTCTGTGGAGAAATGTCTATTTAGGTCTTCTGCCCATTTTTGAATTGGATTGTTTGTTTTTTAGATATTGAGCTGCGTGAGCTGCTTGTAAATTTTGGAGATTAATCCTTTGTCAGTTGCTTCATTTGCAAATATTTTCTCCCATTCTGAGAGTTGTCTTTTTGTCTTGTTTATGGTTTCCTTTGATGTGCAAAAGCTTTTAAGTTTCATTAGGTCCCATTTATTTATTTTTGTTTTTATTTCCATTTCTCTAGGAGGTGGGTCAAAAAGGATCTTGCTGTGATTTATGTCATAGAGTGTTCTGCCTATGTTTTCCTCTAAGAGTTTGATAGTGTCTGGCCTTACATTTAGGTCTTTAATCCATTTTGAGTTTATTTTTGTGTATGTTGTTAGGGAGTGTTCTAATTTCATTCTTTTACATGTAGCTGTTCAGTTTTCCCAGCACCACTTATTAAAGAGGCTGTCTTTTCTCCATTGTATATTCTTGCCTCCTTTATCAAAGATAAGGTGACCGTATGTGTGTGGGTTTATCTCTGGGCTTTCTATCCTGTTCCATTTATCTATATTTCTGTTTTTGTGCCAGTACCATACTGTCTTGATTACTGTAGCTTTGTAGTATAGTCTGAAGTCAGGGAGCCTGATTCCTCCAGCTCCGTTTTTCTTTCTCAAGATTGCTTTGGCTATTCGGGGTCTTCTGTGTTTCCATACAAATTGTGAAATTTTTTGTTCTAGTTCTGTGAAAAATGCCAGTGGTAGTTTGATAGGGATTGCGTTGAATCTGTAGATTGCTTTGGGTAGTATAGTCATTTTCACAATGTTGATTCTTCCAATCCAAGAACATGGTATATCTCTCCATCTACTTGTATCATCTTTGATTTCTTTCATCAGTGTCTTATAATTTTCTGCATACAGGTCTTTTGTCTCCTTAGGTAGGTTAATTCCTAGGTATTTTATTCTTTTTGTTGTAGTGGTAAATGGGAGTGTTTTCTTAATTTCACTTTCAGATTTTTCATCATTAGTGCATAGGAATGCAAGAGATTTCTGTGCATTAATTTTGTATCCTGCTACTTTACCAAATTCGTTGATTAGCTCTAGTAGTTGTCTGGTAGCATCTTTAGGATTCTCTATGTATAGTATCATGTCATCTGCAAACAGTGACAGCTGTACTTCTTCTTTTCCGATTTGGATTTCTTTTTCTTCTCTGATTGCTGTGGCTAAAACTTCCAAAACTATGTTGAATAATAGTGGTAAGAGTAGGCAACCTTGTCTTGATCTTACTGGAAATGGTTTCAGTTTTTCACCATTGAAGATGATGTTGGCTGTGGCCAGGTGATTCTGATGGAAGTGATCTGGGCACACCTGCTGGGAAGCACTAAACACTAATCTAAGGAACAAGATTGTTGTTGGCTTCCAGAGACTGGCTTCTTGGCCACTGGAAAGTGAAGACTTAAGGATGGGTTGGTTCTGGGTCTATACCTGCCAGCAGTAGGTGGCCAGGACACAAGATAGGGAAGAATGATAGAGATCACTCCTGCAGAAATGAGTAAATTTAGAATTTACAGTATAAGGATGGTTCGTCTTCAACTGTAGTCCTCTGAGGGAAAGAAAACTTTTGAAAACTGGATTCTCCAAATGGCTCAGCTCTATAACATACAAGCAACAAATACAGCAATGGCATTTCTATGTTATTTAAAAATTTGCTAAGAATTTTTAATAAAGACTTTCTCATCTGAATCTTCCAGCACCCTTTAAAGTGGACAGAATAGGTGATATTACCTCTGCTTTACTGATGAATAAATATGTCTGAGTTCATCTACATAGCAGGGAGAAAACTAAAGCCTACATTTTCTAAATCCTGGTACTGTGGAAGCAGAATGATGCAGTTTAAACTGTGAGTTTCAGAGTCAGGCAGACCTGGATGGAATCTTAGTTCCAATATGAGTAGTGTGGTAACCCTGAACAGCTTACTTGCCTTCCCTGAGTTTTCTCATCTGTGAGATGGAGATAATAGTACTTTCCTCATGGGGTTGTGCAGGTTAAATGAGATAATTTTTCAAATATGTCTGGCACATAGTTGCTGAATAAGTGCAGCTCCTTAAAGATAAGCAGAGAGGGCTTCCCTGGTGGTGCAGTGGTTGAAAGTCCGGCTGCCGATGCAGAGGACATGGGTTCGTGTCCTGGTCCGGGAGGATGCCACGTGCCGCAGAGCAGCTGGGCCTGTGAGCCATGGCCGCTGAGCCCGCGCATCCGGAGCCTGTGCTCCGCAACGGGAGAGGCCACAGCAGTGAGAGGCCCGCATACTGAAAGAAAAAAAAAAAAAAAGCAGAGAAAACTAGCTTTTTTTTTTTTTTTTTTTCCAAAACAACATAAATTTATTCTCTCGTAGTTCTGGAGGCCAGAAGTCTGAAATCATGGTATTGGTAGGTGTACTCCTTCCAGAAGCTCTAAGGGAGATTCTGTTCCTTGCCTCTTCCAGTTTCTGGTGGCTGTCAGCATTCCTTGATTTATGGCTGCATCACTCCAGTCTCTGCCTCTGGGGTCACATTGCTTCCTCCTCTTCTATCCTCCTCTTCTATCTGCATCCTCTGTGTGTCTCTTATAAGAACAATTGCCATTGGATTTGGCCCATCCGAGTAATCTAGGATGGTCTTCTCATCCGGAGATCCTTAACTTAGTTATATCTAGAAAGACCTTTTTTCCAAATAAGATTACATTCACAGCTTCCAGCGATTAGGGCATGATCATATATACTGGGGGGCAAAAACTAGCTTTAAGTTCATGATTATTTCCTATATGGAACACACACCAAAGTTGGGATATGATTCCAATTAATGAATAGAATATTCATGGAATTTTGATCTTCTTCGTTGCCTAGCAACCCAAACTAACACAATACCACATGCTACCAGAGTTGTTTTAATCAGATCAGGAATTCAACTGCTCTTAAGGAACTGAACGTTCTAAAAAGACAGAAGGATTCTCCTATGAATTTGGAGTTGTGCCAGACATCTTAAATGAGTGATGTCCCAATCCCTCAGTCAAGGTCTCCTCCACTTCTGTTCCCTTAGGTGACGGAAGATGTTAGAACATCTGTTGAATCGGATAGAGAGTGGGGATGGAAAAGGCAGAGTGGGCTTGTACCTCTATACCAGTGTGTTCAATCCACATTCACTGAGTGCCAAGGGTCAGAAGTACAAAAACATTTGTCTTTGCCCCTTAAGAGTTCTGGAATCTAGAAGAGGAAGTGAGTCAATGTTGAATAATAATACAGCAGATTACTTCATGAGTGCCTTTCTATGTCTGTGTCCCTGGCAGTATTCTGAGCATTATGGATTGAGCAGTACAAGCAGATATATAGCAGGTCTCAAATATCCACTGTTGGGATTATTATTTTACTGCCAAGCTGTCCTGGCAGAATATCCCACTGGTCTCCCAACACATTAAATCAGATTCACAACCTTGAAAGACACATTGCCTGCTGGGGAGGGCATGAAGCTGAGTGGAGGACTGGAACTTCCACCCTGTGACTTACTGCCTCCTTTCCCTGAAGCAAGTTACCTAACCTGTCCGGTGCCCCGCCTTGCTCATCTGTAGGCTGAGCGCGATGCCTGAGATACTGCCTCCCTCACGGCAGTAAGCGTGATGCAGCGAGGTAATAAATGGCCACGTTCTGAACCGATAACTGCCATTTCTGAGCTGATCTTCATCAGTTTGCCACCCAGTTTAGATCACATTTCACTGAGCGTCTTCGTGCCTGCCTTTACATTTCCTTATTCCCTAGAACTCAGGGTCTTACAATTTAAAGAGCAAACTTGGAAATATTTTGTTTATTTGCCCTTTATTTTGTCTCCGTCACTTGTATCCCCATGTGTTACCTTCTTTTGCAGGGAAGACCCACTTTATTGCTTAAGAAATCCATTGTGCTCCTTTGGCATTTCAGCATTTATTTACCCAAAAACATGACTTAAGGCCTACAGGCTTTTCAAGCAGCCAGCTGGTTGATGCACCACGTGCGGCATTCATATAGTACTGCTGGCACATGTCAGAGGAGCACTCAGGCTCATCACCTGCCCCTGTCAGTTCTTCCTCTTCTAATCAAGTACATCTGTTTTGGTGACTGAATAAAAACACACCAAGCAGAGAAAGGCTGGGTGTGGAGTAATTTAATCAGGGCAAGTCAGCACTCCCTGTTGAGTGAGACGGCGTCAAGGATAGGAAGATGGCTTGGGAGCAGCTTATTGAAACAGAAGCCGACTGGGAAGGGCCGGAAACACGGTTCCTCATATAATCATAATGGGTCACACTCCAGGAATGTAGGTGGCCCAGTATATCCCCCAACTCAAGAGTTTAAGGGGACAAGATTCCCATAAGCTCCCTTCTGAACTGCCACAAACATTTTACATGGCCTCTCCCTGTTAGCATCATTTTATCAATTTGTTGAGGATTATAAATTTTTCAGGAAGTTCAAACCCAAGTTCAGAGCTCTACTGGTGGTGCTTTTTAATATTGGCTTCATGGCTGTGCTTGGCATCCTAAGGAACTGATTAATTTAAAATACCCAAGTTTTAAAAGTTAAACAGCAGGGGGACTGACACTTGCAGTCTGCATTTCACAGTATTGTATTTTTTAACACAGCATTGTATTTTTTAAAAACGTTTAAAAACGTTTCTCTGTTTTGAATGTGCAGTAATATATAATTTTGTGTTTGGTTTAAAGAGGAGAAATGAAACATATTCAGCATGCCAGTCTGCCTTGAATCTCATCTCTCACAGAGAGATGTGTGGAGTGATTATTAGAGGGATGCAGACTGTGTAATATGTATTTGAAAGCAGCATAAGTAGAAATAACAATATGGTTGTAAGTTATAGGTCTGTGTTGTTGTTTCTTTTTTTTCATGATTCACCTGGTGATGTTCTTTTTTTTTTTTTTTTTTTTGGCGGTATGCGGGCCTCTCACACTTGTGGCCTCTCCCATTGTGGAGCACAGGCTCCGGACGCGCAGGCTCAGCGGCCATGGCTCACGGGCCCAGCCGCTCTGCGGCATGTGGGATCTTCCCGGACCGGGGCACGAACCCGTGTCCCCTGCATTGGCAGGCGGACTCTCAACCACCGCGCCACCAGGGAAGCCCTGGTGATGTTCTTAATGTCATTACTTGCTGAGAAGAGAATCACTGTCCAAGATGAAAAACCAGGAACTTCAGCAGCAGCAGCTTCTTTATTTTCATTTCTAGTTCTGTTGGTAGCAACACTATTCCTTTTTTCACTTCAGCTAAGTCATTTTCACCTCTGTTTGTGTACTTTTTTTCTATGAGACAAGATCTATGATATCTGATATTTTATTAACAGGTGTTCTGGAAAAATCCATCTCAAGATAAAAACACTAAATATAGCACACAAGTTCAAGGTTCTTGAATGTTATTTTGGTTTCAAAAAAGTCAATCTAATGAATGCCTCACACTGAAACCATTTATTGTTAAGAAACCTGGTGATAAATGATACATATCCTACAGCTCTGTCATCATGGTTAAATCTCTCCTGAGTCAGATCACATATTAGCATTTATACCATATGGCTGAAAGGGTAGAGAATATATGTGCAGAGGAACAAGTCGCTAACATTTTTGACCATCTGGTAAATAAATGTGTAAGTAGCAGGAATTTTACTATTATTTATTTAGTTATATGGATGCAACCTTTAACCTGAAATAGCCTCTAATACAGTGAAGGAGAACTGAATTTTTATTTCTCAAATAATTTAGATCTAATTAATTAAACATTTTCACAGTCTACTATGTGCCCTTAAAATCTGACTCCTAATTGTGTGTTTCTTATGTTTATTGATTTATTAGGGCTCCTTACAATGCCTAATTTAAAATGTCTCTCATGGGAGACCACATGATTGGATTTAGCATACAGGCTCAAGTCCTGAAGTTCTGCTCTGCCACCAACCACTGTGTGGCCTTGGATAAATTACTTGGCCTTTCTGAGCTTCGAATTCTTCACCCATAAAGAGTGAATAACATATTGTCAAACAGTATCTCTAAAAGGGTGGGCCATGGAAGGCCATGGATCGATGCATCAAAATCATGTGTGGAGCTTGTTCAAAATACCAACACTTAGGCTCCACCCTCAGAGATTCTGACTCAGTATATCCAGAAACAGTCTATGAAGCTGCATATTTAGTCACTGTCCCAAGAGATTCTGAGGTATGCTGAATTACCCTTCTAGGGACCAGCTGATTATAGTGCTTATTAGCTTTCTTGAAAAATATGTAGTTAGTTGTAACAAATACTAAAATTTCTGTAAATAATTTATTATTATTAATAAGCCTAACCCTGAAATATGCATTTATAGAGCCTAGAAATTTAACACTTTCAGTATTTGTGCTGAAAACATTTTAACTTCATAGAAAATAGGATGCCAACTTGAATAAGTAATGCTGATGGCTCACTGAATATACTTCTCAATTCTCCTTGTTTAATTAGAATCCTTTCTGTTTTTTTCTCACACAGGAAACCACAAAATATTTCTGGGCTAGATCTAAATCAGGAGCCCAGATGAACTTAAGGATGCTAGCATGGGATTCTTAGTTTTTCAAGATCCATACACACCAAACCCTTAATCACCCCAACTCCAGTGTCCGGGCTTTCTCTGGTTTTGTGAAGACTGAGCAAAACACTGATGATGGAAAAGCAAAGGACTTAATTACTTGCTTCGATATCATTTAACATCAACTGAGAAGTGAACCAGACGGTAGTACAGCCATGGAGAGAAATTCAAGTTTATGGAAGAACCTAATAGATGAACACCCAGTCTGCACCATCTGGAAGCAAGAGGCCGAAGGAGCCATCTATCATCTTGCCAGTATTTTATTTGTAGTAGGTTTCATGGGTGGCAGTGGATTCTTCGGGCTCCTTTACGTCTTCAGTTTGCTGGGGTTGGGTTTTCTCTGTTCTGCTATCTGGGCTTGGGTAGATGTCTGTGCAGCTGACATATTTTCCTGGAATTTTATATTGTTTGTCATCTGCTTCATGCGGTTTGTTCACATCGCCTATCAAGTTCGCAGCATAACCTTTGCGCGAGAATTTCAGCTGTTGTACAGCTCCCTCTTCCAGCCTCTGGGGACCTCTTTGCCTGACTTCAGAACTATTGCTATGAGCTCAGAAGTGGTTACTTTGGAAAAGGAGCACTGTTATGCCATGCAGGGGAAAACCTCCATTGACAAACTCTCCCTGCTTGTTTCAGGAAGGTTTGTACTCTTGACGCTTGCGTGTCTTTCCTCTTTATTCCTTACTAGCTTGTGTTTCTTTCTGCTGCATTTTCCATCTCAACACAGCATAGTCCTGGGCAGCATTTAGCACGCTGAGGCGTGAGAAAGCCCTTGACACATGAGTCATGGACATAGGCATTTAGAGTACAGGGTATTATTTACTTGAAGCAGGTTATAATTTAGAGTCTTAATATTTCTTCACAGAAATCAAATGTATGAATTGGTTTGTCTGGATATGCTACTCGTTTCCAAGCTAATCATGAGAGTCAAGAGGATGATGCCAGCTTAAATTCACAGAATACTTACGTTAGCACGCAAAGTATTTTGAACAGATTCTGCTAGGGCATTCTTTTAAATAATAAAGAACACTTAAATTTTATAATGATCATTTTTTTCAGTAAATTCTAGCAATTGCCCACTTGCTAGAAGGGGACGTGCACTATATATAAAATTTGAAAACAGAAAGTTTGGAGGAAGAAATACTAATGTGATTATTCATGTTTTTTAAAAGGTTAAATATTTAGTCTACAGAGGTATTTCCAGTGGTACTTCTTTATGTTCTTCAGTGTTCTCCTGCTTAATTTAAAATCTGACTGAGTGCATTGAAACTTTTAATTGCAAGATATTATATACACAGAAATGGGCACATATCATCAATGTACAGTTTGATGAATTTTCTGATGAATCTTACCCACTGTTCCAGAATCCTAACCATGGGAGGAACAGCGGTACATAAATCTTAAAGGGGATTTTTGTCACTTATTGTAATGTATGAATTTAATATTTTGCCCTTAAAGATTTTAAAAGCCATAAAAAACATCAGAGATCGGAAATACTGTTCTGTATCCTCGTCCCCAACTTAGTGCTCTCTTTCTCCTTCCCTCATAACTGATGTCCTTTGTAGGATCAGAGTGACAGTTGATGGCGAATTTCTGCATTACATCTTCCCCTTCCAGTTCCTGGATTCTCCTGAATGGGACTCACTGAAACCCACAGAGGAAGGCATTTTTCAGGTAAAGAATAACTAGGCCACACTGTGAACACTGCCTCTTCCTGTTTAAAAACAGGCAAACAGGCAAACAGAGCAGCAGATGACATAGGAATAATTTATATTTAACTTTGGAATGTACTTAGTATCACGCATGTCTTCCCAGTTCCGCTTGAGTCTTGCTGATAAATGTCACTTTATAGGTCCGGCAACAAGGAGAAGATTCGGTATTACATATGACAGAAAGGAGTCTGTGATAAATATTCTTAAATTTTTCTTTGCTTAATGAGTATATGGGAATTCAAATATAATTAATTGATATTTGACTCTAAACACTGCCACCTGTCACAGTTTAGAAAAACACCAAGAACAAAAAATCTGCCCTTATTACAAAACAAGTGACTTTTAAAATTCAAAATACTGATGAATTTCAGTTGTTTTCTAGCAACAAAATGCTAAACTTACTGTCACTAGTCTGCTGCCATATCGGGTAGTTTTGAAAGATAATCCTTTCAGTAGGTTCTGTCTATTATGGTATACTTCCTCTGGTTAATACATGTAACATACATGTGTGTGTATCCATGTGTGTGTCTTTGTCATACAGATTCATATACATATGCAGAATAGGTTCATTCTATTCGGTACTGCAGAAACTGCATTAGGGTTAAATGTTTACAGTCTTCAGGATTGACTTGGAAATATTTCTCTAACATTAGCCAACTTTATTATGTTTTAATATCAAGTAACTCTCACTTCACTGAAATGCAAAATCTAGATACCCAAACTTAGAAAACAGATACACTGGAGATGGGCACAACACTGTGATTATTCATGTTATAAATTACATAGATAGTAATACGTTTTGTAGTTTCTATTTTAACAATATATTGTGGGTTGGTAGGCTTTTTTAAAGTTAAAATCAGCACGAGAAATTCATTTAAAATTTGGGGCCAAAAAAAAAAACCACATGGCAGAATATTTCTTGCTTCCTGTTCTCTGATTATGTGTGGTCTTATGTTTGTTTAGGTAACGCTCACAGCAGAAACTGATTGTCGATATGTGTCCTGGAGGAGAAAGAAATTATACTTGCTCTTGGCCCAGCATCGTTACATCTCCCGCCTGTTTTCAGTTTTAATTGGCAGTGACATTGCAGATAAACTCTATGCCTTGAATGACAGGGTATATATAGGAAAAAGATACCATTACGATATTCGGTTACCCAACTTCTATCAAATGTCAAGTCCTGAAATGTCCAGATCAACCCTGACAGAACATTTTCAGAATTCCAGACGACGTTGTGATAAATGACACCGAAGCCTGGAGTTTTATAAGGATAAAAGACTCTCTTCATCACTCCCCGAATGAAATAGCAAAATACAGAAAATGGAGCTCACTAATATTTTTATAAATCCAACTCAGAGGCGAGATGCCACTGCCAGCTGTTTCATTCATCTCAATGTGTGCATTGTGAAGAAATTTTACAAGTTTTTTTTCTGTATTTCTCATTGGAATATATGGGGGGGGGCGGTGAGTAACTACGGGCAGTTTGTCCTTTTCTGCATCAGCACTGGGAGAATGAAATTTTGCGTTCTCAAATATGTCCTCAGACTTATTCAAATCTGCCGCCTTGCCCCACTGAGTTAGTTAAGTGTCGCTTCTCAAGAAGCAGCCAGTAAGTACTCTCAGCAGGAGAGTGGGTAGCTACTGTCCACACCAGTATTTCCAGAATTCACTTTTTGCTACAACCTCTGATGGAAGCAACATGTGTTATTGTGGTGGGCAGCAATCACTCGTTTTAAATGTGGAGTTGTTTACTATGACTAGAAAGCAGAATAAATGCAAGAGGTAACAGTATGCCAATCTTGAAGACTATTTTATTGCTACAAATAATTCATCGGCTTAATCATTACCGTAATAGTCCTAATCATTACAATAACATATTTTAAAAGAGGCATTTCATGAAAAATAAAGCTGCATACTAATTACTGAGTAAAAAGAATACTTGTGAATAAATAGGAAAAATGTAGCACAGCATCTCAATTTTCCACGTTCGGCTGAAAGGGCAAGAGGGGGAGGTTTGGCTAGACAGTGAGGGCCTCCTACTGAAAGCTCCACCCACCGCAAGCACGCCGCAAGCATGGGTGTCTGCCTTCCAGCCATTCCTTCAGCTTTGTAAAGAGACAGATCTGATCCCTACCTGGAAAAAACTGGTTTTCTGAAGCTCACGTGCAGGCCATGTTCTTTGATAGAAAGATAATAGCATCCTACATTTAACAAGTGTATATTGAGCACCTACTGTGGCTCCAAATGCTGACCTGGGCACTGGGAATATTTCAAGTAACAGAAATCCTATCCCTCGTAGAGCTCACATTCTGGAGGTGAGGGAGACAGATAATAAAATAAATCAGAAACACCTAGAGGTAGAAAGAGATAGTACCATGGAGAAAGCTAAATCAGGGAAGGTGGCTAGAAAGGGGCATTGCAGTTTTAATAGTGGTCAAGGAAGGCCCGAGAGAGAAAGGTAATGTTTGAGCAAAGGCCTGAAAGAAGCAAAGGAACGATGCATGCAGCTATTTGGGGAAAGAGCCATCTGGGCCGAAGGAGAGCAAATGAGGTCTTTAGGCAAAAGCAGGAGCGGCTGGGAGGCCGGCATGATTAGAGCCGAATGAGCACACGGGAGAGAGGGCAAAGAGGTAATATGGGGGCCTAATTAGCATGACAACAACTTTGACTTTTATTCTGAGAATGACCAGAAGCCATTGGAGAGTTTTAAATAGAAGAGTGATGTAATCTGCCCTACGTTTTAATAGAATCACGTTGGCTAGTCTGCTGAGAATAGACTGGGGGAGATGGGGACAGGAGTGGACCTGGAAGGGGAGATCAGGGTTCAGTGTGAGATGCTTATTCAACTCTGAAGTAGAGGAAATAGTTGGAGGAGTCTGGAGTTCAAGAGAAAGGTCTGGGCTGGAGATAAAGATTTGGGGGTATTTCACCTATAGATGATATTTAAGGCGATGAGACTAGTTGAAATGGCCAAGGGAGTGAATGTGGATTCAAAAGAAAAAATGGCCCGAGGACCTTTCCTTGGGACAGTCCCTTGTTAAGAGGACAGGGAGGTGGGAAAGAGTCAGCAGAGGGTGCAAGAAAGAGCAGCTAGTGAGGTAGGAAAAAAACCACAGGTGTGCAGTCCTGGAAGCCAAGGGAAGAAAGCGTTTCAAGAAGCGAGCGATGAGCTGCTTCAAATGTAGCTGACGGTCAGGTGATGGGAAGTCTGAGAATAAACCATTGGGTTGAGCAGCATGGAGGTCACTGGTGAACTTGACAGGAGAGGTTTTAGTGGAGTGACTGGGGACAAAAACTCGACTGAAGGAGGTTGAGGGGAAATGTGAGGCAAGATGCTGGAAGAGCAAGTGTAAGTATGTTTATCAAGTTTTGATGTGAAGGGAAACAGATATGGTTGGTAGCCTGAGCAGGAAGTGGGATCAAGAGAGAGGATGTTTTTGCTGGGTGTTTTTTTTTTTTTTTTTTAGATAAGAGAAATACCAGCATATTTGTATACTGATGGGAATGATCCAGAAGGGAAGGGTGAATTGCTGGAGTGATGACCTTGAGCAGATGACTCAAGGTCAATAGACAATCATTAGTTAAGGAGAGAAGGCAGAGTATATGGGAGTGTAGTTGCTGGCAAATGAGAGATGTGACAGGAGCTTGTGAAAGTTCTCTCATAATTACTTCTATTTTCTCAGTGGCCTAGGAAGCAGAGTCAGCAAGGAGGATGGGGAAGAAGGGGTGGGGTTATGTAAAGTCCATTACTTTGTATGTTAGCATCTGCCGTAAGAGGGACAGTGTGACAAGGTCTGAATCATTAGTCTGGATGAGCTACTGAGCTATTCAAACTCAGCATGCACTAAACGAATAGTCAGGAGGTTCTTCTGTCTCGCAGCCACACATGGCCATCATGGGCAGCACTTACGAGCAGACACAATGGCGGCTGTCTGCCTGGTGCCATTGGAGGCCTTCAGAAAGCACCCACGGGCTTGTCAGTGGCTTCACAATGACTCTGGGAGAAATTCATTTCTTTGCATCTGTAAGACTTTGTGTGGTATGAGATATCAAAACACAGAGTACCCCAAGTAGCAGTCATACCTTAAGTTACTTCCGGCTAACAATACAACAGGGTTTAATTATCAGATAGCTTTCTAACCATGAAAGTCAACTGAGAACAAAGCCAGACAGAAATGGGATATAGACTTTTGGCTCAAATCATGTGGCAGAGGGAGGAGAAGAATATAAATACAAGTTTTCCAGAAATCGAACCATTTTTAGGATGAGGAGGAAGGAGTACAAACATAACAGGATAAAGAGAAGCTAAGAGATGCTGTGAAACCTCTCCATCTTCACACTTTTGTGTAGGCCTGGCACCGTCCCTCGGTATTAACAGATCGGTTACTATCCAACACCTTGGTTGCACCCAGCTTTTCTCACTTAACAAAATAAAAATAAAAAACCCTGTAGTGACCTCTATGTATCTACTCTGTATGTTTGCTTTGAAATGTCTAGCAAACCACATTTTACTATCTCAAAATACTCTAGTCAACCCAGATGGAAAGAAGAAAGCACTGATAATCCTGAAAGAGTACCCCAGAAGTACAATATCACAGTGAATTTAAATTTAATCTCTATTAAAAATTGGGCTCAATTTAATCTTACCCTAATTGTTTCCAGCCCTAAATTCCTTTGATTCATCTATCGCTGGTAAGAGAGCAGTAAGATGAGGAACCAGTTGTTTCCTTGTGTTAAAAATGCTTTCTGGCTTCATATACAAAATCTGTATATGCAAAAATAAATGGAGCGCCTTGTCCACAGAGTATTAAGAATTTCAAGACCGAGACAGTAGAGCATTTATGCCAAGCGTGGGGCTCTTGTAAGCCTGGGGCTCTCTGTGACTGTGTAAGTCGCAGGCCCACGCAGCTGGTGCTGGCCAAGAATGATCCCTATGACTTGAAGGAATTGGGGTGATTGCTTTGTGATTTTTCTGTCCTAAATTTCGCAGTCAGAAAGAGCTGAGAAGTAGCCTGAGGAGGAAAGGGAGGGGCTTTGTCTTAAAATGAACCCATAAACACTCCCACCCTAGTCACCAAGGCCAGTTCCCAGAGGCTACAGGCTCCTCTTACACACCTTTATTTCACCTGGATGTTTGGAAGCTTCCTATCCCCTCGGGGCAGGATGTGGAGGGGAGCTAGTCCTTTGAACCTGATCTGACCTTTGTGCAAATATAAAAAGGGACCAGTGTGATTCGCCCTGGACTCTGCACCCTTAGGAACTCACGGTGCTGAGATTCATCTACTGTAAAGGATAGTACGACGCTCTCAACATTTACAGGTCGAAGAAATTTCTCTTCCCTTCAACAGAGGAGCAGAAGGAAGTTCATTTGCTCTCTGCTCATCTGAATAAGCTCTGGATGTCATACTGTTACACTGTACAGAACCAGAAGGACACAATTGATCTGACAGAGCAGTTACAAAGCGAAATCCCTCAACTAAGCTGGCAAGAGCCATAAGAAAGACAGTACTCGGCAGAGAGTATGTATTACTATAAGAGCAATATATTATACAGCATTATGTACTTGAGTCCCCTGGTTTGACCAAGGGCGTAAATATACATGTGGCATCGGATTGCACTTTCAAACTAGGTTCCACGTTCCATTATGTTGCGTACGGTTATAGGAGAAATTAATCTTCAGAAATGGTATTCCCAAATTTATATTAGTTTTTAGTAAAAGACAGTTTTTATACAAATTTGAGAAATCAATGGGCCTAATTCCATTATTTTTCTTCGTTCTACTAAAAGTTCACACATACATAATCGATAACAAATATGAGTATCGTATGCATCTATTATAATACAGGTTTAATTTGATAAAACTGTATTATTTCAAGATCAAAAATCTTACAGTAATGAAAAGATGTGGCAAGAATGAAAATTAGTTCCTTTAGCTCTTAGTCATATCACTATGAGTATTTCCGTCATTTTCATGCTGGATTGTACATTTGCATACAATATTAGCACGGTTTCAACATAATGAAGTTTTATTATTATGCTAAATTTGATTAGGTTTAAAACTTGCTAGCTATTCAAGATTGACAGGGAACGTTTTTTCCCCCTTAGATCATTTGTGTCTTGAACTATAATTCTTCCCTTTACTCCCTTTCAATTCAAGCTTTGCTGATCTCAATAAATGTAATTAAATTTTATTTATAGGATTCCAAAAATATTTGTTTCTATGTAATTTTACAGTAGGATTTTTAGCTTCACTTGATTTAACACCAGATGTTTTATGAGTCATCTAACTTGAGATTACCACTCTTACTCAATCTAAACTTATCTCCCAAGTTATATAATTACAAAACAATATCTTACGTATATTTAATACTTTATAGTTTACAAAGCATGTGTCTACACATGATTTCATCTGCTTGTTCCTTGGAAGAATTCCATTTTATGGATAAAGATTAGAGAGGTTGTAATCAAACTTATAAGCTTTTGCAGAGCAAAGGAAATCATAAACAAAACAAAAAGACAACCTACAGAATAGGGAAAAGTATTTTCAAATGATGTGACCGACAAGGGCGGAATTTCCAAAATATACAAACAGCTCATACAACTCAGTAACAAAAAAACAAACAACGCAATCAAAAAAACAGACATTTCGGGGCTTCCCTGGTGGCGCAGTGGTTGAGAGTCCGCCTGCCGATGCAGGGGACACGGGTTCGTGCCCCGGTGTGGGAGGATCCCACATGCCGCGGAGCGGCTGGGCCCGTGAGCCATGGCCACTGAGCCTGCGCGTCCGGAGCCTGTTGCTCCGCAACGGGAGAGGCCACAACAGTGAGAGGCCCGCGTACCGCAAAAAAAAAAAAAAAAAAAAAAAAAACAGACATTTCTCCGAAGAAGATAAACAGATGGCCAATACAAGATACATGAAAAGATACTCAACATTGCTAATTATTAGATAAATGCAAATCAAAACCACAATGAGGTATCACCTCACACTGATCAGAATGGCCATAATCAAAAAGTCTACAAATAATAAATGCTGGAGAGGGTGTGGAGAGAAGGGAACCCTCCTACACTGTTGGTGGGAATGTAAATTGGTACAGCCACTACTAAGAACAGTAGGGAGGTTCCTTAAAAAACTAAAAAGAGTTGCCATATGATCCAGTAATCCCACTCCTGGGTATATATCTGGAGAAAACTAATTTGAAAAGATACATGCATCCCAATGTTCATAGCAGCACTATTCACAATAGTCAAGACATGGAAGCAACCTAAATGTCCATCAACAGATGACTGGATAAAGAAAATGTGGTATATACATTTATATAATGGAATATTACTCAGCCATATAAAGAATGACATAATGCCATTTGCAGCAACATAGACGGACCTAGAGATTATCATACTAAGTGAAGTAAGTCAGAAAGAAAAATACCACATGGTATCACTTATATGTGTAATCTAAAATATGATACCAATGAACTTATTTATGAAACAGAAACAGACTCACAGACATAGAAAACAACTTATGGTTACCAGAGGGGAAGGGGGGTAGGGGAGAGATAAATTAGGAGCTTGAGATTAGCAGATACAAACTATTATATATAAATAAATAAATAAACAACAAGATCCTACTGTATAGCACAGGTAGCTATATTCAATATCTTGTAATAAACCACAATGGAAAAGAATTTTAAAAGTAGGCTAAAAAAGATTAGAGAGGTCGAATCACAGTGAATGGTGACACTCAACTCAAGCCAGTTCCTCCAAATCAGTGTCCTTGTGTTTTTCATGCTATATTGACCATGGTGCTACCAAGTGACTTGAAGAGAAGTAAAATGCCCCCAGTCTGAACTGAAAGAAAACTCAAAGTCAAAATGCTAATTGCACATTTGCTGGGTTTGTCAGTGGGGGAACATCTTCCAAACACGAACATTTCTTCTTCCAAATCATCAGCAACTACCTTGAGCTCAAATGTGCTTTACAAGTGAAATTAAATGTAAGTCTATTAAAATGGCTATAAGTTTATATAATAAGAAAGTATGGCCAAGCTTCTTTGATGCAGTTTAAATAAATTCTTTAAATTCTGGATCTGTCCAATTTCATTTGAGATATTTTCATATCTCCAGAAATCTTATCTCAGGCCACCTCCCCCACTTACATTCTAGGTGAACTAATTCAGTGCTCTTTGTAGTGCTGTTTCTCTCTTTTCTTTTTTTTTTTTTTTTAACGTCTTTATTGGAGTATAATTGCTTTACAATGGTGTGTTACTTTCTGCTTTACAACAAAGTGAATCAGCTATATGTATACATATATCCCCATATCGCCTCCCTCTTACGTCTCCCTCCCACCCTCCCTATCCCACCCCTCTAGGTGGTCACAAAGCACTGAGCTGATCTCCCTATGCTATGCAGCTGCTTCCCACTAGCTATCTATTTTACGTTTGGTAGCGTATATATGTCCATGCCACTCTCTCACTTTGTCCCAGCTTACCCTTACCCCTCCCCATATCCTCAAGTCCATTCTATACGTCTGTGTCTTTATTCCTGTCCTGCCCTGAGGTTCTTCAGAACCTTTTTATTTTATTTTAGACTCCATATATATGTGTTAGCATACGGTATTTGTTTTTCTCTTCCTAACTTACTTCACTCTGTATGACAGACTCTAGGTCCATCCACCTCACTACAAATAACTCAATTTCATTTCTTTTTATGGCTGAGTAATATTCCATTGTATATAGGTACCACATCTTCTTTATCCATTCATCTGTCGATGGACACTTAGGTTGCTTCCATGTCCTGGCTATTGTAAATAGAGCTGCAATGAACATTGTGGTACAAGACTCTTTTTGAATTATGGTTTTCTCAGGGTATATATCCAGTAGTGGGATTGCTGGGTCATATGGTAGTCCCATTTTTAGTTTTTTAAGGAACCTCCATACTGTTCTCCATAGTGGAGAACACTATGGAGAACACGGTATATCAATTTACATTCCCACCAACAGTGCAAGAGGGTTCCCTTTTCTCCACACCCTCTCCAGCATTTCTTGTTTGTAGATTTTTTGATGATGACCATTCTGACTGGTGTGAGGTGATACCTCATTGTAGTTCTGATTTGCATCTCTCTAATGATTAGTGATGTTGAGCATCCTTTCATGTGTTTGTTGGCAATCTGTATATCTTCTTTGGAGAAATATCTATTTAGCTTTTCTGCCCATTTTGGATTGGGTTGTTTTTTTGATATTGAACTGCATGAGTTGCTTGTAAGTTTTGGAGATTAATCCTTTGTCAGTTGCTTCATTTGCAAATATTTTCTCCCATTCTGAGGGTTGTCATTTCATTTTGTTTATGTTTTCCTTTGCTGTGCAAAAGTTTTTAGTTTCATTAGGTCCCATTTATTTATTTTTGTTGTTATTTCCATTTCTCTAAGGAGGTGGGTCAAAAAGGATCTTGCTGTGATTTATGTCATAGAGTATTCTATGTTTTCCGTATTAAAAGAGTTTTATAGTGTCTGGTCTTACATTTAATTCTTTAATCCATTTTGAGTTTATTTTTGTGTACGGTGTTAGGGAGTGTTCTAATTTCATTCTTTTACATGTAGCTGTTCAGTTTTCCCAGCACCAATTATTGAAGAGACTGTCTTTTCTCCATTGTATATTCTTGCCTCCTTTATCAAAAATAAGGTGACCATATGTGCGTCGGTTTATCTCTGGGCTTTCTTTCCTGTTCCATTGATCTATATTTCTGTTTTTGTGCCAGTACCATACTGTCTTGATTACTGTAGCTTTGTAGTATAGTCTGAAGTCAGGGAGCCTGATTCCTCCAGCTCCGTTTTTCTTTCTCAAGATTGCTTTGGCTATTCGGGGTCTCCTGTGTTTCCATACAAATTGTGAAATTTTTTCTTCTAGTTCTGTGAAAAATGCTATTGGTGGTTTGATAGGGATGGCATTGAATCTATAGATTGCTTTGGGTAGTATAGTCATTTTCAAAATGTTGATTCTTCCAGTCCAAGAACATGGCATATCTCTCCATCTATTTGTATCATCTTTAATTTCTTTCATCAGTGTCTTATAGTTTTCTGCATACAGGTCTTTTGTCTCCTTAGGTAGGTTTATTCCTAGGTATTTTATTCTTTTTGTTGCAATGGTAAATGGGAGTGTTTCCTTAATTTCACTTTCAGATTTTTCATCATTAGTGTATAGGAATGCAAGAGATGTCTGTGCATTAATTTTGTATCCTGCTACTTTACCAAATTCGTTTCTGCTAGCATCTTTAGGACTCTCTATGTATAGTATCATGTCATCTGCAAACAGTGACAGCTTTACTTCTTCTTTTCTGATTTGGATTCCTTTTATTTCTTTTTCTTCTCTGATTGCTGTGGCTAAAACTTCCTAAACGATGTTGAATAATAGTGGTGAGACTGGACAACCTTGTGTTGCTCCTGATCTTAGTGGAAATGGTTTCAGTTTTTCACCATGGAGAATGATGTTGGCTGTGGGTTTGTCATATATGGCCTTTATTATGTTGAGGTAAGTTCCCTCTGTGCCTACTTGCTGGAGGGTTTTTATCATAAATGGGTGTTGAATTTTGTCAAAAGCTTTTTCTGCATCTATTGAGATGATCATATGGTTTCTCCTTCAATTTGTTAATATGGTGTATCACATTGATTGATTTGCATATATTGAAAAATCCTTGCATTGCTGGGATAAACCCCACTTGATCACGGTGTATGATCCTTTTAATGTGCTGTTGGATTCTGTTTGCTAGTATTTTCTTAAGGATTTTTGCATCTATGTTCATCAGAGATATTGGCCTGCAGTTTTTTTTCTTTGTGACATCTTTGTCTGGTTTTGGTATCAGGGTGATGGTGGCCTTGCCGAATGAGTTTGGGAGTGTTCCTCCCTCTGCTATATTTTGGAAGAGTTTGAGAAGGATAGGTGTTAGTTCTTCTCTAAATGTTTGATAGAATTTGCCTGTGAAGCCATCTGGTCCTGGGCTTTTGTTTGTTGGAAGATTTTAAATCACAGTCTCAATTTCAGTGCTTGTGATTGGTCTGTTTATATTTTCTATTTCTTCCTGGTTCAGTTTTGGAAGGTTGTGCTTTTCTAAGAATTTGTCCATTTCTTCCAGGTTGTCCATTTTATTGGCATATAGTTGCTTGTAGTAATCTCTCATGATCCTTTGTATTTCTCCAGTGTCAGTTGTTACTTCTCTTTCATTTCTAATTCTATTAATTTGAGTCTTCTCCCTTTTTTTCTTGATGAGTCTGGCTAATTGTTGATCAATTTTGTTTATCTTCTCAAAGAACCAGCTTTTAGTTTTATTGATCTTTGCTGTTGTTTCCTTCATTTCTTTTTCATTTATTTCTGATCTAGATGATCAGATCAGAAATCTTTATGATTTCTTCCTTCTGCTAACTCTGGGAGTTTTTTGTTCTTTTTCTCTAATTGCTTTAGGTGTAAGTTTAGGTTGTTTATTTGAGATTCTTCTTGTTTCTTGAAGTAGGATTGTATTGCTATAAACTTCCCTCTTAGAACTGCTTTTGCTGCATCCCATAGGTTTTGGGTCGTCGTATTTTCATTGTCATTTGTTTCTAGGTATTTTTTGATTTCCTCTTTGATTTCTTCAGTGATCTCTTGGTTATTTAGTAGTGTATTGTTTAGCCTCCATGTGTTTGTATTTTTTACAGTTTTTTTCCTGTAATTGATATCTAGTCTCATAGCGCTGTGGCTGGAAAAGATACTTGATACGATTTGTCTTTCTGGTGGGTGGGACAGCATCCGATGGTGTGTTTTCGGGTGTCTGTAATCTTATTATGAATTTAGGCAGCCTCTCCGCTAATGAGTGGGGTTTTGTTCCTGTCTTGCTAGTTTGGCATAGTGTGTCCAGCACTGTAGTTTGCTGGTTGTTAAGTGGAGCTGGGTCTTAGCGTTGAGATGGAGATCTCTGGGAGAGCTTTTGCCCTTTGATATTACGTGGATCCAGGAGGTCTCTGGTGGACGAATGTCTTGAACTTGGCTCTCCCACCTCAGAGGCACAGGCCTGACATCCGGCGAGAACACCAAGACCCTGTCAGCCACATGGCTCAGAAGAAAAGGGAGGAAGGAACAGAGGAAGGAAGGTAGGAAGGAAAGTTATTAAAATAAAAAAATTATTAAAAATTAAAAATAAAAAAAGAAAGAAGAGAGCAACCAAACCAAAAAACAAATCCACCAATGATAGCAAGCACTAAAAACTATACAAAAAACAAACAGACAAACAAATAAAGGAGAGACAGAACCCTAGGACAAATGGTAAAAGCAAAGCTATACAGACTAAATCACATAAAGAATCATACACATACACACTCACAAAAAGAGAAAAGGAAATATATATATATATCTGACAAAAAAAAAAACGGAGAGCAACCAAATCAGTAAATAAATCTACCAATGATAATAAACTCTAAACATTAAAGTAAGATAAACATAAAACCAGAAACAAATTAGATGCAGAAAGCAAACCCCAAGTCTACAGTTGCTCCCAAAGTCCACCGCCTTGATTTTGGGATGATTCATTGTCTATTCATATATTCCACAGATGCAGAGTACATCAAGTTGATTATGGAGATTTACTCCGCTGCTTCTGAGGCTGCTGGGAGAGATTTCCCTTTCTCCTCTGTTTGCACAGCTCCTGGGGTTCAGCTTTGGACTTGGCCCCGCCTCTGCGTGTAGGTCACCTGAGGGCGTCTGTTCTTCGCTCAGACAGGACGGGGTTAAAGAAGCAGTTGATTAGGGGGCTCTGGCTCACTCAGACTGGGGGGAGGAAAGGGTACGGAATGCAGGGCGAGCCTGCAGCAGCAGAGGCCAGTGTGAGATTGCAACAGCCTAAGGCGTGTGTTCTCCCGGGTAAGTTGTCCCTGGATCACAGGACCCTGGCAGTGGCGGGCTGCACAGGCTCCTGGGAGGGGCGGTGTGGATAGTGACCTGTGCTTGCACACAGGTTTCTTGCTGGCTGCAGCAGCAGTCTTAGCGTCTCATGCCCATCTCTGGGCTCCACGCTGATAGCCGCGGCTCGCGCCCATCTCTGGAGCTCATTTAGGCAGTGTTCTGAATCCCCTCTCCTCGCGCACCCCGAAACAATGGTCTCTTGACTCTTAGGCATGTCCAGCCTTTTTCTGGGCTCCCTCTGGCTAGCTGTGGCACACTAGCCCCCTTCAGGCTGTGTTCACGCAGCCACCCCCAGTCCTCTCCCTGGGATCCGCCCTCCAAAGCCCGAGCCTCAGCTCCCTGCCCCCACCTGTCCTGGCGGGTGAGCAGAGAAGCCTCTTGGCCTGGTGAGTGCTGGTTGGCACTGATCCTCTGTGGAGGAATCTCTCCGCTTTGCCCTCTGAACTGCTGTTTTTGAAGCTTCCCCCCTGCCTCCCCCCGTCTCCGCTAGTGAAGGGGCTTCCTAGTGTGTGGAAACTTTTCCTCCTTCACAGCTCCCTCTTACTGGTACAGGTCCCATCCCTATTCTTTTGTCTCTGTTTTTTCTTTTCTCTTTTGCCCTACCCAGGTACGTGGGGAATTTCTTGTCTTTTGGGAGGTCTGAGGTCCTCTGCCAGCATTCAGTAGGTGTTCTGTAGGAGTTGTTCCACATGTAGATGTATTTCTGGTGTATTTGTGGGGAGGAAGGTGATCTCCATGTCTTACTCCTCCGCCATCTTGAAGGTCTCTCCCTCTCTCTTTTCTAAGATGGGATAAAATTTTATGTACAATGAAACTTTGTAAACTGAAGCTTTTTCACATAGTAACTGGTAAGGTTTCCAAGACAGAGAAGGTATTTTTTGACGTGAGGTAACTGGTGGTTTCTGAAGAACAGGGAATATATCTGAAGTGGGATATAACTTGGTTCATCTGAGATAAAAGTTTAGCCAATGCACAAGCACAAAGTCTATTTTTCTGAGAAAAAGAATTCTGTTTTTAAACTCCCCTACTAGTCTACATCTTGCTTACCATTTGGGAACCAGTGCCTGGCATATGACAGCTGCTTTGTAAATATTTGTTGAGTAGAAGGAAAATAATTGCACCTGTTCTTGAATCCATACCTGAGTTTCGACACTGAATCCCCCTCCCAATTTGACTTCAGTGATGCAATGCCATCGGCAGTTTTATCATGAAATAAAATGTAAGACATGTAATAATGTCATTTTTTCTTTACGTCATTTTTTTTTCTGCATGACACAGAGCTGTTATTACTTTAAATGACTTTCAAAGCCGTTTTTCTTCCTGATATTGTTGAAGCGAGTTAAACAGCACTTGTTCAGAATGCACAGTGATTAGTTTTCAGGTTCCAAGATCATTCTTTGGGTTGAAAACCTGCAAGCTGACTTAGCTTAGAGAATTTTGTGCTGGTAACATGCAACAGATTACTGTGTTCCCTCTAAGTAATTCCATTTAAAATGATAAATTGGGGACTTCCCTGGTGGTCCAGTGGGTAGGACTCTGCATTCCCAATGCAGGGGGCCCGGGTTAGATCCCTTATTGGGGAACTGGATCCCGCATGCATGTCACAACTAAGAGTTCACATGCTCGCATGCCGCACCTAAGAAGTCTGCATGCTGCAACTAAAAAGATCCCACAAAATACAATGAGATCCCACGTGCCGCAACTAAGACCCAGCGCAGCCAAAATAAATTAAAACAAACAAACAAAAACCCTTAAAAAATAAAATAAAGTGATAAATTAACTAATATAACTGGTCCTTGTATTTCATCTTTCTCAAAACTTTATAGTTTGGGAGCTCCAGTGACCTCACCTAATGCCAGTCTCCATACTTTTATTATAATTATATTTTTCTGTGAAAAAATCACTCCTGGTCTAGTGATTTGTATATAGCAAGTGCTCGTTATTTTTTTTGAAAAAGAAATGAATAAAATGTATAGCAGGTGTAAACTGAGGAGACACTGATCAGACACACGCAAAACACAGCTTTCCTTTAACCTGTCAGTTGATCTCATCCTGCTCTCACCCCCTCTTCCCAGGGATGGCAGAATAATACACTTGATCCTACCACTTAAAAGTAATTTCTTCCCGTTTTAAACAGTCATTTAAAATGAACCCATTAGTCTTTCTGTGCTTCTCTCCTTGCTCTGGGAGGTGCAGGACAAATTTACAAGGCCTCACGGCAGAGCAGGAGAGGTGTTTCAGCCTCTCTCTGTCCTGTGAGTCCTCCTTGGATTGACTGAATGTTGTTTGGCCACTTGGTCTCTGGGCATCTGGGATGGTGGCCCCCCCACCCCGTGTCCTGCAGTTGCCTGTGGCATTGAGGTCTCTGCACTCCTCCCCCACTGCTGCTTCCTGACCCCGGGCATTTGCCACCATTCAGACCACTCAGTATTTCTAAATGAATGAATGAGCATCTCAGGGTTAACATCACCTCTTCTCTCTCCTTCCAAACCTATCTTTTCCACCTTGTTCCTGTTCCATCATAAATCACCTAGATGGTAAGTGGGGGGAGAGGAAGGTGGTGGTGGGGAGTATGAGGGTGGGGAGGGGAGAGGAAGGTCACTATTATAGTGGAGAGGTCACCATAATTCTAATAAAGTGATTTTTAGTCTAGTAGAATATTATCATTTTGTTATTATTTATTCCTTCTATTAGAAAGATAATATGACCATATCATAAACAAGTTAGAACAGAAAAAAGAAGACAGTAATTTCACTATGCTAACCCAATTTCTATTAATATGTTGGTGGTATATATTTCTTCTTTTATATCCACCATTCATAATAATTTAAGTTGTAAAACACCATTTTTAAAATATTTAATATTTCTTCTATCAGAGGACAATACTTAAAAGCAAATGCAAGTATTCCATCAACTAATATTTACTGAGTCCCAAATATATGTGCATCACGTGTCAGGTACCATGGAGACACGAAAGTTAAATCAGACACACTTCCTACCCACCATAAACTTACAACCTAGAAGGAGAAGTAAGGCTTTTACATAACTATTTAAAAGGTAGCAAGTAATAAAGCCGTAATAGAGATAGAGACAAACTGCTTTGGGGAATCCACTTCTGTAATATCCCTTTAAAACACGTGGGAATCACATGCCAACATGTTAACCCATTAATTATGTAAGTAATAAATGCCAAGGCATTTTAATGATTTCATCATATGGCATCTTATAATGGCCATTAATAGTAATATTTTCTACTAGATTTTTTCCTACTCAACATCAATTTTCTAGGTATTAGAAATTTTATTTATTCATTAAATAGTCATATGACATCATCTGCAAGATTTCCTGACTCACGTTGGAATGCTCTGTTGCTTTTAGATGCCATTTTCTGAGTTTATATTCATTACACTTTTCTTTGGATAATTTAACGTGGTGTAGTTGATGTAAAAAATATTAAGAAATCCCTAAGTTGGAGTACACAGTAAAACTGCATACGAATAGTTTTGTATATGGCATATAAACCATAATGGTGTTCTGTGGGAAAATGCGCTAACCAAGGTAGTTCTATTCCTCCCAAATGCTAAAGCGACTCAATGACTGTAAAATCTATCTTTTCAAATCATGACCTTTTTTTCTCCTATGAAAGTGTGTGAGGGTCTCTGCAGTTTTCAAACCAAACATCATTATCATCATTTTATGTGGCCCTAAATTTTACCAAATATGTTTGATCTTGGACTAAAGAAATATGTCATCTTGTTTATCACTTTTTATGCCAAATGATAAAGCTGCTGGTATGTAGCCCATAAATATTTTATTAGGTTTTATATATGCATTAAGCTAGCAAGGTGTCTTATTTTCATGAATTTATTACAATAATTTAAGTAGTCGTAATAATGAAAATTTGCATGTAAATAATTCTTTTCTCCTGGGAACTCTGAGTGCTTTTGCACATCAATTAATGCCAGATGGCAGCACCATTATTCCCAACTTTATTTTATTTTTCCATCTTTATAACGCATTGCTTCGGGTTTTTGTTTCTAGCCAATGTCAATTACTGGGCTGGCTATTGTTGGCCTCCAAAACCAGCCTTTTTTGAGGATTAATTACTTAACAGAATGATACTTCCCAGTAGAAACTCTATGATGGAAAGTTTTGCTTTCATCAGATACAGATTAAAAGTCATTCCCCTGGCTTCACTTTCAATAAAAATCTTGACTATACATTCAGACTACATGTTATTAAGAACTGCCAAAAGTTATTTTTCTATCATTAACAACTTCTCCTTTCTAATCACTAAATTAATTATTCATATAAAGGAGTTACTTATACACTAAAAAAAACCCGTACCTTTAAAAGCGTCATCCTCAGGCTTGTAGCATTTCTCTTCTCTAGAAGTAGAGGTGCTTAACGTGGGATTCATAAGACAGGCTTCAAGCGTCTGTGAATTTCTAGAAATGCCCAAAAGGGAAAGAACAAAACACAAGAGAAGTTTTTACAGTGGTTGGTGCCAAACTTTTGAACCTGCTCTTCCTGGGGGATCTGCCTGGGCCTGGGATCCATTTTTGTTTTAAGAATCCAACCGGGGCCCAGCCTTGACGCTTCTATGGGAAATGATTGTGAATTGGAGCTACTTCTCTGATCCTCTTTTCACACTTTTTTAAAAAAATCATGATTCTGTTATACTTAGTTACTTATAATAAATTCCTTCTTTTGGAAATTACTTTCTGAAAGATTAGGAAATCCTATTAAATGCTTCATATATGGCCTTTGTTACTTTAATATTTAAAACAAATAATTCACAAATGTAACTCTTCTGTTTTAGAAGCAAAGTTACGTAAGGAAGAATAAACAGAGGGAGTATCAGGGTTCTAGTTTCTGACTATAGTCACTGTGTGCACATTTCTGTCAAGTCCCAGACAGTGAGTTACTGTAACTTAGTTCTGTCAAGTGCCCAGTTTCTAGAATCTATACTATTGCATATTTTATGAATTTGTTTTTGAAGCCAATATCTCATTTCTGGCTACTCCAGGGAAATCCCAAACCACTGGATATTTTAGCATGAGCCAAAGTCTTGCAATCTACAAATTTTGTTTGAAATCTCTGTCTTATGTATGCTATGTTCTAGCTATTTAAAACAGGCAAATACATAGAAGATGAAACCACATCTTTACTTCATGTGTTCATAGAATACGTCAACTATTTCATCAGATTAGGGAATTTTGATGATGGGAATTCTAATAATTTTTACTGATTGTGTACCATGTGCAGAGCACTATAAGGAGGGTAAAAAGATGTACAATTAAGCTACCGAAAGCCGGATGCCAGACATTTTTTTTTTTTTTTTTTTTTGCGGTACACGGGCCTCTCACTGTTGGGGCCTTTCCCGTTGTGGAGCACAGGCTCCGGACGCGCAGGCTCAGTGGCCATGGCTCATGGGCTCAGCCGCTCTGCGGCATGTGGGATCTTCCCGGACCGGGGCACGAACCCGTGTCCTCTGCATCGGCAGGTGGACTCTCAACCACTGCGCCACCAGGGAAGCCCGATGCCAGACATTTTTTAAAACATAGTTTCTAAAGGTCAAAATAATCCTTTCAACTAAGAATTATTTTCACAGTTTTACAGACAAGCACTTGAGGCTCAGAAAAGTTTAATCAATGATTTGAATTCACCCAGTTTATTAAAGGTAAAACCACGGTTCAAATCCAGCTGATGATTCCAAATCCCCGACTCTTTCGACTACCTTTATAATTCACTGTCTTCTTAAAGTACTGGGTCACTTTTTTTGTTAGGTTTTGTTAGTTAGGTTTTGTTTCTTTTAAGGGATGAACGTTTGGGGTAAAAGCTCATTGTTCAATGAATCAAATATAATCCAACTTTTTAGGGAGCTCCTCCCTGAATTTAGTATTAGAAATATTGAGACATTGTTTTAACCATTTTTTAGACTGTGGGCCTTTGGGATGCAACAACAATAATATGAAAGATTATACACTTTTGCTTTATTTCTTGTTTTTAATTTAGCCAAGATATAAAACACCTGTTCAATGCATAACCAGTTCTTTTGAACAAATTAACCGAGTCAGTCTAAAAAACAAAAACTACAGCTATTAGAAAGGCTAAGATAAAAATTTAAAAAAACCTGATTATACCAAATGCTAGCAAGAAGGCAGAGGAGCAGGGATTCTCACTCATTGCTGGTGGGAACGGAAAATGGTCCAGCCACCTCGGAAGACGGTTCGGCAGTCTCTTACAAAGATAACACAGCTTTACCATACAATCTAGCAATTGCACTCCCTGGTATTTATTTACCCAAATGAGTTGAAAACATGTCCACACAAAAACCTGCCCACAAAGGTTTATAGCAGCTTTATTAATAATTGTCAAAACTAGAAGAAACCAAGATGTTCGGAAAATGGTGAATGGATAAACACACTGTGGTACAATACATTCATACTATGGAACACTATTCAGTGATTAAAAAATGAGCTATCAAGACACAGAAAGACACAGAGAAACCTTAAATGCAAATCGCTTAGTGAAAGAAGCCAGTCTGAAAGGTCAGTATTCTATATGATGCTAACTATATGACATTCTGGAAAAGGCAAAACTATGGAGACAGTAAGAAAAAAAATTCAGTGGTTACCAGAGGTTAGGGAAGTGAGGGAGGAGAGGGATGAATCAGAGCACAGGGGATTTTGGGGCAGTGAAACTATTAGCTATGATACTGTAATGGTGGGTACGTGCCATTACTTAAAACAAAAACAAAAACAAAACAAAACTCTGTTTCCTCTACTCTTCGTACACCAAATATGTGTGGGGTTTTCCCACACCAACCAATCCTCCAACTCCCCAGACACCAAATGGGTGTCCCACAACTCAATTCTGATACTAACTACCCAGAGTTAGTGTAGACCTCGCAGGTTAAGGTCTCAGTGACAGAAGACCACCCCCCCCACTTCTAATGCCAATCATAAGTAATGGGCCCCCAAGTTCACCCTTCAGTCCACCTTGCCTATAAATCAGGGTTCCCACAACTCTGTCCTCCGCTTTGATAACCTGCTATAACAACTCACAGAACTCAGGGAAACACGTTTACCAGTGTATTATAAAGGATACATATGAACAGCCAGATGAAGAGGTACATAGGGCAAGGTCCAGAAGCTTCCTAGGTGCAGAAGCTTCTGTCCCTGTGGAGTTGGGGTGTGCCACCCTCCGAGCACGTGGATATATTCGCCAACCTGGAAGCTTTCCAAACCCCTTAGCTTACGGATTTTTTTGAGAGGCCTCATCTCATCGGCATGGTTGATTATTAACTCAATCTCCAGCCTCTTTCCCCTCCCCAGAGAATAGAGGGTTGGGGATGAAAGCTCCAAGCTTCTAGTCGTGGCTTGGTCTTTCTGGTGACCAGACCCCATCCTGAAGCTATCCAGGAGCCCACACAGGGTTATCTCCTTAGAACAAAACACACTCCTATCACCCAGGAATTTCCAAGGGATTTAGGAAGCTCTGTGAAAGACTCTGTTATCGCCCCCATCACTCAGGAAATTATGAAGATTTTAAGAGCCCTCTGTCAGGAATTGGGGATCAAAGACTAAATATTAGAATAAAAGATGCTCCTCGCACCCCAGTCACTCAAGAAATTGCTACAAGGGTTTTAGGAACTCTGGGTCAGGAACGGGAGAAGAGACCAAGAATTATATTTATTATGTCACAGGTGGACACATGACAAATACATTTGGCAAAACCCATAGGACTGTACAACACAAAGATGAACCCCAATGTAGACCCTTGTTAATAATAATGTAACAATATGGGTTCTTCAATTGTATCACACTAATGCAAGATGTTGATAATTGGGGAAACTGTAAGCAGGGGAGAAAAAGGCTCTATAGGAGCTTTCTCTACTATCTGCTCAATCATCTGTGAACGTAAAACTGCTCTAACAAAACCAAAACCAAGCCTATTAATTTTTTTAAAAAAGGAAAAGAAATTTTAAAACAGTCAATGAGGCTCGTTGTCAAACTGGTCAATGAAAAAGTTAATGTAACATTTAACGCGATAAGCTTAGGTACAGAAAGAATCTAATCAAATCATTGTATAAGAGTTGATCACAACTGCCTGCCATGAGACCATACCAGAAGCAGCTATGGCCTCTGCAGTTCGGAGTAACATTTGAAAGAAAGTCTACACTGATGTAAACCATGGGCAGACAGAGATAAGGAAGGTAATGTGACATACTTTTTTTTTTTTTTTTTTTGGCGGTACGCGGGCCTCTCACTGTTGTGGCCTCTCCCGTTGCGGAACACAGGCTCCGGACACGGCTCAGTGGCCATGGCTCAGGGGCCCAGCCGCTCCGCGGCATGTGGGATCTTCCCGGACCGGGGCACGAACCCGTGTCCCCTGCATTGGCAGGCGGACTCTCAACTACTGTGCCACCAGGGAAGCCCCAGTAATGCGACATACTTTTAAAAACAGTGACTCCCTCAGGTCACGTTTTATTTTCACAAACTTGTTCTATATGAACTTTGAAATCTTATCAAGGTTTTGTCCAAATGATAAAAGCAGACTAGGACGCCCATAGCGAAATAAAGGTAGAAATAATTGTTTATGTCAATCTAAGCTGTACTAGCTAGAGCTTTTGCAGAGGAGACAGGCTGCCCTGTGTTGTTATTCATGCCTCGTACCCTTTTCATTCTACACTTCTATGCAAGTTACCTCCTTGCATCATATTCATTTTCAAATAGCGCTGAGTCTTTCAATCTGATCTTTCCATGCCCAGCAGGAGGAGACCAGGGAGCCTAGGGCACTCCCAAACCCAAGTTTCTGTGTCTAGAATTCTTATTTTGAATTTTATAGAGCTGATAGTCATATATCAGTGATAAGAAATTCAAACATAAAATTATGCTTTTAATCCTTAGACGGGTTATAGTGAGGCGGCACGGATTTAGTTCAGTCTCCTCTTTCTGTGGAGCACAAACTCCGAGCAAACAGACTATCCAAGGCCAGTCTTATGATATCGAATCTAGTATTCTTTTCATAAAAGTATGCAATCTTGATATGATCTAAACGCCTTACAGGCATATCTGATCCTGTTAGGTAAGGAGTATGTCCAGTAACAGCTGACTCCATAACTGGAGTCCGGTATCCCAGTCTGCAAAAGCCAGAACCTGGGCTCTATTATTTTAGTAAACATGTGTTTAAATTTTTATAAAAGGAACATATAATCATCATAGAAAATTTCACAGAAGAAGATGCAGGAGGAGGCGTAGAAGTTGGAAGATGAAGAGGGAGAAAGGAGAAATGGGAGAGAAGAAAGGAGGGAGAGAGAGAGGGAGGGGAAGAAGGAGGAAAAAAAGAAAAATCGGGCTTCCCTGGGGGCGCCGTGGTTGAGAGTCCGCCTGCCGATGCAGGGGACACGGGTTTGAGCCCCGGTCCGGGAAGATCCCACATGCCGCGGAGCGGCTGCGCCCGTGAGCCATGGCCACTGAGCCTGCGCGTCCGGAGCCTGTGCTCCGCAACGGGAGAGGCCACGACAGTGAGAGGCCCGCGTACCGCAAAAAAAAAAAAAAAGAAAGAAAAATCACTTACAACTTCAGCCTCTGAAGTAAGGAATGTAAGCATAATACTGCTTAACGTCGCCGATGGTTTGTAATGTTCTCCACATTCTTGTAACCTGCCTTTTTCTACTAAACATCTTTTAACGGGAGGCAGTGTAGGCAGTGACAGAAGGTGGCAGAAACTGTACAGGTAGTGGACGGGAGCGTAAGCTGTAGAGCTAGACTGTCTGGTTCACATCCTGGCTCAGATTCTCGCTAGCTGTGTGACCCTGAGCAGGCTACTCGACCTCGCTGTTACCTCAGTTTCCCGTCTACAAAATGGAGATAATAATAGTAACTACTTCTATCATGAGGATTCAATGGCTTAATATATTTAATCACTTATAACAGTGCCTGGCACAAAGTACACTCTATATCAAAAGGCAGTAAATTTTTTCAGTCAAGAACCAGACAGTAAATATTTTAGGCTCTGCAGGGCCATATAGTTTCTATCACAACTCCGCAATGCTGCCTTCATGGAGACTGAATTTGAATTTCACATAATTTTCACGTCATGAAATACTACTCTTCTTTTGATGATTTCAACCAGTTTAAAAATGTAAAAACCGCTTTAGCTCATGAGCTGTGCAAAAATCAGTAGTAGGCTGGGCCTCTGGGCCAGAGTTTGCTGACCTCTGTTCTGTATAATTAGCAGACATTATTATGTCTCTAGTATCTTTCTATAAATTATTTTTAATGGTTGCTTAGAACAAGATTATTTGGATGTCCTATAATTTACTTAGTCCCCTATGATTACAAATTATTTCCAGTGTTCATTACTACAAGCCATTCTCCAATAAATATCCATGCAAAATCTTTGTGCACATTTACTATTAAACCTACACCTTAAAATGTATGTAGTGGCAGCTACCAAAATGGCTGGCAGAGCATCTAAAAAGAAACAGACTCTGAAGAAGTAGCCTTGAAAATAAATCTTGTATAGATACAGCAAATTTCAAACATGTTAGAGAAGGAGCTCTACAAGTAGAATATATATTCATACACACATAGAACTTACTTGGTACCATTCTAAGCCTTCTATGTATATTAAATCATTTAGTCCGCAAAACAATCCTATGAGAAACAGGTGCAATCATCATCCCCATCATCACCCCCAAGATACAAAAGAGGAAACTGAGGCACAGAAAAGCTAAGTAACTTCCCCAAGGTCACACAGCTGGCTGGTGGCAGAGGCAGGATTCAAACCTGGTCTGTGCAGCACTATGGCCCATATTCCTGAAGAAGATGCTGCACTGCTTCTGCAACAGGAGAGGCCTGGCGAGTGTGCACACCCAGGTCCTCACTTTATAAAGTACCTGTGGTCTTTGGCTCATGTTTGGCACGCATGAACGACCTCACACTCTAATAACTGGCACAAATTTTATCTGTCAATGGGACACTTCGGTGGAAACGGTGAACGCCCACCTAACCTTCCTCTTTTGTCCTCGAACTCCTTCCCCATACCGACTCTTCATTAAATTGCCCTGCATTTCTTACCCAAAAGACTTGTGCTCTATAAACAGTAAAGACTGACTGGAGCGTACTTTCACATCTCGTTTTTCAAGTCAGGGTCCCAAATCTGCCAAATTCACGTGGCAAACTCCGGGTGGAGCTTCGCCTTGAGTGGAGGGCCAGGGACGGCCACGGGAATGCAAATTTCGGATAAGTACCTTCTTCCATGGAAACAAAACCGCGGCTCGTGTCGAAGGTCTCTCCCGCGTGGCCCCCGCAGCAGAAGGGCGGGCTTGCTCTGGCCCCTCGCCGGGTCCCCGAAGGCGCAGTCTCGCGTCGGTGTGGACCAAACCGCCAGCCTCCGCCGCCAGGCTCAGACGCCGAGTTGCGCTCTCTCCCGGTCCTTCCGGCTTGTGCTGAGATGCGGGCGACTGTCCCAGAAGGGAGTTATGCGAGTGGGTCGTTCGACTTTGCGGGGAAATTATTCCAGCTTTCATTTCTCCTTCTGATTTCTCTCCCTCCTGGGACCCGACTGCTCGAGTTATCCCCATGAGGCTGAGCAGCCAACGCCGCTGGCCCCAAGTTGTTGCCCGTCTCCCACTCGTGCCCAAACTAGGACAGAACCGAGAAGTAGAGAGGAAAACCAGGAAAGAAAGAAGCGGGTGCTTCAAACGGGACCACGCTTGTGCAGACGCGGCGGCGGACTTGGAGCAGCGGGGCGGGGAGTCCTGGCCGAGGCCCGGGACTCCGCCCGCCGGGGGGCGCCGGGACGCTGGGCGCGTGCGCTGTGCGGCCCCAGCCCCGGCCGCAGCTGCCGTGATGCCTATTTTAGTCAAAGCCGCTGCGGACGCGGAGACCCGGCAGCGGCCGAGCAGCCTCCCGACCCGCCGATCGGCCGAGGCTTTCGCGTCGGGGTCCCGTCGAGCCTTCGCGTCCGTGTCCCCTGCGCCCCGCCGCTACCGCCCCAAACTTTGGCCAGCACCGCCCGGGCTCCGCTCCAGGGACGAGCCAGGTAAGGAGCGGGAGGCGCAGCGGCCGCGGGCTCCCACAACGCGCCCGGCTATTTGCAGCCTCGAGCTCCCGCGGCTAAATCGGGAAGCGAAAGTTGGATCCCTGCTCAACTGGGAGCAACTTTGCCCTCCCGGGCGGCGGCTGCCTGTTCTCGGTTCCCCGGCCGCCGGGAACCCCGCCCTCTCCTCGCTGGCCGCGCCCTCGCGGGGTTCGCTGTCCTTGGAAGCCGCCCTTCACCCTGGGTCTGGGCGTCGCGGTCACAGACCCTCAGATGTCAACTGCCGCCACTCGGGTCTGGCAGCGCCAGCGTCCTCGGGCGCTTGGACCGCATCGGGTGCCGGTTCCCGCGCTCTGCTGCCCGCAAGCTCTAGGTGAGCTCGGCTTCTCCCCTCCACGAGAGGTTCACAGGGCTCCGGGCCCGCGAACCCACTACGGCTCCTCCTCGCCCCCTGTAGGGCCTCCGGGTCCCACGCGGAGGCAGCGCGCAGCCGGGCTCACCGGGTAGCGCGCTCTGGCCTCGCGCTGCGAATGCGAGGTGGGTCAGGGCGCTCACTGCACACCCGTCGTGGCCCGAGAGCCTCGGATCAAGACCAGTTGACACAGACCTTCCCTCTTTAAGGAGCGAGGTGAGCTGGGCGCCTGGGGAGAGCAGATGGCTGGGGAAACCGAGATCTACCCGCGCCCTCGTTTCTGAGGCTTTGGGAAACGTGTTGTTGGCCAGATAAGTCTCAGAAACTGCTGGCTTTGGAGCAAGAATAAGTACGAAAATACTCTTAGCAACATAGTGCCCTTGTCATTCCGAAGATAAACGAAGGTTCAGTTAGAATCACGGAATGAATTGCGCTAGTCTATGAGCGTGACTTTTGCTCGCTGCTGTTATCGTCTTCATTTGCGTAGTTTGGTGAAGGATTAATGTTAGTTTCACCATTTAGCTATTTAGCCCTGCACACACCTACCTGAAAAGCAATAGATAAACAGGCCTTAACTAGAACAGGTAATTTAAGAAATCAGACTCGGAGGAAAAAGAAAATTTCTCTTGATTTAGTCAAAATTAACCTGAACGTTCACCAATTTACCAGTCTAATATTCCTCGTTAGACTCATTCATTCTCTGTATAAGGATAGTTCAGTGCAAGCCACATAAATCTATTAAGTAGTGGTCAAAGGAAGCTGAAACCTTTGGCAAGCAAGAGGTTTCCATATTTATTGGCAAGATCCGATCCATATTTATTGACAGTAGGTTACTGGCATTTCAAAAGAGACATATAGATAAGTATCCCTAGATAAATAATAGACATATAAACATACAAATAAAATAAATTATGTATAATAAATAATGTTAATTACTCTACAATATATATTGAATATAGAAAATTAAATAAATATATGGACTATACATATATTTTTAACAAGGTGTGGTACATCAAAATATGTTGTAGGATTATCTCACCTTTTAAAAATTCTTTTCACCGTGTCCTTGGTTCTTGGGTTAGTAGATCATAGTTTTCCTGTCATTTCTCTTGACCAGAAATTGGTACTTTCAGTGCCAGTTGGAGAAATTTTAAAAGCCTGAAATTGAATTACAGTGAATTAGTTGGCAGTACAGGTGTAATCAGGTGGATGTGAGGGGGAATATGTATTACTTAACTGACTATATAAATACCTGTTAGAGCCACAGACTATTAAAACTTGAAGGGGTTTCAAAGACCATCTAGTCCAGTTGTCTCAATTCCCAGTAAGAAGCCAACCCAAGGAGCAGAAGTGACTTTCCCTGGCTTATGTGGCTCCCTGGCGCTTGTAGTATAGAACCTGACTCTCCCAGCCTCAGGCAGGCTTGGCACTCCCCTATCTTTACTACTGAGGTTTGGGGAGACAGAAAAGTAATTTCTAAAAATGTCTGTCATTTCTGTGTACCTTCCATATGGCTTTCACCTCTGGCATTCTCTACAGAGAAAAGGCCTTGGATATACTTAGGTGAATATGACTTTGTCCCTGTCTCGTAGAGAACACAGGTTAGTTAGGGGAACAAATGGGACAATGGGAATGAAAACACATTCTAAAGTGCAGTAGAAATGGCAGTTATTTTTAGCTTAGGTAATACTAATGCATAAGCTGATATTGACATCATGAGTGATAGAGGACATTTAATATCATTTTCCGTCTTGAAAAACTTATGAGATTAATTCTGATTTGGTTCTTGAAAGCAAACTTTGTAAAAATTGAGTTATTAAAATAATGATTCCTCCCCCCATCCTAATAGGTTTGTATTTTTATTGAGCCAAACATTTGGAAGGTAGAGGATTAAGAGGTACAACCTATTATGTATGAAATAAGCTACAAGTATATATTGTACAACACAGGGAATACAGCCAATACTTTATAATAACTATAAATGGAGTGTAACCTTTAAAAATTGTGAATCACCATATCATACACCTGTAACTTGTATAATATTGTACATCACCTGTACTTCAATAAAATAAAATTTGGAAAGTAGTTGAATTTCAATGATTTCTTTCCTTTTTGCAGCAAATCAATATCTAAGTCAACTATTTCTCATATGTATGAACTGTTCTAGAATTATGGGAAGAGATCTTTAATTGACTTGATCATTTCATTCACAGTTTGTAAATTTAGGCATGTATAGGTTTCTATCATCTTAAGAGATGTGGAATTCTTTCACATTTATTTATTAACATCCTTTCAAAATGCCCAACCTGATACCAATTGATTCTACCACCTAAAACCTTCATTTTAGTGTGATGGATGAAAAGAAAAAAAATGGAAAAATATGGCTTATTGTGTAACCTTATTTGGAAAGAAAATCATATTTCTAAATTAAATTTAAACATACTTTGGGTCCCCATTGGGAATTCTTTGCCCGAAACAGAACAATTCACATATTCTGTAAATCTACATAGTTTTTGCCAGGGACCAATTTGTATAATTAACAATAGAAAGAGTTTTTTAAGTACCAGAGAGGACAGGTCATATAGTAAGGAAATAGTGCCCTTTTGTGTTAAGGTTTATGTAAGCATGTGTAAAATGTATGTTCTTTGAAATGTATTTGCTACAGATTCTAATATTAAATAGTCAAATGTATACTCATGACCCATCTTCCATATAAGGAACCTGGAAGTTTACTATTTTTCAATTTGTGAGATGCAACCAACTAGAATTTTAATGGGAAAGTAAATCTTTAGACAGTTAAAGGAGTAAATGTTAACACTCTCTCTGTACATATAAATGATTATAGTAATATATTTATTATGTCATATATGATAATTTAGAATGTATATATGTACGCTCTAGTGATTTAACAAGAGTATGAAATTAAAGCCTTCCAAATATCCTAAGCCTTCAAATAGTAAATAGTAAGGTGTTAATTTTTTGAAGGTATTAAAAAAATCATTTTTTCTAGTTATTTTTCCTGTGTTTGGATTCAGTGTCACTAGTGCGAGTATGATAGAAAGCTATACTAAATAACTGTAATAGCTATGGTTTATGAACATTGGTGATTGTCTTTTAGACTAGTTAATTCCCTCATTTCTCTCTCCCCCTCCAAGTATGTTTAGATACAAACATATAGATATATGGAGTGATATATATATATATATATATATATATATATATATATATGTATATATATCAGAGAATAATTGTGCTCTATGCTAAGTATTTTATATATTTCATTTCCTCATAAAGTCAATGAGGTATTATCATCATTTAACAGATAAGGAAATAGATACATTTAATATGTGACAGAGCTGGGATTTGAACCTAGGTCTAATTCATAACCACCAGAGAAGTCTATTTACCAACATTTAGTTCTCAGAAATAATTTTGGTATAACACGCATAGGGGTGATAAGATACAGCTGTCATTTTTTGATTGTCCTTTTGTTTATTTGTTTTTATAGGAATTTTCAAGATGAATTATACCAAGTCCAGCCCATTGGCAGAATCAACTGCAATAGGTTTTACACCTGAGTTAGAAACTATCCTACCTGTGCCTTCCAATGAGACCACTTGTGAAAACTGGAAAGAGATACATCATCTAGTTTTTCATGTAGCGAATATTTTTTTTGCAATTGGGTTGGTTATTCCAACTACTCTTCACCTTCATATGATACTTCTTAGGGGGATGTTAACTATAGGTAAGATACCTAACTGAGACTTTATGTAACTTTTCTATAACTTGCATCAGATGGACTTTGTATTGGGGGTTTCAAAGGATTTACATACTTGTTAACTGCGTAACTGGGTCAATAAACTTTCTATACCTCAGTTTCCCCACGTGTCAAATAAGGGTAAAAATACCACCTCCTGGGGTTGTAAGAATTCGGTGAGTGTGAGTGTGATATCTGACTTACAGTAGTGTCTGGCACATCGTAAGTACTCTATAGTTTTAACTATCATTATTTGAATAGGCATTTACTTGCTGCAGCAAGTAAAGCAACACTGGGAACAAAAACAGTTACCCAGACAAAATAGTTCAAGTAAAATTTGGGGGGTGGTGTGCTCTGTTAACCCTGATGAAGCACGTTAAATTAATCCACATCAAAATACTAAAACAATCAACTTTACTATTTTAGCCAGTGATCCTTGACAGATTACTCTCTGTGTGATTATGTCCCTGGTGATTCATTTATTCAGGTCATTTTTGAGCACCTGTAATATGTCAAACAGAAATTGACAAATGCAGTCCCCATCCTTGAGAAAGACACTCTTTTGGGGGCTGGAGAGAAACAGATGGGCGGTCACATAGGACAGATCAGATGCTGTGATGCAGGTGTGCACCCAGTGCCAGGGAGAAATGGACTCCATGATGGGCTCAGCAGAAAGGCAGACCAGGGTCCACTGAAGAGACAACTTTGGAGCTGGTTTTGGGAAGATGAGGATTTCTCTGAGTGTGAGTGTGTATGGTATCCAGGTAAAAGGCACAGAGGAGAGGGAGATTCAGCATGTTGAGGGAGAACGAAGAGTAGCTCATTGTGCCTGAAATATATGACAGATGACAAGAAAGGGTCAAAGAAGGTGGTAGAAGGGTAGCTAGAAGGTAGCTTGTAGGACTTCTGTGGCTGTTACCTCTGAGTCAGGTAGGGATTACAGCAGGAGGAGCAGAGTACTGAGTGAAAAAATAAAACCACACCCTGTAAAAAGCAAAAGCTACTTATGACTTTTAAGACAGAGTTTTGGAGGTGGAACAGACCAAGGGAGATCATCTAGTCCAACACTTGATAAACAAAGAAACTGAGGCCTTGGAGAAGTTAAATGACTCATCCAAAATTAAGACCAGGAAAAAGTGGTCAAACCAGGACTATAATTCAGGTTCTCCAGCTTCTCAGTCAGTCCTTCCATTATGTTACCCTGTCTCCTTTAAGTAATAAGATTTTACATGTCTTCAATATTTGCTACGCAATATTACCTAAAGAACCTTAAATTTTTTATATTTTGGGCTATTATTCAGGTGCCCCAAATCATTCCGGTGAAATTTTAAAATTGCAAATGAATAACTTTTTTAAATGGGAGATTTAGTTTTTATGTGCATATGTGCTGTTGATATATTTGTGTTGATAATTGATATTGATAATTTTATTTTAAATTTAAAATATATATTGATTCTCCCATCATAAAACTGATCAAAAGAAACTGCAGATTTGCACAAACCCCTTAGAAAACAGTTCTTTAGTGTCGTCAAAACCTATAAAGTTATTCCCCTGGCTCACTGGCAGGTGATCCACCCTAACTAAGCAAGCAGTCACAAGAACAGATACATTTTTATGTATAAAGCTGTTTTTGCTACTTATCAAAAATTACAGCCAAAACATGTCACCCGTCTACCAGTAGGGAGATAGTTAAGTAAATTACGGTTTAATTAATTACAGTCATTAAAAACTATGTATATGAAGAGTTTTAATGAAATGGGAAAATCACTGCAATAAGTAAAAGAATACGTTTTTTTTTTTTTTTTTTTTTTTTTTTGCTGTACACCGGCCTCTCACTGTTGCGGCCTCTCCTGTTGCGGAGCAGAGGCTGTGGACGCACAGGTTCAGTGGCCATGGCTCACGGGCCTAGCCACTCCGCGGCATGTGGGATCTTCCCGGACCAGGGCACGAACCCGTGTCCCCTGCATTGGCAGGCGGACTCTCAACCGCTGCGCCACCAGGGAAGCCCAAGAATAGGTTTTAAATTGTGAATTCATTAGGTTTGCCATCAGGTAAAAATACATAAAGACTGTGAGGAAGTATTAAATATCAATAGTGGCTGTCTTTAAGTAGTAGAATTATGAAGTTGTTTTTCCTCCTTTAAAAAATGGTTTTTATACTTTACAAGTTTTCTGCAACAAAGTGTGTTTTGGTTTCGTTTGTTTTGGTAATCAAACAAAAACCAAAATGTAACTTCATGTGATATTTGTCTTAGGTATTTCTAAGATGCGTTTGGTTTATTTTATACATGGAGGATGACAAATGTATTAAGCTACATGCTGAAGCTACTCTAGACACCTAACATGCCCACTTCATTATTCAACAGGATGTACCCTTTACATCGTCTGGGCCACTCTCTACCGATGTGCCTTGGATATCATGATCTGGAACTCGGTGTTCCTGGGGATCAACGTTTTGCATCTTTCATATCTTTTGTACAAGAAAAGACCGGTAATTACTAACAATTAATTAATAAAGAAGAGACTTTAAAGCTGTTGCTTTTCAAGTACTTTGTTCGGACCTGAGAATGAGCATTTAACATCTTTAGGCCCTTTAATATCATTTTTCTGAAGATGAGACTTTCTATGAAAGTCTTTCTAAGACTTTCACTTTCTTTCTGAAAGTGAAATATTTGAGCACCACGAAATTTGTTCTACCGACGAGTTTTTAAAACGGCTTTAATCATTAGGGCAATTTAGACATGAGAGAACATGACAGTATTCTCTCTTTTTAGTCATCTAACTTCATTATTTATTTTGCCTATTGATATTCAAATGTCACTCTGGAAAATCTTTGCCTTGTTATAAAATTAAGTGCTCAGAGACAACTTCCGTGAACTTGCTAATGATTTACAAATAGCTTATGCTATTTTTAAAAATGTAATAGCTGTTTTTTTTCTTATGTCCAAAATACTCATTTAAGGAAATCACCATTTTTGGTGAGTTGTTATGAAAACACTAGTCTTTAACTTTTTCTTCTCCACTCCTTGTTGTATTTCCTTGGTCATACCAAGAACAGATGTAAACAGAATAGGAAAATAGCATGGCTCCTAGAAACCACTCCACAGCTGTTTGTTGACTGTCCAAAGCACATACAAATATTCAGTAAAGTAAAAGATAACCTGCTTGCTCTAATCTTATGTTCAAGGCCAGACATGCACATAGAAAACTATTAGAAAACAAGATAATTCATAGGAAATTATAATTTTGATGATACAGGTGATATATGTAATAGGCATTCCACTAGACTGTCATCTCCTCAAACATCGTAACCCAGTCTGTTTTGCGTACTGTATTAGTCAGTTTTCACTACATTATGCTGTGTAACAAACAATCCGATAGTCTCAGTGCCTTACAACAGCAACAGGTTTTTTTCCTTACCAACCTAATATATGGATTGTGGCAGCTGTGATTCTATTCCATGTGTCTTCTTCATTTCAGGGTCTCTGCTGAAGCAGCAGGTTCTATTTGGACATGCATTCTCATGGCAGAGAGAAAAATATAAGGGAACAAAAGAAACACCCAATGTTTCTTAAAACTTCTGCTCCCATTTCACTGGCCAAAGCAAATGACATGACCAAGCCTGATGATGTGGGAGTAGGATAGGATAAGAGGATATATGATCCTCTCACGGGGGTGGAAGCAGCAAATAGCTGGAAACAATAATATCATCTACCACAATTACTGTTGTATTCCCGGTTCCTGCCAAGCATGGTTAGCACTTAACTGGTGCTCAAGAAAACATTTGATAAGTGGATGCTTTCAAAGAGAAGAATTAAGAGGGCTTCATGAAGGAATTGGGACTTGAGCTAAGACTTGCAGGACGAGCAGATTATGAATATGAGTCCGTTTTTCAGTTTGCATGTTCATTGCTGTGCCACATTGGCTAGTGTGCATGCCGGAAGTGAGACAGATTTGTGAATTATTTTAAACACTCATTATGAGAGCTGTGGAGTGGAGAAGGTAGATGATAATAATGATAAGGATTTCAGCTTCTGAATATCAGAACTTACTAGAACCCCAAGTTCTGAACATAAGATTCAGAAGTTGCTGATGTGATGGTAGCACCAGGTAAGTAAATCACTTAGTATCTGTGCTTTCGTTTCTTCTCTGACAATAAACCTACCTTTTTGAAAAATATAAATGCTGGTACTTCGTTAAAATGAAACAGCAGGACAAGTGAGAGCATTGCAAAGGCTGCAGTGACATCTGAGCAGCCCTGGTCATCTGCGTCTGTAAGCTTCATGGTGTGGCTGCCGTAGATTTCATTGAGATGGATGATCATTTGAACCCCAAAGTTCATTCACATGCTGTACAGATTTCCCAGACTAATGCTGGGTGCAAAGACGGGGCTTGACCCAGGCCTTGAATAGTCTGACAGCAGAGGTGATTGAGCCATTTTGCTTTCCCTCCCTCTAGCATCCAGCCTTACTGGCCAGTGGGTTCTCTATTCTACCGAGATTATGGTAGCTCAGGATGAGACTACTACATGGAAACTTTTTTACTCTTCATTTTGCTCCAGAATAAATGAGAAGCAGCAGTTGCAGCTGTGGATGTTTGCTTTCCTATATTAACTCATTAGATAATAATTATATATAGAAAAAATGTTTAATGTATGTATCTTCATAAATTTGTTTCCAAGTTGATTCCTAATCTATGTACTTATTTTCTTGCTGTAATATTTCAAAGTTAGTGTAATTTCCTTCTGTGAAACAAAAGTATTCTAAAAATGAAAAGGTTTTACGTTGTTTATAGGAAATGCTAAGATTGGCAAGGTGAATGTTGTGACAGCATTCGAAACCTCTGCGGTTGCTTGGTAGCGCATAGAAAGAGATGTAATCAATGGTGCAGATCTTCACCATATGCTCACAGGGTTCAGTTTAACTGCAAAAGTGCCCTTTCAGCGTCTAAATTTACATCACCACTTACTCTTCTGTGTCAGATTCCACTGACCAACACACAGAAGGGTGATGGCATCCACTGCAGATTTGTTTATTCTCAAAAATCCCTATTTAGACCACAGAAGCCAATGTTTTGGTGTTGCTGCGTTAGTGTGGTATCTGGTCACTGCTGCCTTTCAGGTAAAAATCGAAAAGGAACTCAAAAGCATCTACCAGCGATTGTTTGAACCACTCCGTGTGCCTCCAGATTTGTTCAGAAGATTAACTGGACAGTTTTGCATGATCCAAACATTGAAAAAGGGCGAGACCTATGCTGCAGAGGATATAACCTCAGTTGACGACCGTCTGAGTATTCTCCTGAAGGGAAAGTAAGTGCTCTGTGGAAATCGAAATGCTTCGTTTGCCTGGAATCCGCTTCTGGCTTCTGGGTAGGAAATGAATGAAAGGAAATGTTGCCGACCAATGAAGGAAGTGATCACAGAGCTGGTTGGTGGTGAATTTTCATCAGACAACTGCATTTTAGAATATTACAGAGCAACATGGTAAAATTATGTAGAATTTATTGCTGTGAATCTTGTTGATGTCAGTGTTTTCATTTGTGAAGTTTTCAACTTTTTGGGAAGTTTTATTTAAATTTAACAAGGCAGAATTGTAATAGGTTTAAATTGGGTGTTAAAATTTAAGGAGCTTATGCGTATCTCAGAGGTGACTTGCTTAATTTTTTTGAACATCACAGAAATACAACTTCTAGGAATATCAGTCTCCTGGGGAGACAGCCAGTGTCTGTTCCCTCTCAAAAGTGTCCCAGTTTGAGTAATTAATTATATGGTCACTCCAGCTATAACAGCAATGATAACCATTGGAAGGCACATATCTTCTTCAATACATGTCTTTTTTCCCTTGTTGTTGGTGAAATTTATTTTGAAATTAATACTTGTGCCTCAGGAAGGGCTTTTTAATTATGTCAGTCACCTGTCGGGGGGGGTCTTTAAAATTTTACAAAATACAAACCCATAAGATTATGGAGATTTTAAGGCTTGTCACATTATGTGTGGATTATTATGCATTTATTAACACTAATTTCTGTTATCAGAATGAAGGTCTCCTATCGAGGACATTTTCTGCATAATATTTACCCCTGTGCCTTTATAGATTCTCCTGAATTTAGATCAACCCAGATGCACAAAGGTGAAAAATTCCAGGTATGTTTTGGCATGATTTTTAAGAAGATTGAAACTAGTTAATGTCTCATTCAAAATCCAAAGGATATGGATGGGAAAGTGGCCATGATTTACTGAAAGAAGAGATTACCATACGGAACATATAGTATGACCCCATTTTTGTAAACCTTAAAGTAGTGTGTATATGTACACAGGAAGAGGTCTAGAAAGATCTAACCTGATTTAGCCATTGTGTTAACACTGTTATTTCTGGGTTGTGAGTTTGATTGCTTTTTTGTGTTCTTCCTTTTTGCTTATTTGAATTTTTATGATTTCTCCACAGAGAACATCTAATGCTCTTGTTATGAGAAAAAAGGAAAATGTCAATTATAGATAATCAGTGTTCTTAAAACATGTAATTGGTTACTTTTATTGGGGAAAAACAGAAAACTGACTTTGCCCTAGAGAACCTACTTTGTTAATCCTTATGAAAAAAAACTGTAACCACTTTACTCTTTTAAATTTAATGAATATGTTTAAGGGCAAAGAATGAAGTTCTTCACAATTACAATAATTTGAACATGACTACTTAGCCTGATTCTTTTTTGTATCTTAAAAAAAGTACTCCATTATGTGACACTTTGTTCTGCTTCTTTCTGCGAGTGTCCAGCTCTCCTTTTTTATTCCCCTCATTATTGTTAGGAGAGTAACCAAGAAAATGGGTGAGAGTTTCCTTTAGTCTCAGTCTCTAGATAAACAGAAGTAAGGAAATATCCTGAGAACAGGTTTTCTTATGAGCCGGAGGGTAAATGTATTTAGGTAGGAAATGGAATAGAAGGGGATGCTATCACCTGAGGGAGGAAAAAAATCAGTGTTTCTTGATGACAGAATCTTATCTTTGAGTCTTATTCTGAAATGCCACACAATTTGGGATGCCACATGGAGATAAAAGGGCACATTCACAGACATTACTTAAGTTTATTTACAATGGTGTCAGGCCTGCCCTGCTCCTACCTTGCCTGAGTAACTGGCCTGAGTAACCACATACCTGGTTAAAGTTATGTGCATTTACTAGAAGGTCTCATATAAATTTACCACCTGGCTGCAGTGCTGGCTGCAAGCACACTGAGCTTAAGATAGAGGAGAAAGCAGCTGCTGTACCCTGTCTCCCCTCATTTACACTTTCCCTTGCGTTTTCAAGGGTCAGCTCTGCACTGAGGTTTATTCTTATAGTATCTTTAATCACCACCATCTACAAACTGGCACAGGGCCACTTCTTTTCTCTCTCCCTCTTTCCTCTGACCACCTTACAATTTCTTCTTCCAAAACCCAACATTTATCTGCTGCATCCATTTCTCTCTTTATAGTAGCAAGTGGTTTTACACAATAGCTCAGTTTCCTATAATCCTGAAGAGACTGGCATTTGGGGAAAAAGTGGGAACTGAACCTCCTCTGTTTCCAGAAGCACATAGCCCCTGGGATATAACATGTACTGTCTTTTCCACCGGACTTCAAATTATGTTATAATTATAATTAAATTAACAACAAGAAAGGCATTTCTGCCACTGGTCACAGTTCTTTTTCTTCTTGGGGACTAGGGATTGGGATTCGGTAGTTGAGAAATGTTCCTCATGTTTCTAAAAACATGACCAAACTCGAGGTACCTTAGCTGAGTGAAAGCTATTTATTCAGTCTTTCTGAAGACTAGTCAGCTTTTCTCGGCATAGAGTCTGGTGTGGCATTTCCTGATGGGTCAGTGGGTAAAACCTACCCTGGCATCATCGAGACTGTCTCCTGTACAGCTGGAGCAGATTCCCATCAGAGTAAGCCCTCGGGAAAGATTCTGTTTTGATTATTTACCAAATGTTCCTACTGGCAGATACTCAACAGTAAAAATAGCTGTTGCACATCTGTGTAGGAGTATATTGCCTCTTCCTGAAGCGAGTTCGCAGTGAAAACTGGCAGGTGCTCCCAGGACCAACTTTTCGCTTTCTGTGCCAGTGGCATTTACACCTGAGAGTCAATGGCCAGACGTCTCCGTCCACATGCCTTTTTACCTGCTAATCTCATTTTTCTCTAACTCTGAACAGTTACAAGTGTTCTGACAAGGAGCCGCTTCCTTTGCATTTTTCTTTCTTTAAATTCATTCTTTGGTAGGGGTGCTACTGAATTCTACCGTAGGGTGAAAGGAGGAAAGGAAGCAAGTGGACCCGATGACTGTCCCTTGAGATTACACAGTGAATGTTGTTCAGGAATGTGCGGTAATTATGATGACCGGCAGAGTGACAGAGCTGGGACAACGACTCTAAACTTCCAGCTGCCTCCTAGGTGCTGTGTTAGTACTTACAGACCCAAGCTGCTGCTTAGAACTGTTGGAGAATCTTGAGTATCATTATCACAAAAGGTAGTTTTTTGTGTTTGTTTCTTCTTTGTACAGTTTCATATCCAGCGAGCTTTGCCATTTCCATTTTTCTTTTGGATTTTACCTCCCGCTGTTGCCTTCCCATAGTCAATAGCACATCCTGTGCTGTGAAGCTTGAAAATCAAACCTTTATTGACTTTAAAGGAAGAAGAATGTCTTGGAGGCAGATGTCCAAGCTCTGGTGAAATAAACGAACACTGAGTTATAACTGGCTTTTAAATAAAACCTTATCTTAGTGTTAAGTAAATCTTTGGGTTAAGTAACAAAGCGATTTAATCTGCCAGTCTTGACTCTGCTGTGTTTTAGTGCAGATGAAAACTCAGTAAGAATTAGCTGAACAGACCACCTCCAGGACATTTTTATGTTCCTGGTGTGTGAAACTTTATGCAGCACACAAAGAAAATAATAAATTCTCCCCTGAGGACAGTCAGTCAGTCACAGTGTCAGACTGCCATTCCCATTCCAGGACATTCAGCAATTCCCTCCGACGCTCTTTTCCTTGATAAGGTCTTTTCATTATGTGAGGGCGTAGGATTGGTTTGGGACTGATCCAGCGCCTTGAGGTAATCACAGCAAACCCGGTTACAAACGCTTAGTCTAATTCCCTACCTGAGAGAAATTCTTTCGTGTCTTCCATTACCGTGTTTGCTTTTATTTCTTCTGTGAAATTCTTCACAAGAACTCAAGCATGGCACTGCTGAGGTACCCTAATAACCTAAGAAGCAAATGTATTTCATGGAAGCTTTAAAAATTCCTAGATTGCATCATAAAAACTCTTCATTAAAGATATGTTTCACTTGACTGTTGTAACAGGAAATCATTAAGTAAATCTATTTGACAGTAATGAAGCATTAGCTATCCACTGAAATGACCTCAGTCGATATGCTAACTACCTGCTTCCAGCTAAATGCCTGCTCTTAGGGACTTGTAAGACTCATACATACTGTAGGTATAGCTTACTATTTGAATATTGTTACTACATTTAAATTGAATAATAATTTTAACAGGTTTAAAATCGTTTTCCACCATCAATAAGAAATGGTTGCCTAGTCGCATGTAAATCAATGAAGTCAGAACACACCCTCTGACCATACACAAAAATAAACTCAAAATGGCTTAAAGACTTAAACATGGGACATGCCACCATAAGACTCTTAGAAGAAATCATAGGCAAAACATTCTCTGACATAAATTGTATCAATATTTTCTTAGGTCAGTCTCCCAAGGCAATAGAAATAAAAATAAAAATCAACAAATGGCACCTAATCAAACTTACAAGCTTTGGCACAGCAAAGGAAACCATAAACAGACTGAAAAGACAACCTACGGAATGGGAGAAAATATTTGCAAACGATGCGACCGACAAGGGCTTAATTTCCAAAATATACAAACAGCTCATACAACTCAACAACAGCAAAAAACCCAATCGAAAAATGGGCAGAAGACCTAAATAGACATTTCTCCAAAGAAGAAATACAGATGGCCAATAGGCACATGAAAAGATGTTCAACATCGTTAATTATTAGGGAAATGCAAATCAAAACTATAATGAGGTACCACCTTACACCGGTCAGAATGGCCACCATTAAAAAGTCTATAAATAACAAATGCTGGAGAGGGTGTGGAGAAAAGGGAACCCTCCTACACTGTTGGTGGGAATGTAAGTTGGTGCAGCCACTGTGGGAAACAGTATGGAGGTTCCTTAGAAAACTAAAAATAGAATTACCATATGATCCAGCAGTCCCACTCCTGGGCATATATCCAGACAAAACTATAATTCAAAAAGATACATGCACCCCAATGTTCATAGCAGCACTATTCACAATAGCCAAGACATGGAAACAACCTAAATGTCCATCAACAGATGAATGGATAAAGAAGATGTGGTACATATATACAACGAATACTACTCAGTCATAAAAAATAATGAAATAACGCCATTTCCAGCAACATGAATGAAACTAGAGATTATCACACTAAGTGAAGGAAGTCAGAAAGAGAAAGACAAATACCATATATCACTTATATGCAGAATCTAAAATATGACACAAATGAACCTATCTATGAAACAGAAACAGACTCACAGACAGAGAACAGACTTGTGGTTGCCAAGCAGGAGGGGGGTTGGGGGAGGGATGGAGTGGGAGGCTGGGGTGAGTAGATGTAAGCTATTATATATAGAATGGATAAGCAGCAAGGTTCTACTGTAGAGCACAGAGAACTATATTCACTATCCTATGATAAACAATAAAGGAAAAGAATATTTAAAAAGAATGTATATGTATAACTGAATCACTTTGCTGTACAGCAGAAGTTAACATTGTAAATCAACTATACTTCAATAAAATAAGTGGCTTCCTACTGTATATAAAGCAGATAAACAACAATGACCTACTATATAGCACAAGGAACTGTATTCAATATGTTGTAATAACCTATTATGGAAAAGAATCCGAAAAAGGAGATATATATATATATATATATGTATAAATGAATCCCTTTGCTGTATACCTAAAACACTGTAAATCAACTATACTTCAATTTTTTTTTTTTTTCTTTTTTTGCGGTACGCGGGCCTCTCACTGTTGTGGCCTCTCCCGTTGCGGAGCACAGGCTCTGGACGCGCAGGCTCAGCGGCCATGGCTCACGGGCCCAGCCGCTCCGCGGCATGTGGGATCTTCCCGGACCGGGGCACGAACCCGTGTCCCCTGCATCGGCAGGCGGACTCCCAACCACTGCGCCACCAGGGAAGCCCTACTATACTTCAATTTTTAAAAGACATTTAAAAAAATATAGGAAATGGTGGCTAAGCAAATTATAGCATCATTTTGAAAGTATTGCCTCAGGGCAACTTGAGGTTATTAAAATGGTTGAAGAAAAGTTAAATGTATATACATCACCTAAGTGCAACGACGACTTCTTTTCTTGGATGATTTCCGACTCCTCTTTTAACTTCTTCCCCCACTGTTCATGAACTGTATCTTCCAAAGGCATGGATGACATCTGCGCAAAATGAAGGGACCTCAACATTCCTAACCCTTTCTTTAACACTTGGGTGCCGGACTGGGCCACTGTGTGTGCCCGGTGCTCACTTTCTCTAATTACTCCTCTAGAATGTTACTCGGTTGCCTTCTGTTTGCGTGCCCATCTCCTACTATCTCTGGGAACTCCTCAGGACTGGCTTATATGGCTCTTGACCTTATACTTGACCTTATACTTCCTTAAATCTTTTTTTTCCCCTTGGTCACATGTCTTTACTTATTATCAGCTTCCTCCACTAGAATGGAGGCTTCAGGACATCGTGTTCAGCTGTTCTTTGTATGCAGGATTCTTGATGGTGAGTCAGCCTTGTGGTCACTTCACCAAATGCCTTTCTCTGTGACTGTCTTGATGAATCTAGGACACATTGGGTAGGGTTTGGCCTGGTGGAAAAATATGCCTGGGCTAGAAGTCAGCAGTGCTCACTCCACCATTCATTAACATGTGTACCTGCCTAAGTGTTGTGGTGCTTCTCATTTGTTTTTTTATAAATTTATAAATTTATTTATTTACTTATTTATGGCCGCGTTGGGTCTTCGTTGCTACACGCGGGCTTTCTCTGGTTGCGGCAAGCATGGGCTACTCTTTGTTGTAGTGCGCGGGCTTCTCATTGCGGTGGCTTCTTTCTCTTGTTGCGGAGCACAGGCTCTAGGCGCCCAGACTTCAGTAGTTGTGGCCCGCAGGCTTGGTAGTTGCGGCTTGTGGGCTCTAGAGCGCAGGCTCAGTAGTTGTGGCGCACGGGCTTAGTTGCTCCGCGGCATGTGAGATCTTCCCGGACCAGAGATCGAACCCGTGTCCCCTGCATCAGCAGGCAGATTCTTAGCCTCTGCGCCAGCAAGGAAGCCCCCTGGTGCTTCTCATTTGGCATCTGGAAAATGAGGAAGAATCTTAGCCGTCTTACCTCAAAGGCAGTTTTAAGGACCTGCTTACATGATAGATGTAAAAGCACCTTAAATGTTAAAGTACAATACATACTTAAAGTGAGCGGCATTATGTGTACCTGTCATTTCTTACTCATTCTCTACCATTTTCCCCTGTTCTGTATTTGTCAAAACACTTACTGCCACCTGAGATTGTCACATTTCTTTATTCCTCATCGGCTTCCTCCACTGGAATGTAAGCATCACAGGGCAAGGATCTTGGCTTTTTTGTTCACAATGGTAACCTCAGTGCCTTGAACCGTGTCTGGCATAAAGTACGAGCCTCACAATGTATGTTGAAAGAATAAATGAAATTTAGTGTTTTACGGAGCCATAGAGCTGCTGATGCATTTCTTAAATCCCAATGTGTTTGGTTTGGGGGATTTATTGTTTAATGTATTTAATATTATTTAATAGAATAAATGAGTGCAGCTTTATTTTTCTAGGAACACTGACCCACGTTTTGTAGCCAAACCCTCTAATTTACTAAAGGTCAGATTTCAACCACTGACATAAGGAGAGAAGCTGGGTTTTCTGTTTTCTCTCCTAGTAGACATAAATACCTCCTTGTCATCTGAAATGTGTTTAATTTTTTTACTAACCAAGGGTAAAGAGCTCCTTTGGAAATCTTTGCTCTGAGCCCAGATATGACTTCATGTCAATTTAGAAACCTTTATTAACCTCCCACTTGGACAAGCATTGGGTTTAATGTTGAAGATGTAAAAATGGTTTTTGCCTTCAACAGTATTTGAGTTCATATGTTAATTTCTTCATCGGTAAACCTGCACTGAGCGCCACTCAGTGTTGGAAGCCAGGCATTCAGTATGAAGATGCACAGTCCCTGCCCTCAGGGTGCTCAGGAGAGAGAGTGGACCACGGATGAGCTTGAGTTCAGTGACAGGAGTGCCACGTGAAGCTGACAGAAGGACCTGCGTGGGAGGAAGGGTGTCCTGACCCTGAACTTGGAGTGAGGGCGTGGCCCCTTGCCCTGGAGAGAGGATGTATTTAAGGAATACTTAAATTCTGTGTAGTGCAATTACAATGCTTTCCCATTTTCCTATATAATAACACTTAAGGAAAAGGTGTGGTTTCCCAGTTCTGAGCTAACGGGGGGATCTCTGTGTGTGTCCCCAGTGGGCTACCCTTGGTAGGTCACACTCAAGAAATACCTATGACAGAAGGACCCAGAGAAGGACCCTTACTAGCCATATTTATCAGTAACCATCTGGGCCCTAAAACCAATTCACGTGAGTTTGCTTTCTCATTCTCTAGTATAATTATCTGGATATAAAGAAATATTTAGCCATAAATTGTACATCCAATTGAGACATCAGTCTAGCACACTCTGTAGCAGTACTATTGACACGGTGGCCATTCTTCTATCACCAGACCTCACAAAACAGAACAACAAAACTTGAAGACTTTGCTTTCATTTAGTCTACAGATTGCTTGGTTTTAAATGTAATGTTATACTTAGTTATAGAAGCGAGTGTGTATGGATCTTATTTTAACTAATATGACAAAGCATTGCTATGATAATATCCACTAAATTATTCTACTCTTCCCTCCCCCCAAGTTACTAACATCATAATTCATACACATTTTTCTCTCTGTTTCTTTGGCAGGTCACCATTATTGCAGATGATAACTGTAGATTTTTATGCTGGTCAAGAGAAAGATTAACTTACTTTCTGGAATCAGAGCCTTTCCTATATGAAATATTTAGGTATCTTATAGGAAAAGACATTACAAATAAGCTCTACTCATTGAATGATCCCACCTTAAATGATAAAGTAAGTGTTTTTCTGAGTCTGTTTTGTTAAATACATATGTATAGTTAGGTATATCTCCTTTTATGCAATATATATTTTCCTGAATCTTCATTAATTAGTCATATGTTAAGTGAAGTGGGGATGCTTGTAATTTAGAGACCCTTCAGGGAATCATTTCTCAAGCGTGAGGAAATATTATGCAATTATTATATTTTCCATGACCTGGTGAGGTGTCTGTGAATGTCAGGGACCTCCATTTGTGGTGATGAGGTGCTAACCTCTTCATAAAGAGTCTTTCAAGCAATCTAAGGAAGATGATAAATGAATGGAAGAACTAGCCAGTGGTATAGGCCATGGAAGGAGGGGCAGGGGGAGGTTGCAGACTGATAAAGGCTGATCAGCGCCAGCAAGCGGGAGGTTGGCTTTTTAACCCTGTGTTTTCCAGTCTTTCACATTCTACTGGTCAGGTACCCTCCCAGAACGCCCATAAGTGACGAGAGGTATGGGATGGAAGCCTGCGTCCATTCGGTTAGGAATTTCAGAGCTGTCTAGATCTCCAACAATTTGCAGTTTGATCTCCACTTCCCCACATTTGCTTAGAAGGAAATTAAAATGATTACAGAAGAGAACTTGCAAACCTTGTTTCCGTGATAAGTACTGTTCTCCAGGGACTATGAGTATGGGTGTGTGTACTCTTCGAGTCATCTTGGTGAAGGCGGTTATCAAATTAGGTTGGTGCTTATTATTTTTCAGATTCATAAATAGGCTATTGAGTATATTACATTTTTCCTAATGTATTTGTAGTAATAGCTTATAATAAAAATTACAGCTACCATTTATTGGGCACTGACTGTGTACCGGATAGTCTTCTATTTCAAGGAAAAGTAAATGTTACTTACAGGGAATAGGTGATCTAAGTCTCACGGCACTCAGAAATCTTACAACTTTGCTTTATAGACGGTCCAAAAGTTGGACCACCAGCTCAGCCTTTGCACACAGCTGTCCATGCTGGAAATGAGGAACAGTATAGTCAGCTCCAGTGAAGATGAAGACGGCTTACACCAGTTTCTTCGGGGCACCTCCAGTGTTTCCTCTCTTCGTAAGTTATCTCCACACTGGGATTCTGATGGATATTGCTAGAAAAGAACAAATGACAACTTTGATCAGAAAAGTAACTTTTCAAGTAGCAAGTGTTTGGCAACCTAAAGGTAACAATAAAAATAATCAAAACTTTTCTAGCTTTTTTTTTTTTTGGATTGCACATCAGTTAAAATCCAACTCTAGAATGCTTATTTCCATTTCAGAAACTGTCCACTTGTTTTGCCATATGCTTTTCTCAAACACCGGTTCAGTAGAATAGTATGAACGAGTCCATACGGTTTGCTGGGTATCCAAGCCTTGTTGTTTTCATGATTTTAGTGGAAGCCTAGGCCCAGCATCGTGTTTAAAATGGTAGGACGCAACAGCTGGAGGTTGTACAGCCAGCTGTTATCTCAGTGTGACCACCAGAAGTTAACAGGTGAGTGGGTAACGGAATTTTCCTGAAGATGAAGAAGGCCACTCAACACCCCTGTGAGTCTCCTCATTCACACCAAGAGGCAAGTTTTCCAAGATTCCACTATAGTTTAAATTGTTTAAAAACATTTTAAATAATACTAATGGCACAGATGTTGAAGATCAAATGCTTAACATTAATGCTTAAAATTATTTTAAGAATTATTCCAAGAAAGGTAGTATAAGACTGTGGAACAAATTCACGGGAAAGAGCAGACAGGCAGACAGATTCTCTCACTGCATAAGCTAAAAATTATTAATCTTTACAATTGTATGTTAATCCAAGGTAACTTTTAAGAAAATCCAGATACGCATTTAACAACCCTAAGCGTTTATGTAAATGATCTTGTAACTTTGGATGCTTTAGATAAATCGGATTAAGGATTTTAAGTATCGCATAGTCAGGAGAGGCTGGAATTGACAAGGCCATGTCAATGTAAGCTTCAAAGCAAAGTCTAGGCATAGAAATGCATTGTAGGCCTAAAAGAGATTTCAGGAACAACGCAAATGAGAACGTGGAAATGGCTATATTTTATTCCAAAGTAACTTTTAGAAAGTACAGCTGAGGTTGACCAAACTCTGAATCTACTAGCATGTCAGATGTGTTATCTGCCTTGTTGAAACAGTTTGATGGTCGGTAAGCATTTTCAAATGGACCCATCCTAATTACATGTACAGTGATTTCTAAGAAAGGCCAGCAGAAAGGGAATTACAGTGAAATATTGTATGTGAATTATTTTTCCTGTAGAATATCTTTTTTTGTAGTTTTTTTTTTTTTTAGTCCCACAGTCTTGCTTAGGAAGCCCTGAGACTGGGCAGTTTATACTATGGCCATTCGTTTTCTTAAAATCAGTTTTGTTTTTCTGTAATATTTTCTTGTATAATCTAAATCTTTTGGACATTTTAGAAAAAGAAAAAAAGCTTCTCTAGAGTATGTTCTTTAAAGAGAATTAGAACATGTTTTCAAGTTTAATGTTTGCACTGTACTTGCCTTTGGAAACCTTTATTTCCAGGTGTTCCGTGGATGGATCACACACGTTGTGCATACAGACCTGGGTCCTTGCTCTAATAATTCTTAGCTGTGTCACTTGGAGTAAGCCGTATGACCTTTCTAATCTGACATGAGCTGTCATATCTCAGCACAGGCCTGGATCTGGTCACAACTCCTGCTCTGTTTCCTTCCCTCTCCCTTATAGCGAATCGTGAGTTTAATCCAAAAGTCCGTTCCCCACATGGATGATTGAAGCTTCTGTGTCTGTGAAGAAGTAGGCAGCCCTTGGGGGCAGAGGGGGCAACTTTACTTCTCAGTTCCCTTGTCCAGTTGTACTTTGCTGTACTGAAAATGTGTACAACTTGCTTATGTTGTTTATTTACTTATTTTAGCCTTAGGTTTATTAGACAAGATCTTACATATTGATGCAAATGCAGAGAGCCACATATGTGTGCATACTTTTGAGTGTGTGTGTGTGTGTGTGTGTGTGTGTGTGAACCGCACAGCAAATCCATGTTCATACCTGCTTCGTGTTTTTTTTGCGGTACGCGGGCCTCTCACTGTCGTGGCCTCTCCCGTTGCGGAGCACAGGCCCCGGATGCGCAGGCTCGGCGGCCATGGCTCACGGGCGCAGCCGCTCCGCGGCATGTGGGATCTTCCCGGACCGGGGCACGAACCCGTGTCCCCTTTATCGGCAGGCGGACCCCCAACCACTGCGCCACCAGGGAAGCCCCCTACCTGCTTCCTTTTGACCAGTCTTCATTCTTGGCATCACTCCTGCAGTTTAATGAAAGACATTATTATTTGAGCACAACACTGATACTAATTATGAATTATTTAATTCACCCTATCGCGTGATTCATTAAAAACTGGTTAGTTCTTGTTTCTCTTACTTAGATTTTATCCTGGAACTACTGAAGGCTGTTTTCGTTTTTCTCTTGCCAGATCCATCAATATGCCATCGACTTTTCCAAATTACAAATTACATTCCTTGTAAAGCAGAGAATACAAAACCAATCTCTCAGGACTGTTAGGCTGAAATAACGAAATTTCGCACACTTTGAGCATGCAGTAGGCCTCAGTCAATGTTAGGTCCCTAAAACAAGGGCCTAAACTCTTACTAGTCTGGATTTTTGATGGGCACGTGGGGGCAGCTGGGGCAGCTGCTCTCAGCAACAGTATCAGCTTCATGAATGCTAGTGGAGAGAAGGGCACAAACATTTATTGACAATAGCAGGTGTTATTTTTTTCAGGTATTCTCTATACATAATCACATTTAATCTTCACTGCAGTCTACACAGAGGAGAGGTATCTTAGCTTTCACTAGATGATGCAGTGCCAACAGACGGTTCCCCGAATCTCTGGCTGCAATGCTTTCTTTCTCCTTCACCTGCACACTGGATGCTGCTCCAGCTTGTATCCTCCACACTCTGGAACACCAAAGGAGCAGCCGCTGTTTGGGTAAGCTGCCACTCGTGGCATAGGGAGGACAGTGGTGGCAGAATCACCCCACGGCTCTTAAAACTCCTGTTTTGGGCTTCCCTGGTGGTGCCGTGGTTGAGAGTCCGCTGCCGATGCAGGGGAAACGGGTTCGAGCCCCGGGCCGGGAAGTTCCCACATGCCACGGAGCGGCTACGCCCGTGAGCCATGGCCACTGAGCCTGTGCGTCCAGAGCCTGTGCTCCACAACAGTGAGAGGCCCGCGTACCGCAAAAAAAAAAAAAACCTTCTGTTTTGAGGTAGCACTTGCCACTTTCACTCATGTCCCCTGGACCAGAGAAGTCACTTGGCCAGAACCACCATGAATGGGTGGCTCTTTAATCCTCCTTCAGGGGCTACACAGGAAGGGAGGGAAAGCAGGCATGTTGACAATAACACAGTCTACCGTGATGAGTATCATTTCACTTTACCGAGAGGAAATTGGGAATATGAGATGTGTACTCACTGTTCCAGATCCTCAGGGGGAGGTGCTGGCAGACAGACATATCCTGTCTGATTCCTCAGTCCATGATTTTAGACCATATTGCCTCTGTGGTTTAAAAAGAAAAGGAAAAAAAATGCATGAAATGTTTGACCGGTGCTTTATAATTTACAGGTCACTTTCACACCCATTCTTGCATTTGAACCTGATGACTCTGCCAGCTGGGCACAGTGGCCGCTATTACTCACCTCTTTGCAGACGAGTCCACTACACTTAGGGAGAAGGTAGTGTTTGCCAAAGGTCACTTCTTCCCCCTCCATCCCACTTCCTTCAAGAAACCTACCATCCCCCAAATCCTTCATTAGGACCAAGCAGTGCCACAAATACGTTTTCTTAGACCAGTTAATTTCCATTTCAAAGAAAATGTTGGACTTAATCGTTGTATGGAGGTTCTACGCAGGGACATTTAAAATTATCCAATAATATTCTCCAGTCAGTTAGCTTTCACATTGCCTCACATAGGTACTTACAGAACGATGAGCAATGCTGCTCTGTAAAAACTAAATTTATTTTATATATTTTCCTAACCAAAAAACTTTGACATTATTCATTCTAGTCATTAACTCAAACGTAGATTTAAATATTAAAAGCCATTTCAATATTTCTCATAATTATTTTTTAAATGAATATCAGGATGTACCCATTCATGGTGGTTCCGGCCAAGTGACTTCTCTGGTCCAGGGGACATGAGTGAAAGTGGCAAGTGCTACCTCAAAACAGGAGCTTTAAGAGCCATGAGCTGAAAAGTCTTGGAATCTCTAGGCTCCCCTTTCCATCTCTTTCTGTCTGTGTTTCAGCTTTTTGTTTTCTTTTGTTTGTCCTATAGAGCAGAGATTCTTAAACATATCTATGCATATGCGTAACTTGGAGATCTCATGAAAGGCTTTGGTGCAGCAGATGGGGGTGGGGCCTGGAAGTCCATGTGTTTATTAACAGGCGCCCACGTGATGCTGATGTGGCTGGTCCCTGAACTATGCCTTGAGTAGTGAAGCTGTAGAATTCCCTGCATTCTGGAATTTGGCTGATTGCATTCCCCTGGTTGTGATTAAGATGTTTCTTGTATTTCCTTGAGGCTCACATAGATTCTGGTGAAGGCTCTACTTTTTTTTTTCTTTTTGCGGTACGTGGGCCTCTCACTGCTGTGGCCTCTCCCGTTGCGGAGCACAGGCTCCGGGCGCGCAGGCTCAGCAGCCATGGCTCACGGGCCCAGCCGCTCCGCGGCATGTGGGATCTTCCCGGACTGGGGCACGAACCTGTGTCCCCTGCATCGGCAGGCGGACTCCCAACCACTACGCCACCAGGGAAGCCCCAGGATCTCTGCTCTTTACCAGGGTCTGGATTCCACTTCAAACGATCATTTAAAGGCAAGAAAGTAAAATAATGAAATAGTCTGAGAAAAACTTTCCTGTTTATTCACTAGCACATACTCCAATTAATTTAACTCTTTTTCGCTTTCCTGTTGCTTCATTTACTTGAGTTCCATGTTTAGAAGTGCGATTGTGAGATAGGATGTCCAGGACGTGTGAGAAGGATTTAATGCCCTCAGATGGATATAAGTTTTCTTCTTTCTGCTCCTGGACCAACGTGCTCATCAGGGTGCCTTGTCATCTCCTTGTCTTTCCTTCCTTACAAGGTTTGGCTCCCTACGTGTGATGTATAAAACACACACACACAGAGATCGACTGTACTTGGCAGTTCCATCATGATAAGTGGTGCTGAGCAAGGCATTGTCATGGCAACAGGTGGACATACTATGTTTCCTTGAAAGTTGAGAACTTTATTTTAGTTAATTGGGGTTAAATAAACCTATTGTTTGGTTTGTTTTTGGAAAATCCTGAGTCAGTGTAGGTGATCCAGTCAGAACTCATCTTTGAAAGATTTTGCTAGTTTAAACCGTGTATTTTTTCAGAAATTAAAATTCATGATTTCTTAGATAGACTATGGAATAGAGATATTTATTACTGACAAAAAAACCTTTACAAGTATTTGTTGTTATTAATGTTAAGATGGTGCTGTGGACAGTGTACTAATTTCGTATGACCTAGATGCACAGGTCTGCTCTAAGCTGAGTTAGTTTGCATCTGGTTCGTATTCTTGGCTGTAAAGACTAGGCAGCATATCTGACGTAATGAGTCTCCCTCACCTCTCTTATCTATTTTTTTTTACCTGGAAAGATACAAAAAGCCAATACAACCTTCTTGTTTCATGAAATAGTCTGTTCAACCCAATTTGTATTTTGTTCCCCCTGTGAACAACGGTAGGCTTATACACAACAAGCTTTACATAAAATTATAGGGAAAGAGAGAGACAGGGATGTGATCGGGCAGTAGGTACCCAGGGGAAGAGCCCGTGAGCCGTTCTCAGACCCGCCAAGAGGGCTAGTGAGAAGCAGCGCTCCTGTATAGTCGAGCAGGGTGCAGCTGGGGGAGGTTAAGTAACCTGCTTAGGGCCACTGGGCCAACCCTGAAACAAAGAAGTGGTGAGTTGGTTACAACAGCGGTCCCCAACCTTTTGGGCGCCAGGGACCGGTTTCCTGGAAGACAGCTTTCCCGGGGGTGGGCATGCAGGCGGGGTGGGGGGATGATTCAGGTGGTAATGCGAGCAATGGGGAGCGGCAGATAAAGCTTTGCTTGCTCACCTGCCACTCACCTCCCGATGTGCGGCCCAGTTCCTAACAGGCTGCAGATCAATACTGGTCCGCGGCCCGGGGTTTGGGGACCCCTGGGTTACAAGGTCTTGCCTTGCTTTGGCCCTTACGCATAACCATACGTGAGCGTAAACTTGTTTGGGGATATTCAACCCCTACTGCAGCCACTGACACATGCTGACCACTGTCATACATGTTCTCATTTAATCTTCACAACCCCCCAGTGAGGTAAGTGTTACGTTTCCCCCGTTTCAGGTTGAGGAGTACGACAGTCATCTCCTCTGGGTCCTTGGAGCACAGCCCCTCCTGGCTGGGGGACCGTCTCCAAGGCCCACACTCTCACCAACCCTCTAAATGGCCTCTATCCTCATCCAGCATTTTCTCATCTGTAAAATGACTGTAAAAGGATTTTACTGGTTATCTATTTTTAGTCTTTTAAACAAAAATTTTCTTAATTATCAAGTTAATATACACACATAGATATCAAGTAGTAAAGAAAATATCTCAGTGAAAAGAACTGACCCCCTCCAACCTAACTGCTCCCTAAGAGCAATCACATTGGAACAATTTTTGTCTAAAATGATGAATAATGGGCTGTTATTCGATTTATCCTCTTAACCTTTATCTCCTAACCTAACTTAGCTCACTTTTAACTTCCTTCCCCCTTCTGCTCAGTATGACACTACTAGTTTTTATTCCTTTATTGTTTACCTTTGTAACATTAAATAGTACACTTAAACCTCCATTTCTTTTTTCTCTTTGAAACATTGTTTAAAGGTGAGGACATTAGCACCCCTACCATTAGCATCCCTACCCTTACTTACTCTTTACCCCTGCTACCTTCAAACTGTTGTCTCATCTTTAACTTTCAAACAATCAAGGTTGATAACATACACATTTCTGTTCCCTCTTTTGTTTTCAAATTGTTTTTAATGTGGTAAAATACACATACTATGCAAATTACCATCTTATCCATTTTAAAATTATGGTTCAGAGGTATTAAATACGTCTGTTCTCTTTGCAGTTAGGTCTTCCTTGCTTTGTCTGTGGGTTGTTTTGTAAAGTTTAAAACAAGTAAATAGTGTTGACATTATGGTTTATTCAGAACCCAATAGTGGGCTATGACTACCCCTTTCTTTAGGTTCCAGTGTCATGATTCCTGATCTCTTCAAAGCAGACTGTTTCTAATAAGTTCAAATGGATTCTGCTTTTGTCAAACACAAACATAACACTACAGTTTACTTCATGCCTTGCCTCTCCTTTTTTCCCCCTGAAGTTTTTTGTCGCTTTGCTCTTAGGGCTGTCTTAGTCACCAGATCCCCCGTATCTTAAAGCTGCTTTTTCTTTCGGGTGAATCCATTTCATTTCTCCTTAAACTCTGAGTAGTTATTTCACCTTTGAGCCATGCCTTTTCATACTGCTTTCTGTTTTTACGGGCATCTCCAGTGGCCTCTCTTTTTCCTTATCCTTGCCTTTTTGGTCTCACATCCCCGCTCTCTCAGGCCTTCAATTCCGTGTCCCCTTTTTCTCAGACCTTCCTCACAGAGCTTCTCACCCCGGACTGGTGATTCTCTGGGTCTGTTGCACAGCTGCCATCCCGGAACCGCCTTCCCTGTTCCCCGGAGTTTATCCACCAGCTCTGCAGCCCTAAAGCTTTCTCTTTGGGGCAGAAAAGGGCTGCAGGACTCTCGCTGTTCCGTAGCTACTCACACCTGTTGCCATGCAGCTCAGGGCCCCGACCGCCCATCTCAGGAGTCGGGAACTGATCTGAGAACCTCCCATAGGAGCCACTAGCCACCTCTTCCTCCCCGTAATTGTGATAATCTGTATACTTCCTTGCTTGAGTCCCTCAGTGCTGGTGCTGAGTCCCTCCAAGGGAAATTAGGTACAAAGGCCAAACCTACCCTTCTTCAGAAAGCTTCAGTCCAAATTCAGTTTCTACAATTTAAAACAATCTTATGACCTCAATGAAAAGAACCTCTTTTTAATTTAAAAAAGTTTTATGATGTAAGTAGGTAAAGGCAGGAAAGGGGATGATAATCCTTTCTAGCAAAGAAGCCATTAAATTTTTCCCCTTGGGAGGGAGGGAGACGCAAGAGGGAAGAGATTTGGGAACATATGTATATGTATAACTGATTCACTTTGTTATAAAGCAGAAACTAACACACCATTGTAAAGCAATTATACTCCAATAAAGATGTTAAAACAAACCAAAAAACAAATGACATTTCCCAGCCTAAAAAAAAAAAAAAATTTTTCCCCATTCCCATTCATCAAAAAATGTATAATCTAATAAAAATTCTAATCCCCTGTAAGGTTTTTAATTACTTGCTAAAGCAGTTGGCCAGATGGTTCAACATAATAAAAATAAGAACACTTTGAAAGGAATGAAGTAAATGTCATCAAAGTTAACAGAAAAAAGGGGGAAAAATCTTACCATATTATATCGGATAGTTTACAGAAGTGTCACTCCTTGTTAAAAAGTGTATTTCTGAAGCAGAGCGAGAAGTCATTCGACAAACTTCATATCACGGTCCTGTACTTACTTGAAGATCAAACTTGAGGTCGCTTATTCATTCTCTGGAACACATGTGACCTTCACTCTGGATTTAAGAACAACAAATATGTCTGTTTACTTTTTCCTGTGAGGAGAGGCCCTCAGGCCCTCATGTAATCTTAAGCACCTGAAACAGAAATAAGCTTAATAAGGATAGGGCTGTATCAAAGGGAATGTCTCTTACCTAACTTTTTACCACTCTGGATAGCAGAGTTTCGATGGATTCTTATGTAAGATCGCCGTGGTCTGTGTAGAAAAAGCCTTCCTGGGGTTCTGTAACTCGGGACTTTAGGAAGACAGGAAAAGGCCTGGCAGGGCAGCCTGAGCCCATCCTCCGTGGAGGCCCCTGGCTGGTTTGCAACTGCAGGCAATGACCCTCAAGGACGCACAGTGGGTCTTAATCACCAGCTCCTTTTCTTCTCAACTAGGATGCAGCACGAGCCACTGCCTGAACAGGTCTGCTGAGAAGAGACTCTTTTCCCAGATCCAAAGCCCCCCTTGGGTATCCCCAGTGTTGTCACCTCCTGTGGTCTGGCGTGTGTGGAGGTGTCCACTGTTTGGTTCAGGGCTCTTACCTCTAAGTCTGTCTTCTGCATTTGCTCAGAGCCCGTGTTTCTGAGTTTTGGGTTTTTCTCTTACCCTCAGGAGGGCTGCCTGGTGTTCCCGTTCTCTTTCCCACCTGAACACACCGAACGTGGTACACAGCTCAGAGTAAATTCTGCTCCGCTGGCTGTGCCTTTTCCAGGCCTTGCTATCTGTGGAAGGGATATGTACGTCTTCTTGGCAGGATGGTTTTTGGGGTTTTTGTTTTTGTCACGTGGTATAATACGAAACATCCCCCAAGCAAGAGTAACTCGATGGAGCCGTTTAACAATTTCACACCTGATAAGTCTGGACTGAAGTTCAGTCTAAGACATTTGTTTTACATCCTTTGAGAATAAACTGTGTTAATTGGCAGCCAGTGCCAATTGGAAGGTGTTGATAGCTGATAGCCCAAAATAATGCTAATTATCTCTTCTTGATTATAATAAACACCAAAGGATATAGTTAACCACTTCTGTCTCCCAACTCTGAAAGCGGTTTTAATAGAAAAAGGATAAAAATCAGTTTTCTGGAAAATTTGTGGATACGGAATGATTTGCCCCTCTAGAATTTGGGATAAATGAAAAGTAAAGCATTATACGGAGGTCATGAACCTCACAGTAACGTCCTCGAGGGGCAAAAGTGACTTGAAAAAGCATTTGGCTAAAGATAAGCTCAATTTCTTCCTCTGTTCTCTCCTCATGTTCTCCTACTTAGGGATGGTATTGGGTCTTCTGGGCCAAGTTCTGAGGATGCATCAATGCATAAGATTAATGAAGAACTGGGCAAACTTGTAGAAAGAATTTACTAATGTTCAACTTGTGAAATGTAAGACAGTCCCCTTAAAGCAGAATTCTTTTTTTCGTTGTTGTTCATACTCCAAATTGGGTTTGGATTTATTAGCGGACAAAGAAATGATTTCTGGCAGCACCGTGATGACCTGAGTCTTTCCACTTGAACCAGCAGGTGTCCTGTGGAGGGCGGAGAACACCGGGTGTTCACCAGGGTGAGTGAGCTCCTTCTCTGGGAAGTCTGCCTTTCTCCTGGCCGTGACGGTGGCCAGTTCCCGTGTAGGGCCAGGCGAACCTCATACTTGGCCCTTAGTGGTACAGAAGCCAGGCTCCCTGAGGTTGAGACAGAGAGTGGACTCTCTCTGCGACTCTGATTCCTGTCGAGGGGTCAGGCAGCCGGCTGGCTCTGGCGGCTTCCGGCGGCTACAAGTCAGACGGTGTCCCTGTCACCTTCCAGTACATCTGCCGATGGAGAAAGAGCAACAGGCACTGTGCTGGGAACTGGGGTGTTGGGGGGCTGGTGGGCCCTAACGCAGCCACAAAGGCTGAAAGGGCATCTCTTCTTCTCTGTGTGAAAAGAGCACAAGGGCTGGCAGTCTCGCTGGGCCGTCGGGGCCTCCTGGTTTACCCTGGCCAACTACGTTTCCGAGTGGGTCCCGCCCCGGTGGGAAAGGCGTTTATCCACAGCATCTCCCCGTGTCTATTTCCTTCACAGGTGTCCTGGTTGTCCTTGCTTTATTTAGCCTCTGAGTATAAATTAGAAATAATGACATGGATACGGTGAGAATGAATTGCTCCCAAAAGTACAATGTAGTTCCTGAGACGTAAAATGATATAAGGGCAGAGACTATGTTTGATTCGTTTTTATTTCCCCAACATTTAACCCAGCCTCTCAGCCATGTAGTCGCTTGGGGATTCTCTTTGCTGATTGGATGGAAACTTTGTAGCCGGTGACGATACTGACAAACTTCACTGATGCTGACTTGAGGGGACAGTACTCCTGCCTGTGCTATAAGCACTGTCGAATCATCAATGATACGAAAGTGATGTCCCTCAGGGGACGTGATAAAGAATATAGTGATAACAGTCACCTTTCATAGCGAGGTTTTACCATAACCCGAGACCTGCATGCACTTGAGGGACTCGGGTGGCACCCCACTGCCAGGGCAGGGACCTGACCCTCAGAGATCCAGTTTGATGGCCATGTGATATTCCCAAGTCCTCAGGATCAGCTTTCTGAAGGCCCCGTGCAGAGTTTCGGAGGAGGGATTTTTCTCATGTACTCAGTAATTATCAAGGACCTGGCTATGTGTGGGTGCTTCAGAGAGGCTGCAGGAGAGAAGGGGCAGTGATGACTGCCCTCAAAATGCTTGTTCTCCAGTAAGGGAGAGATGCAAGTATTTGTTGTCCGGTGGAGAACAGAATCTCCCCACAGAAGGAATTAGGAAAGATTACAAAGGAAGGAGGTGGGGCTTGAACCGCACCTTGAGGAGTGGATAGGAATTTGGTGGGTAGAGAGGAGAATGGAGAAACCAGTCGGAGGGAGAGAAAAGCAAGGGGAGAAAAGGAAAATGATGGGCTGGATTTGGGGAGCAGTGAGTTTGCTAGAGCTTGGACCAGAAGGGAAGGAGGCCCCTGGATGTCACCCCAGGACTGTGGATGACTCTTGCTTGACTGTCTTTTACCGTTACATCATAAGCTCTACAGCTCTTCCTTTCCCAGGTAAATAGAGTGGGGACAGAATAACTTCTTTCACAGTATCAGTGAAAAAGAAATGTTGCCGGCTATATCAGTAGACAAAAGATGTTACAGCCACCCTGACGGTGAGCCCTGAAGGAGCTCAGGAGAGAAACAGGATGCCCGCCATCTAGCAGTCTGCCACCGCCACCACCCCCTGACCGTGCACCCTGAGGGGACTCAGGGTGCGAAAGCACAGGATCCTGGCCCCAGATAGCCGAGGTACATAGCAAAGGAATGATTTCAGTGAGCCCAGACTCCTGCCTCTTCCGATACCCAGAAAAGCGCTAACTTCCTTAACTTGCGATGTCTTGTTTCCTTTAATTAACAGTAATCTTTTGATGCTCTGACTCCCTGGTCTTTGTTGCGAAAACTCCTACGTATCCTGGCTTCTCCCTTCCCTCTTTGGAGCCATCACCCAGAGCGATCTATCTGAGAGGCTATGTCCCGGCCTTAAGTCCTCAGTTTTGTTCGTCAAATAAAACATAATTCTCAACGTTTAGGGTGTGCATTCTTTTTTCAGTCAACAACAGAGAAGCTGAAAGTTCTCACAAAGTTTCTCTAGGTCATTTCCAGTGGGATTGGGTCCTCTCTCCATTCTCTCTCAATGGAAAAAGGCAGTGATTGGTGAGGTTAGTTAAGGGGGCAGATAACATTTTGGCCCCGATGTAGACAGCACCCTCACATTACCACAGAACGTCACCCCTGGTTTGACAGATGGGCTTAAAAACTACAAACCAATTTCCCCCACTTCCCCAGCCCAAATGCGTTGGGCGTGTTTGTGTTATGTGTGTTGTACACTTAGGTCTGAATGCTCTACGTAACGGATTGGGCATAATGCTCTTAGACATGCCATCTTGCTTGTTCTGAGGGTTTTATCTGTCTGCAAATACTCAGCCTAAGTTAATATTTCATGAGACCCAATCATAACTTGAGGCTAGAAATACGATGGAAGCCATGGCTATTGTTTTTTCTTAAAAAAAAACCAAGAAACAATTTTGCGGCACTCTTAGATTGAGAAACACAAACCCCTATTTGAGCACAAGTCCCATTTCCTTTATGTGCTGTTCCTATGAGTGAAGATGAATTTTAACAAGTTTCCTAATGATTTAGGCCATTGCTCTCCTAAGGCCTTATTATTAACTCGTTTTACTGACTTACATTTACAAAGGGATTATAACATCCTAGGCACAGATGTAAGAACTTAACAAGTGTTGAGTCATGTAATCCTCTTAACCACCATGTGGAGTAGATGGTATTATTATGATTTCTATTTTACAGATAGAGAAATTGAGGCACAGAGAGGTGAAGTAACCTGCCCAAGGTCTCACAGATAGGTCACGTTGCCATTTGAGTAGACGTGCGAATCTGAGGTTATGTTTGGTGTGTCTGCTGTCACCTGTGTAAAAAGGGATAAAAAGAACGTGTCTGAGAGATTCTCCCTTGCTGTGCTCAGAGGGTGCTTTTCTACCGTTTACGTCAGTAGTTGTCTCTCTGGAAACTCAGTATTTTAATTGACTGTAAATGTTGGAAAGTGAACAATTTCCATGTATATACAACAAACACACTAGCTCTGCTGAAGTCCAGCCCTGCGTAATTATGATCTTTTCATGTTGGAAGATGTGGCTGTGGATCAGGGCATCTCCCCAGATGTGTGGCAATGACTGTAGAGTTAATAATTAAATGACAGTTATTGTATGTAACTTATTGCTTCCTCCCACCCCCCAAAAAAACCTCAACCATAAGAAAGAATGAAATATTGCCATTTGCAACAACATGGGTGGACTTGGAAGGTATTATGCTGTGTGAAATAAGTCAGATAAAGACAAATACTGTGTGAGATCACTTATGTGTGGAATCTAAAAAATACGACAAACTAGTGAATATAACAAAAAAAAAAAACCAGACTTATAGAGAGCTAGTGGTTACCAATGGGGAGAGGGAAGGGAGAGGAACAAGATAGGGATAGGGGGTCAAGAGGCACAAACTGTATAAATAAGCTACAAGTATATATTGTACAGCATAGGAATATAGCTAATATTTTGTAATAACTAAGTGGAATATAAACTTTAAAAATTGTGAATCGCTATAATGTACACCTGTAACTTACATAATACTGTACCTCAACTATACTTCGAGAAAATTAACAAAAAGTTTTTTTAATGTTTATGTAATGATGTTATATGAATCTTTAACTGGAAAACAGTGATAAATGTCATATATGCCAAAGAGACTTCTTAAGTTAAAATAATTCATATGTAAACGAATATCATTTCTTGCTAAATACGATATTAATGTTCTCTCCTAACAATGGCCACGTTGATTCCGAAGCTGTCCATGGAAGGAACACACAGAGCCTCCCCCCAAGATGTGTACATATCAGGCCCCCAAAAGTCCATTTCCCAGGTATCTTTATCCTGATCTCAAAATTCTATCAGTTACGTAAGCAATGTAGTATACTTTTCATCCAAATCAATAAAGGTAAAATGAAAAATATATATATCTTGAAAAAAATGACAGTAACATTTCCTATGTGCCCAGCACCATGCCAAGCACATTCCATTATTTTGTTTAACCCTCCCAACAACCCCATGAGGCAGGTCCTGTGAACATCTCCTTTCCACAGAGAAACAGGCTTAAAGAGGTTTAGTAATGGAGGACAGGTCGCACAGCCAGGAAGCGGCACAGCAAGGATCTGAACCCTGGAAGTGTTTCCTTGAGCCTCTGGTCCTGACCACCGTTCACTGCCTCCCACATTCCAATCCGTGCGTGGAGCACACGGCCGGCCCCCACCCCTCCTCCTTGCTGAACGCTCTCAGGGTTGCTGCACCCTCTGGTCTGCAGCTGATTCTGGCCAGGGATTAACAGCTGATCTTGATAAATTTCTTGTAGGCTTTCTGCTTTGTGTCTTCATAGAATCCTGCTACTGTCCTTTGCTGTACAGCAAGTATTTGAAGAGTCAGATTTCACCCACTGTTCCTCCATCAGCAACCTCACCCCCAGCCTGAGTTCAGCGTTTGCTGGTTGATTGATTGCTAACTGACCCTGCCCTGCTGGAGGGCAGAGCAAGAATCCAGCACAGGCATGGGTAGGGCCAAGGGAGACCATGACAAAGTGGAGCCTGACATGGAACGTGGGAACAGTATGGAAGAGAGTTTGCTGTAATATTAGGCACCTTGAGAAGCCCATGTACCTATTTATAATACCTTTTACTCTTACTGTTAGATAATGTTTTTTTCTGCATCAAGCATGGTGTCCATTACAGTAGATGCTCAATTAGCATTTGGTGAATGCATGAACGAATGAGGGATGGACAGGATGCGTGAGTTACTGTTTGGTTTCTTATCCGCTGCAATTTGGGATTTATTTCCTCCACCCGGCTCTTCCCTCCTGCATGCCTGGATTCTCCTTCTCACCACCTTCTCTCTCTCCCTCTCCCCCGTCAGTCCAGGTAGTGGCTGGACAGGTGGTGGCAAGAAATGTTCTTTTAGGGCTTCCCTGGTGGCGCAGTGGTTGAGAGTCCGCCTGCCGATGCAGGGGACACGGGTTCGTGCCCCGGTCCGGGAAGATCCCACATGCCGCAGAGCGGCTGGGCCCGTGAGCCATGGCCACTGTGCCTGCATGTCCGGAGCCTGTGCTCTGCAGCGGGAGAGGCCACAGCAGTGAGAGGCCCATGCACCGCAAAAAAAAAAAAAAAAAAAAGAAATGTTCTTTTAGGTGGTGATCCAGATGGTGTTAGGTTCTATAATTTTGGAGTAGAACCATTCTTTAGGGAAATTAGGACTTAAACCAGCCTTCAAGGGACTCGAATCACCACATATGATGTTACTGTAGGAGTGTGCATTCTGAGTTCTAAACAGACCTTGGGGCAACCCACTGGGAGCTGCATATGTTTGAGAAGCTCATACCATCCAGGCATCTGCAGTGGCATCCGCTCCACATCTGTTCTCACGGACTACGAATGGCTTCTTGACTTTCATGCCTTGCATTTGGTCCATAAGACATTTGGTCCACACCAAGGTCCTTGATATTTGGTCGTATTTGGTCCTGTCCAGAATGTCCATGGAGACATTTGGTCCATGCCAAAAGGCCCTTGATATTTGGTCTTATCCAAAATGATTTGGCATGCACAGCAATCAGAGAAGAAAAAGAAATAAAAGGGATCCAAATTGGAAAAAAAGAAGTAAAACTGTCACCATTTGCAGATGACATGATACTATACATAGAAAATCCTAAAGATGCTACCAGAAAACTACTAGAGCTCATCAATGAATTCGGTAAAGTTGCAGGATACGAAATTAATATACAGAGGGACTTCCCTGGTGGCGCAGTGCTTAAGAATCTGCCTGCCAATGCAGGGGACTCAGGTTCGATCCCTGATCCGGGAAGATCCCACATGCCATGGAGCAACTAAGCCCATGCGCCACAACTACTGAGCCTACGCTCTAGAGCCCACAAGCCACAACTATTGAGCCTGCGTGCTACAACTACTGAAGCCCGCACACCTAGAGTCCGTGCTCCACAGCAAGGGAAGCCACTGCAATGAGAAGCCCATGCACCACAATGAAGAGTAGCCCCTCCTCGCCACAACTAAAGAAAGCCCACACACAGCAATGAAGACCCAACACAGCCAAAAAATAAATAAATATTTTTAAAATGTTTTAAAAACAACAAAATTAATACACAGAAATCTGTTGCATGTCTATATACTAACAAAGAAAGATTAGAAAGAGAAATTAAGAAAACTTCCATGGGGTTTCCCTGGTGGCACAGTGGTTAAGAATCCGCCTGCCAATGCAGGGGACACGGGTTTGAGCCCTGGTCTGGGAAGATCCCACATGCCGTGGAGCAACTAAGCCCGTGTGCCACAACTACTGAGCCTGTGCTCTATAGCCCGTGAGTCACAACTACTGAAGCCCACGAGTCACATCTACTGAAGCCCACGCTCCTAGAGCCTGTGCTCCGCAAAAAGAGAAGCCACTGCAATGAGAAGCCTGTACACTACAACAAAGAGTAGCCCCCGCTTGCTGCAACTACAGAAATCCTGCATGCAGCAACAAAGACCCAACACAGCCAAAAATAATAAATAAACTAAATAAATTTATTTTTTTAAAAAAGAAAGAAAACTCCCATATACCATTGCATCAAAAAGAATGAAATACCTAGGAATAAACTTACCTAAGGAGGCAAAAGACCTGTATTTTGAAAACTATAAGACACTGATGAAAGAAATCAAAGATGACACAAACAGATGGAAAGATACACCGTGTTCTTGGACTAGAAGAATCAATATGGTTAAATGACTATTCTCCCCAAGGCAATCTACAGATTCAATGCAATCTCTATCAAAGTACCAATGGCATTTTTCACAGAACTAGAACAAAATATTTTAAAATTTGTATGGAAACACAAAAGACCTCAAATAGCCAAAGTAATCTTGAAAAAGAAAAATGGAGCTGGAGGAATCAGGCTCCCTGACTTCAGACTATACTATTACAAAGCTATGGTAATCAGAACAGTATGGTAGTGGCACAAAAACAGAAATATAGATCAATGGAACAGTATAGAAATCCCAGCAATAAACCATGCACCTATGGTCAATTAATCTATGATAAAGGAGGCAAGACTATAAAATGGAGAAAAGACAGTCTCTTCAGTAACTGGTGCTGGGAAAACTGGACAACTACATGTAAAAGAATGGAATTCGAACCTTCTCTAACACCATGCACAAAAATAAACTCAAAATGGATTAAAGACCTAAATGTAAGACCAGATACTATAAAACTCCTAGAGGAGAACATAGGTAGGACACACTTTGACATAAATCACAGCAATATATTTTTGGATCAGTCACCTAGAGTAATAGAAATAATAACAAAAATAAACAAATGGGACCTAATTAAATTTAAAAGCTTTTGCACAGCAAAGGAAACCATAAAAAAACCCAAAAGACAACCTACAGAATGGGAGAAAATATTTGCAAATGGTGCAACCAACAAGGGATTAATCTCCAAAATATACAAACAGCTCATGCAGCTCAATAAAAAAAAAAAAAAATCCAATCAAAAAATGGGCAGGGCTTCCCTGGTGGTGCAGTGGTTGAGAGTCCACCTGGTGATGCAGGGGACGTGGGTTCGTGCCCCGGTCCGGGAAGATCCCACATGCCGCGGAGCGGCTGGGTCCATGAGCCGTGGCCGCTGAGCCTGCGCGTCTGGAGCCTGTGCTCTGCAATGGGAGAGGCCACAACAGTGACAGGCCCACGTACCGCAAAAAAAAAATGGGCAGAAGATTTACATAGACACTTCTCCAAAGAAGATATACAGATGGCCAAAAGCCATATGACAAGATGCTCAATGTTGCTAATTATTACGGAAATGCAAATCAAAACTAGGAGGTATCATCTCACACCAGTCAGAATAGCCATCATCAAAAAGTTTACAAATAAATACTGGAGAGGGTGTGGAGAAAAGGGAACCCTCCTACACTGTTGGTGGGAACGTAAATTATTGCAGCCAGTACGGAAAACAGTATGGAGGTTCCTTAAACTAAAAATAGAGCTACCATATGATTCTGCAATCCCACTCCTGGGCATATATCCAGAGAAAACCGTAGTTCAAAAAGGTATATGCATCCCAATGTTCACTGCAGCACTATTTACAGTAGCCAAGACATGGAAGCAACCTAAATGTCAATCGACAGATGAATGGATAAAGGAGACGTGATACATATATACAATGGAATATTAGCCACAAAAATGAAATAATGCCATCTGCAGGAACATGGAGGGACCTAGAGATTATCATACTAAGTGAAGTAAGCCAGAGAAGCACAAATAGCATGTGATATCACATGTGTGGAATCTAAAAAACTAATACAAACGAACTTATTTACAAAACAGAAACAGACTCACAGACTTTGAAAACAAACTTATGGTTACCAGAGGGGAAAGGTGTGGGGGAGGGAGGGATAAATTAGGAGTTTGGGATTAACATACACACTGCTATATATAAAACAGATAATCAACAAGGTCCTCCTGTAGAGCACAGGGAACGCTACTCAATATTCTGTAATAACCTCTCTGGGAAAAGAATCTGAAAAAGAGTAGATATACATATATGTATAACTGAGTCACTTTGCTGTACACCTGAAACTAACACAACATTGTAAATCATCTGTATTCCAATATAAAATAAAAGTTAAGTTAAAAAAAATACAGTGTTTACGGAAACTGCATTCCTGGTACCAGCTATAGATGCCCAGAGAGTTTTATCTTCCAGTTGGAGTTTGCCATTGATCTATCAGGCCAGCATCAGGGAAGGCTGTCCGTTAAGTGGTTCTTCTTTCTGTGTCTCTGACAGATGTGTCACCCCTACACCAGCGAGCCTCTGCGAAGATGAACCCAATAGAGGAAGGGGCGGAAAACGATGACGAGGTCTTTGAACCCGTGTCCTCGAATACGCTTCAAGTTCGTCGCTGGCCTTGATCCCAAGAGAGGATTCACGTTACCAAGAGGGAAACTGTCTGGAAGAGATCCTGAAAAATACCAGCACTTTTTCACAGCTTTTCAATTGTTCTGCTTTAATATTGATACTCCCAGCCTGGGAGAGTCTGAGGGCAGGAAAGGGAGGGAGATTCAAAACATGGGAAGGTTATCTTCTCTTTTTACTGGTCAGCTTTCTGTTCCACTGAGCCTTCTGACTAAACCGAGTGCTATTTTTGAGAGATATATTTTCACAGTGTTTTCTAGATATGTTATCATTTAACTTAAAAAAATCTTAGCGCTTTGTCATTGCAAATGCCTTCACTTATCTTTCCGAGCTGTTCCTTTTCGTCAGAGACAGTTTTTTCTCTGCCGTGGCAATGGGGCTGTCCGTTTGATAGTTTTAACAAACAATGTAAGTTCGAAATTGAGGCTGAGGTAACATTAAAAAGCAGGGAATCTCAGGCTTCGCTCAGTTGATTTTTTGGCCGGAAAATTTTAAAGAAAGGTGTGATGCGATTCATGTATATTTTTCTCTCATGCCAGACACGTCATTCTACTAGACTGCCTTCCTTTTGTGGGCATTGTGTGGATAGCTTGATAATGAACAAAGCTCGTCAGACTTTGCTCACATTACCCTTATATTAAGCTGTTTGGAAGTTGGGCTGAGCCCTAAAGCTGGAAACATTAACAGTGGAAGCGGTTCTGAGCCTGGGGTCGGCCTTTGGCTAAACCAGCCCAGCTTGCCCCACACTCCGCTGTGGGAAGCACGTTCCTTGGGGTGGGAGGACTGGAGAGTCAAGTGGCCAAACAAGTGTCGCAGAATGACGAGGCTGACGGAGCCGCTGCACGCTTCAGCTGCTATTCCGACACGCAGATGGCTCCTCCAGGTCCATAGATGTCTCCTTACTGTGTGTGCCAGGGACCAGGTGCCAGAGATGCAAACAAGGACACAGCTGTGTGCGGGCAGACGGTCCACCACAAGCTCTGCCATGATCGCCCGGCCTAGATAGTGCTGTGAGGGCCTGCATTCCAGACATGGTGGTGTTTGGGAAATTCGAAGTCTGCTTAAATCATCCAGCCGGTCAGTGTGACTGTGGCCCTCCACCAGGCCACCTAGTTGGGGGAAGCCCCCTGATGGGCTGTGCTCCGTCATGCCCCACTACCTTTATTTTGTGTCATCCACTGGAACCAACTCTGAGTCAGTCCCATTATGTTAAACAGCTAAGAAAAGTTCCCAGTGAAATTATTTTCAGGTGAGCTGAGCCAAAAGCATCTTTTGCCAAGAGGTGATTTCTGTGAGAGGAGATATAAAAATAAGCTACTCCAGGGTCACCTCATTTCCCTAAACTCATTTTTTAAAGTCAGTTATTTTAGTAATTTCACTTGAGTCAAATCTACATGCTTGGTCACTCACTGAGAAACTTTCCACAGACTGGGTGTCCAGCTCCTAACATACCCATCAAATGCTGGCTTATTAGCCTCACAGTAGAAAGGCTGATTTCACTTTCCCACTATAGTGGTCTCTTCTGCTTGCTAAATTAGAAATTTATTTGGGGACATGAAACAAAGGTGAATGACTTTGCCTTGGCTTTAAGACTATAAAGATATAATAGGTTGAACTCTTTCTTTCAATGCCCGAATCAAGTATATACGGTAATGGTGTTAATACTGCTTTCCTTTAACTATTGGAGTGAAGCTATGTAGGCCATTGAGTTTACACATGCATAAGACCTAATTTACAAAATCACTCTATAGAGTAATTAGATATTACATCCTTCTCTGAGTAGAAAGTAATTTTAGATGCTGCTAAAGCCGTGTTTTTCATGTTCTGTGAATCCACAGAACCTTGAGATTTTCTTACCCTGACCCATCTTCAGGTTTGTCTCACTTTGTCAACCACAGACAACAGAGGGTGTTATCTCCAGTGATCAGCCTGGATGTGTTTGGAGGTTATTTTCTATAGGGCTGGGAACAAACATGTTTAAAAGCACACTGCTAAAATTAGGTGATATGAAGTCATTTACTGGTTTTATTAAAACATGTGTGCACATCAGTGCCATTGATAAGGAAGATTGTAATTTCAAGATTAGGAATCTTGGGCTTACCTGGTGGCACAGTGGTTGAGAGTCCGCCTGCCGATGCGGGGGACACTGGTTCGTGCCCAGGTCAGGGAAGATCCCACATGCCGCGGAGCGGCTGGGCCCGTGAGCCATGGCCGCTGAGCCTGCGCGTCCGGAGCCTGTGCTCCGCAACGGGAGAGGCCACAGCAGTGAGAGGCCCGCGTACCGCCAAAAAAAAAAAAAAAAAAAAAAGATTAGGAATCTTCAAAGAGCCATTTAGCTTGAATGGGAAACATGAAACTATTTTTAAATACATCCCTCTAAGGACAACAGTTAGTCTCAGAGAAAAGGAGCTGAAGACATTGAGTAGTCTTCCCACTAGACTCGACAGCAAAGAAGTAGATAAGAAAACATAAAAGATCTCCTATGGATAATTTTTATAAATTTATGTATACAAATGAACAAGTGTATCTTTGTATAATGCATAGATAAAAAACATGTTTGCTGCCAAAGCCACCAATGAGATGCTTCCTGTGTTCTTTGGCCTTCACTTAGCTGTGTGACCAAGGTCCAGAAAATGGTCTGTAAAAATTATTCTGTATATTACCCCAAATCTACTACGTTTAAATGTAACATCAAGTCCGTTGTATGAAGCTGGACTGTAACGTTTATACCAGAATGTATGTCAGTTATGATATTTTGCAAGCCCTCATAAATATTATATTTATAAATTAATAGCACAAACCCTATGATGTTTCTAGATCTTAAATTAGTAATAATGGGTGCTACATAATTATTTTTCACTTACCATCCTTAGCTTCCTGGGATCTTTTCCGTTTCTCCCTATGGTCCATTTCACTTTAATGCTGTGCCCACTGGGAGACACCACCTTCTTCGTGTCTGGTTCTCCTTCCATATGCCTTAAGTTTTTCTGATTCTGTAACTTGGAGCTGCTGATTCCTGCCTCCCAGGTCCTATCATGGCCCCAAAGGCAGAGTCACTTGGATGCTGGAAAAAATATTTAGGAAACGTTGTGTAAGCTACATACTCTGCCCCGTCTCCAGTGTACCCAGGTGATGACCTTGCCTGCCAGTGAAGATTTCATGCTAGTGCATGGTGGCTCCTGGCCGAGCACTTGGGAAGGCTGGTCAGTCCCAACCCTTGGGGCTTGGTGCAGACCCTGAGGTACAGCTCCAAGGATTCACTGTTATTATTATTTTTAAAATCCATTTTCTTGGTCATTTCTTTTTTTTTTTTTTTTTTTTGTGATACGCGGGTCTCTCACTGCTGTGGCCTCTCCCGTTCTGGAGCACAGGCTCCGGACGTGCAGGCTCAGCGGCCACGGCTCATGGGCCCAGCCACTCCGCGGCATGTGGGATCTTCCTGGACCGGGGCACCAACCCGTGTCCCCTGAATCGGCAGGCGGACTCCCAACCAGTGCACCACCAGGGAAGCCCTTCTTGGTCATTTCTAAAGTTGCTCTGCAGAAACCGTTGACCCCGTTTCCCCTCCCTTCCCTCTTTCCAACCCTGGTTTCCCAACCTCTTTTTCTAATTATCCCCAACTAGAGTAATTAGAAATTCCCACCGACTCAATTCAAATTCCCAAGGATGTGAAGGGTTAGGACACTGTGCAGGGAGCTCGAGGTTGCCATGCACTCGGGACACATCTTCTCACTCATGGTAGCCATGCTCTGATCATCACAGGACCCCAAGTACCTTGTATGTAACAACATATTGTAAGGGAAATTTAAGAAACCCACTTTAAGTACTATTCACAGATTTTACCGATATACTTGCAATCTAGTTTTAAAGTACACAAGGATTTTGTGAATGGTTTTTACAGACACATTATTTATAGGGATCGCATTCTTTCTGCTTTTAGGTGCCATTTACACTGATACCATTTTACTTTATAATAAATTTACATTTCGACTGAATGGAGCCTTACAGTTTAAAATATCTTCACGTATTGTCATTTGATCAAATACATTTCTTACTTGGAATATGTGCGTATTTTTAATTTCATGTCTCTTACATGTAGCTGATTTGCCCTAACGCCATGCCCAAAGGTTCAAGAACCTTCAGAGGTTATGGGAATTCCTCTGGTTTAGGTAATCTGAGCAGACCTGCAGAGGGCATGCCCTTGAGTTAGTTCCACTTAGTTTCAAAAGCCTGCCATCTTGCTGCCTTTGGCCGTGAAAAGAAAGGGCCACGAGGCAGTGGGCAGTGTTGCCTGGATGCAGCAACTGGGAAGCCTCCAGAGTTACACTGTGAGGATAGATTTCAACTTTTTAATACACTGCATCTGAACATTCTCTTCTAGTTTTCTGAGATTCAACAACACAAGGGGTCACATAGAGGAGCCAGAACCCCTCCCCTGGGTCTATTCTATTCACGGAGAAACCCTTCTCTCCTCCCATCACCCGTGCTCGGTGTTGGAAAGGGAACTAGGCAGCCCATCTCTTGGCCCTTGATAGTAGGTCCTTGGCACCTAATAAACTTGCCCTGATCAGCCCCAAGACTAGACCCCAACTAGAAGAGGCATCTTACATGACGAGCAAAGTAATTAATTCTCTTTCTCAATAAGCCATGTCACCAATAGGTAAACAATTTTCTGCTAAGGTGTATGTGTGATGAATACATATGAATGAACACACTACATCAATATTTCCTTGCTGCAGCAACATGGATGGACCTAGAGATTATCGTACTAAGTGAAGTCAAGTCAGACAGAGAAAGACAAATGTATGATATAACTTGTATGTGGAATCTCAAATATGATACAAATGAACTTACTTACAAAACAGAAACAGACTCACAGACAGAAAACAAACTTACGGTGAGCACAAGGGAAAGGGGACGGGGGACGGATAAATTAGGAGTTCAGTATTAGCAGACACACACTACTATATATAAAACAGATGAACCACAAGGTCCTACATTAAAAAAAAAAAAATTCCTTGCTATATCCTAGGGGCAGACATATCCCCACTGACCGTCAAGCTCTCCCAGCCTCCTTCATTATCCTGTCATGAGAGAATTCACGGCTTCCTGGCATGCAGCGAAGCTTTCTGCTTTTCTGCCCCATTTGCCTGGCCCAGCTGCCCGGTACAGGCAGGACTCCACATCGCGGGACCAGCCCTGGGCCCGCTCCTGGGGACGAAGCCTTGTGGCTGGGGATTTCACCCTCTGACTTCTCGCATGACAGACCAGCAGAAGCAAACGTGGTTTCAACGAAGCTAAACTACCTCACAGCTGAGTAAATGAGGTCCCACAACCAAAACCCAGCTCACAGAGGAAGGGAGCCTTCAGGGGAAAATGATTAGCGCCATTTACCTCTTGATATTTATCTGCAAATGATGAAAACTTGGGAGCTGCTCCCGTTCGCTGGTGGTTACATATAATTAGGCCATTTGTGCAGACACGGACTGAGGTAAAACCCGGAGTCCCTTGCAGAAAGCTCAGACCAGGGGCCGAGCCTCAGGCCATAGCCTCCCATGGGGGCTGTGATGAATGGAAAACAGAACGAACTCATTTCTCTTTAAAGGGTTTCTGTTATCATGGAGGCCTCGCTAACCTTTTTCATTGTGCTTCCCACTATTTTTATTGTTCTCATCTGACCTCTTTTAACTCTTCTCCTTATTAGTATTGATACATTTTGCTATAAGAATAATTACAATATAATGTGATGAGTAATAATAGCTGTCTCTTGAGTGCCTACTATTTACAAAAGACTGTTATAGGCATTTAAATAAAATACACGAGTTAGGGGACTTCCCTGGTAGTCCAGTGGTTAAGACAGCACTTCCAAGGCAGGTGGGGTGGGTTCTAATCCCTGGTTGGGGAACTAAGATCCCATGTGCTATGCAGCCAAAAAAAAAAAAAGAAAAAGTGAGAGAATACACGATTTAGTATTTTCACAAAAATCCTAGAAGGTGGTTAAGACAACCGAACGGAAGCTCAAAAAGAATGATTTTGCCAAAACAAACCAGCTAGTAGAAGGGGGGGATTTCATCCCAGATCTCTCGGCCTGCGGACCTGCTCACTCTGTTGCTTTTTCCAATCCTCTTAGATAGGAAGCCTGCATCCTCCAGTACAAATCTTGTTCTCAGCTTCTCACCTTAGGTTATCAAGGAGTTTCCATGCTGAAATAAAAAAATATAACGCTTTAAATTTTTTGAGCAACAAACAATTTGTACTTTTGAGGGAGAGGCTTTTTTAGAAAAAAAGAAAAGCTAAAATTTCTATTGACCTTTATTTAAATAACCTATCAGTTCATGTGAAAGGGTGGGGTCCTAGTTACACTTTGCCCCAAACGGGTTTTTATCTCTGTTGTCCACCTTGATCTCCCTCTTAGCTCAAAGCACCGACCTGAAAAAGGAGGCCGAGTCTTTATCCTTGGACATGACTTTGAGGTCAGATCTACCTTGTTCTGAACACCAGCTCTGACCATGTGATCTTTGGCAAGTAGTTACACCTTTTTAAGCTGCTGTGTCCTTGTGTGTATTCTAGAACCTTCCCAAACATGCAGTTGGCATGAAGTACATATTCATTCTCATCCTCTTTTCTCTTTTTCCTTTGGTTGCCACGTTGAATCCTTAAGGCTTCTGGAATCTTAGCAACCACAGTCCTTGTAAAGAGACACAGGGTTGGTACCAGCAGGACCTGAGGGGCAGGCCGGGCAGGGGTCAGTCACCAAGATCCCTCCCGCTCACGGCAGAAATGTCTGCAGGCCCGGGGTCCAGGCTGCTGTCTCTCTGGACCTGTCGGACTGAAGCAGAGAGGCGCCCATCCTGTCTCCCACATGTGGCCCCAGGAAGCATTAGGCAGAGAAAGGAGGCTGCAAGCGCCTCTCGGGGGAGGTGGCTATGGATGTAAAACGCCAGCATTAGGCTAAATGAGGCTCTCCAGGAGGTAAAGAGGACATCTTCAGCTGTGGTTGTTTTCAACCAATATCCTTGTTGATCTCCCACGGGGACCACGTGAGAGCGAAGAGCAGGTGGGATGGATATGGCTGGAGCACGTGATGAGTACGTTTTGACAATAGAAGGACGGAGAGAAGTTTATCTAGACCCCAGAGAGTAAGGAGGAGGGGTAGCTGTCAATCACTCAGGAGACATGTATTCCGGTCACAGTTTGATTGTTATAGAATGCTAGGACCCTGGGCAGCTCACATCTCCTGATGGGGCCTCAGTTCTGTCTATAAAAGGAGGTCCGACCAGGTGAGGGATCTTCCAGTTCTGGTGCCCGTAATTGGCCAGTGTGCGGACTTAAGCGCTGACATGGCGTCTCCTTGCTTCACGCGAGCCTCGTGATCCAAGTGAGTCAGGCCTTTTTTTTTTTTTTTTTTTTTTTTTGCTTGAGGATGATTTGAGGGGTTAGGCAAAGTCTCACCTGCTGTCTTCCAGGGCGCTCCCGTCCTTGGACTGTCCTTCGCGAATGCCGCGTCGGTTTGAAGTTGTGATAGCATTATCATGAGCGACACCCACGTCTTTCATCATCAAGCAATGTTTCCTTGTGTTATCATTTAAAGGTTTCTCCAAAGTTGTCCTTAACGCAGTCAGCTTGCTGACAAACCCCTTCTAGCCCTTCCAGAATGGTGTGGATTGAGGTTTCCTTGGGAGGGGACAGAATTGTAGAATTTTAGAGCAAATAGAGTATGTAAATTTCAGCTAGCACAGAAGTTCTCAAACTTGAGCAGCATGAGAATCACCTGGAGGCTCCTTAAAAACCCAGCCCGTTGGGGCTTCCCTGGTGGTTGAGAGTCCGCCTGCCGATGCAGGGCACGCGGGTTCGTGCCCCGGTCCGAGAAGATCCCACATGCCGCGGAGCGGCTGGGCCCGTGAGCCATGGCCGCTGAGCCTGCGTGTCCGGAGCCTGTGCTCCGCAACGGGAGAGGCCACAATAGTGAGAGGTCCGCGCACCGCGATGAAGAGTGGACCCCGCTTGCCACAACTAGAGAAAGCCCTCGTACAGAAACGAAGACCCAACACAGCAAAAATAAATTAATTAATTAACCCCTACCCCCAACATCGTAAAAAAAAACAAAACCACCCAGCCCACTGGGCCCCGGCCCAGAGTTTGATTCAGTACAGTTGGGGTATAGCCCAAAAGCTGCACTTCTAATAAGTTCCCAGATAATGTTGATGCTGCTATTAACGAGACCACACTTTGAAGTCCCCTTAACTAGTCCAACCCCCTTATTAGCAGATGAGGAGGGTATGTCTGGGAAAGTTGAACCCAAGCATACTCATTCATAGTCCGATGGTTTTCAGTTAAAAAAGCAACTTTTGGGCTTCCCTGGTGGCGCAGTGGTTGGGAGTCCGCCTGCTGATGCAGGGGACACGGGTTCATGCCCCGGTCCGGGAGGATCCCGCGTGCCACGGAGCGACTGGGCCCGTGAGCCATGGCCGCTGAGCCTGCGCGTCTGGAGCCTGTGCTCCGCAACGGGAGGGGCCGCAGCGGTGAGAGGCCCGCGTACCGCAAAAAAAAAAAAGCAACTTTTTTTGTGTGTGGTTTTTTGTTGGTTTTGGTTTTGTTTTGGCTCTAGGCCAATAGTTCCCAAACTTTTAATATAAGTCACTTAGGGAACCAGTTAAAATCTGGCTCCAGTAACTCAACACACCTAGAACTGTGGGTCTTAACTCTTGGCTGTGCATTGGAGTCACAGATCCTGAAGTAATTTATCTGGGCATCAGGGTTCTTAAAAGCTTCCCAGATGATTCCAATGGGTAGTAAATTTGAGAAGCACTGGGCTGGAGGAAGGTCAGAAACCTTCACTAGTCTACGCATCCCAGGTGATTTGGCTGTAGCTGCAGGCTGGTCTGGACTTTGCGGGCGAAGACTTTTCTTGGTCTTGCTTCCTGCTTTAGGAAACAAAAAACGACAATGTTGAAGAGTGACTAGCAGAAGCGGGCGATAGAGATGGAAACGGTTAGACCAAAGCAAATGTAGGCAGTCTTGGCGTGTGATTTTTTTCTGTGAATACCAATATTTTTTTTGGAACATTTCCTCTTTTTTATTAAGATATAATTAACCTATAACATTATATTGATTTCAAATGTACAACATAATGGTTTGATATTTGTATACATTATGAAATGATCATCAAAATATGTCAGGTTAACATCCATCACCACACACAGTTACAAATTTTTTTTTTTCTTGTGGTGAGAACTTTTAAGATCTCCTCTCTTAGCAACTTTCAAATGTGTAAAACAGTATCATTAACTAGAGTCACCATGCCGTCGTCCATTACATCCCCAGGGCTTACTTATTTTGTAACTGGAAGTTTGTACCTTTTGACCACTGGTGGTGTGTGATTGTGATCCTTTCAACTCCCTTACTCACTTTCTTTGGCTCCCTTTAGCTTCCTGGGCAGAGTCAGAAAGAAGCTTACTGCCTGGTTTTGGTGTTTGGGAGAAAAGAATACTTAGAATCAGAATTCTGAAGTGTCTTTTCTAGCTCCAAGCCTGGTTGTGTGACCTGAGCAGTTAATGTCATCTCCCTGAGCCCAATTGTATATTCCTTTGTAATATAGGTATAGAAATATCTGCCATCTTTCCCTTAGAAGGGCTCCGTGAGAACGAAATTTCAAAGCCCTTGTAAACTATAAAACACTATAAAAGTGAAAGCTATTATTATATTAACCAGTGACACTTAAATGGAAGCTTCAGGTGAAAGAAATATCTCTTCACTAAATTACACCTGGGAATTCTCTTGGAACTTGTATCTAATTAGTCCTTGCCTCTAGGTGCACATGTTCAGATCCCAAATCTAGAACACCTGGGTGTGATAGTGTGAGTATTTTAAGAAGATTCTTAGATAACAGGAGCATAGACAGACTTATTAAGATGTCCAAGTGAGAAGAACGCCACCAAAGTTTTATGTAATAAAATGCCAAACAAAAATTTTTAAAGTCTTGTATTATAGCTTAAAAGGTAGATGAGAATTTATGGGGTAGTGATGCAATATGAGCATTTAATGCTATATAGGTGTTTATATTTTTGAAGTTTCTTATTACAAGAAAACCTAGAAATACTTGGATAAAATACTTTGAGACTATCAGTATCCCTTCAGCATCATGAACTTCATATTGACAGCCTCTTATGTCTTCTGCATAAGAGCCTATAAAGCCATTACTTATAATTAGACATTTTTCTAGGGAGAAATTTTCCTAGATAAGTTTATCATTCATGTTTAGAAATTCAAATATGTGGTAGCTATGAGGTGATGTAAAATTGTGAGGGAAGAGTGCCCTCTGGTGGTATCATGCATAACTGAAATGGATCATACTTGGTCTTTAATCATAGAATTATTAAACTACAGTTCTACAGTTTCTTAAAAGTCAGACGATCACCTTAACCATAAAGAATTTTTACACCTCCAGAGGCCCAGTGTACAATGGACTATATCAGAACATGATTTTTAATTGTGTTATATTATTTAGGTTACCTTTTACAGAAGCCCTAAAGAAAATTCTAGTCGGGACAGTGTTCCATTAAGAAATACTTTTTAGGGACTTCCCTGGTGATCCAGTGCATAAGACTCTGCGCTCCCAACGCAGGGGGTCCGGGTTCGATCCCTCGTCGGGGAAGTAGATCCTGTATGCATCCTGCAACTTAGAGTCCTCATGCTGTAACTATGACCCGGTGCAGTCTAAATAAATAAATCAATAATTTTTTAAAAAAAGAAATAATTTTTAATTAAAAAGCAGCACTGTAGGTTAACATGGCACCTCCAAATGGAATGTCTTAAATAATCTGACCTTGGCCCAGAGGGTTTTTTTATTGCCTATTTGTTTTGGTTTGGTTTTGAGTGGGGTTAGGGATGGCGTTGGAATATTTAGACATTGTGCTGGGGTTTGGATGGGACTTGCTGAATCTTCTCTGGCAGGTTTTGGGAATAACCAGCTGGGATGATCCAGTGTGATCCTAGGTAAAGACAGAATATTGGGCCAAATGACATTCTAGGGTCTCTTCCAACCACTTTGTTCTATGTTAAATTTTCCCTGGCAATCTGATCTGTCTCCCCATTAATGCTGTGCAGTATTAAATAAAACGAAAATACAAACCCAAGGAAATAGAGTAAGCTCTGGCACATCTCCTGAATGCTTCTACAACAGCTGCTCACACTTCAGCCCCTCCTTTGTATTCTTCAAACTTTTCTACCATGAGAAAGTTTATTATGGTCATAATTAGATTTTATTATTATTGTTTTGAATGGATTGCTCTGGATGAGTGACAGAAGCAGTTTAACACAGGACTGGCAAACTAATATCTGGACTAGCTAATGAAAATTATTCATACAGAATTAATTTCATGAAGAAATGAGAGACTTTGAAGAGCCGATGTGGAGATAACTGTAACGGCATGACGATCTAAAGGAAATAAGTGATTATAAATAGAACTTGAAATATCTGACAGAAATATCTGAGGCCACACTCCTAGAGGAAATTGTGGAAAACAGTAAGGAAGGACCACATGTCAATAATACCTGTATTTGAACTAAGTCAAATGTAAATATCGTTTGAGTGTTAAGTTTGAAATTGTCTTTCTCTATGCTCAGATTTTGCAGTATTGCTGCTGCCATAATATTTAGGTGTCAGTCCAGTTCTCCTGACAAAAGAGCAAAATGAACCATGTCATTTGAGTGTAAAGCAAAAATCCCAAGGTCGGAGTTGGTACTTTAAAGCATTTTTACAAACTGGAACAGGCAGATGGCTCCAGATGCTAGGCAGCTCAGAAATTAACTAGAAGTTGAGGTCCTTGACCTTGAGAAAAACAATTCACACCTTCAACTTTGATTAATCTTAGAAACAAAGTATGCATACATATGTCCTAAAGTCAAGAAACTTTTTAAGTGGAAATACTGGGCTAAGAAACATGCCTGATATGCAGACTCAGAAACATTTATCACCTTCCAGGATACCTAAGACCACTTCGGAAAGTGTGTGTGTGTGTGTGTGTGTGTGTGTGTGTGTGTGTGTGTGTGTGAGAAAGAGAGAAAGAAGGATTAGAAAGGGTAATATATGATGATTTCTACATTGAAGATGACAGAAATTATAGTTGGAATTTATTTTTAAAAATCTATACCTAATGTATTGAAAAAAGACCAGAAGAAAATTAATAATGAACGTTAATGGTTATTTATAGGTGATGGGATAACGTGTGTTTAAAAGGTCCATATTTGAAATTAATAAAATTTAATAAAACTAAATTTAAACTTAGAATTAATAAGATGCAGGTGATGGGATTATGTACCATTTAAATTTTCTTTCAAGGTTCTCCATATTCTCTACAGTAAAGTACAGCACTACTTCTACAACGAAAAGCTACTCTTTTAAACAGCGATTATCAATGAAAATAAACATGGTTGAAATGTTTAGGTAATAACCTCCTCGTGAGCATTCACGATTGAGCTCTTCACGTCACCCACTCACTGCTGCACAAGTGACTATACGTCACACTACTGAACTGTACTCTTTAAAACTGGCTAACATGGTAGATGAAGTTATATGCTGTTGTTGCTGTTGTTTTTCATAGTAGACCACAAGGGGAAAAAAACCTGAATCATCCAGATGTAGAGCAGAAAAGAAAATCGGTGTAATTGTGGGACTGGCCAATTTATAGAACTCGGTGGTTTTATCAAGTTGGTTGTATAGAATACCAAGGCTGCATACAAAGTTTGGTAAATCTACATTCACAGTTTAGATATTTGGTACTGGTGCCACCTGGCCTTGATTATTCTTTTCAAATACCTGAAAATTCTTAGGGAAAAAAATTGGAGGAAAATTCTAAAATGCTTTCTCCAAAAGGGTTTGAACACTTTTGTTTCGGGCTACTCTTCCTGACCCCAAGAAGTATGTGTCCTGATTCACAAGCTTGCACAGTCCGTGCTGGCTGACGCAGAATGATTCCTAGTGATGACGGGACACACCTTTCCTCCTTCATTCAGACGGAATTTATTCCCCATCTGTCCTGTAATAAGTAAGTTTTATATTTATGATCACTGCTATCTGAGGATATGTCAAAACTATTTAATTTATGCTCATATTGGTAATAAATACTGCCCAAGTAGCCTTTTACCCATTCATTTAATTTAGCCATCACACAAATCACGAAAAATCTCCAAAACTCATCATAAATGCCAACGTTATATGTTTTATTTTTAATCAAGTAATTTCTTTAAACCTCAAAATATCCATAATTGACAGAATAAGACATTAGGCATGAGATGAGAATATAAAATCCACGGTCTGCAGAAAGGCAAACAGTACTTTTAGTCCATCAGGATGTCTGTACATGAGTGAAATGCCATTCCGACCATCTAACTCCTTTTTTGTCCTTTAAAAACATACAGTTCAAGGGTTTTTTTATTTTCACTTGTAAACAACGTGAGCCAAAATGGACAATGAGGTCATCTAAATACTACACAGGATAATTTTAAAGCACTAGATAAAACACCATATTAAAGACATATAGAAATCAGTGTTCACTTTGGTCTCTATTATGGTTAAAGTTGTTAATACCAAGAAGCAACACACACTCATTAAAGCCAGCTGGTGGTGGGTGCCAGTGGTTGGGAGCTGTAATTCAGGAGGTAGTCAACACCATCATTTTCAAGCTGGTAACTCTCACGCACGTGAAGCCACAGATGTATTAAATGTCCTAATAGTTTCTCACAGTACAGCACTTTACCATAACTTTGCAGCTTTGCTCCAAGTAGACAATTTAACAACGATTCAGAGGTCAACCTCTCACTCTAACTGAACAACTATGACACAGATCACACAACCACCACATCTGAAAGAGGCTGCTGACAGCAATGTAAGACAGAATTCGATGCTTTTAACAAGTTGTTCTTCCCTAAAACAAACAAACCTCATTAAGACAGCTGGAAAATTAAAGTCCGTGCAGCTGCACTTGTACATACTTCCCCAAATTTTATAACCAAAGGGGAAATACACATATATATTTTATGATAAACATTTCTTAGAGAAAACAGATAAATTAATTTAAATTAACTTTTTAAGACTTAATGAGATCTCCCATGTCCTGTATAATTCATCTTACAGTGAATGTTACAAAGTCTATTAACACTTATGGGCTTCTATTCACAAACTAAATACAACTAGCAGTAACTTGGGGCCACATTGGTGCAAAATAAAACTGGGCCAGAACATGAAAAAAATACCGGCAATAAAAACACCCTATATTTATTTGTAGATGGACCAATGCTAATAACATGATGTTTCTTGATCTTTTCCCCTACATTGCACGCCAAACTTCCAAGTTATAAGCAGGTAAAAATCTTTCTAAATCTTTCAGCTGTAAAAATACATCCAAAGGCTTCTAGTAAAGACTAGAAATGCAAGTATAAAACTGTTTCTACTATAATCTGCCATGTAGCAATGAATAGCTCACGGGGCTAAGAGACCGGTAGTGCATCTTTCTAAGGAATTACATTTGTGTTGACATGGGGGGGTGAGGTCAAGGGGCAACTAATTCACTGACCTCCTGCCCAACCCATTAGCAACTCCTGTAAACTGATGCTTCACACAGACCCTACCCCTCAGTAGCTAGAAATGGCATTGCACGTCCACTCTATGTTCACTCCTTGGCAGCCAGTGCTAGTTAATTATGTGCCTGGGCAATAATGCTGCAATACACTTGGCCTCAGGGCAGCACAGACACAAATGAAGGAGATTGGCATCTTTCTTTGACAAGTTTTGCCCAGCACAAAAACACTCCTACAACCAACCTCTCTTCCCAACCTCTTCCTGCAACCGACTGACCTCTGGGCAAAGTAGCTATTTCCAAGATTGCTTGTGTGTTCTGTTTTGCTTCAGTGGAAGAGTCCCTATAAGTCTTTAAACAACATACATGATAACTTGAAGGAAATGCTCGGAGACTTTGCTAACTAGATGAGATGCTTCATTATTCACAAGTGTTTGTCAGAAACACGCAGTTGTGAACTGCTATCTATACTACAGATAACAAGGTCTGTACCAGAGCATTATCAGCCATTGTAAGGCTGGAGCAGCATAGAGGTGTGCTATGCATCAACTATGAGGTAGCCTTTTGCTGTAAACAGAATAATATTTCACCCATGTAAATGGACACTGTGCTTACGTCAGTGATATTCACATATGCAAGGAGTTGAGGGAGTCTCCTTTAGAGTACTTTTCACATGAAATAAAAATAGGAGAACCGATATCTGATATTCAGAAATTTTGATCTATGTCAAACTCAGAGGTAGTTATTACTAACATCAGTACATAATACTTACATAAAGGTCTAAGTTATTTGGTTTGTTTTGAGTAAGCAGGACTGTAGACTATTCTGTAAAGAAACAAAAATATTATACGGTATGTTCCCTGAGCAAAGTTCTTTGTCCTGAGTGTGTTATGTAATAGTGATAATATTCTTCTATAAAAAATAAACCCCAACTTTTAATCATAAGATAGGTTTGGTATGTGCTTAGTTCAGTCTGGTGAGATGCTGAAAAATGATTTCAAGTTGCACCCATAAGGTCCATAGTTATAACATGTTTCTTTCTGTGTGTCTTTTTTAAAACCATGAACTCAGCTCTGAACTTTTTATATGTAAACAGGGAATGTCCAATTCTCAAGTCCATAATTTCCTATTTCTAATAAGGTCAAGGAACTTTGGTTTGAATTTTCAAAGTGACTTACGTTTTGCATTTTTCCTGTTAACCTGCTTATTATAGCTGCTAAAAATTAAGCAATGCCACTTTGATTTGTCTACATAATTTAAATAAGCTTACGATCCTCACATAAGGCAAGGAAGTACTTCTCTATAGCTATTTATCACATTCAATATCGTCAAAGGTAAGCTTTGCATCACAGCACACTGATATTTCAGTATGTCCCATGGAGATTCTCACAAACACTGTCAACTCAAGCTGAGTTGGGAAGGGCTGGCGGCCCAGCCCGAGGCTCGCTCTCCTTCTGCGTGGCTTGCTCGCTGAAACGGCAGCAACTGTACAACAAGCCTCCCTCGGCAGGACAAGTCGGGGAGGGAGCAGAAACTGTTCAGCAGAACGTGTCTCATTTGAATCATGCTATTTTCTGGTTTTGATTATCTGAGCTCACACCAACAGGCTCATACACAACTATATTTATTGCCAATGTTAAGCGTTACCACTAATTGGTACCTTCTTGGAAATGTTTCCAAAATTGATCCGTAACATCTAGAACCAGGATGACACCAGAATGAATGTTCTTCATGACTGAAACCTGAAGGGACCAATACGATGACTGGCCCCCAGCCAGTTCACTACTGTAACTGAGGACCAACCTGAGAAGCACCTCTGTCCCCATCCACATAGGTCCCTTCAGTAGCAGTCCTGAGGGAATCCCCCTAAGGTGAACTGTATTGTATAAAATACTCCTAGCTCTCCGGTAGGAGAGGTCTGGGAACCTCCTGCCCCAGGCTCATCACTCTAGTCGCCCGCCATCAAACACGGAGCTTTTTAATATTATTCAAGGTCATACGTAATTGGGCAATTGTGAGCATCCACTTAAATGTTCATTCTCAACCCTGGCATTTTACTCACATCTGTGCTGTTTTGTTTGTTTGTTTCAGAAATAAGTTAGGTAACTCTCCAGGGGGAATAAAAACAGCCACCAAAAACATACACCAAACAACTGGAGTTTTCCTCCAAGGTCTTCAGTAGTAAACAAGGAGGCCTCCACTCGAAGCGATGGTTAGAAGGACTGACTTGGTCAAGGGAAGCTGCTGTTGCCACAGTCCCTCAAAAACCTCACAACAGGTAAAAGATTATAACGAGTATCAAAATACCATTGAAAACAATCAAGTCACTACCTTTATACATTGCCCTCCCCTTCATTTCTCTGAATAGGCATCTAATTTACAATCAAAACGTATGAATTAAAAACACTGAAATATCGGCACAGAAATTACACATTCATTGTCTTTTCTGGAGTCATGTATCCCAGATTCAAAAAAGCTTATGGCAGTCAGAGGCATATGGAGTTAAGGTACTGCCTTCAAAGGGGGTGGGGTGGGGGACACACTCTACAGATATCAAGAAAAAGAGGCAATCCCAAATTCGGGAGAACTGATGTCTTAAAAACCTTTAGTACCATAGGATTGGCAGCGCTGAGATCTGAAGTATCCTTTGGTTCACATAAAAGGTAACAGTCATGTTTTGTTTTGTTTTTCCTAATGTAATATAAAGGGAATGGTATTTCAAGAAAAACTCCAAGGGTTATTTTCAAAACCATCTAAAATGCTTTACCTGGGTTTTCAATTCTTGGGGATGTCCAATTCTGCGAGGGAGGCTGTGTGCTGACATCTCTATACACACATATATAAAGACAAACCCTCTTTATATATATGTCTACATTCTATAGAAAATCCTCCTACACACACACACAGGCTCAGGCTCTCTCCCTCTCACACATGCACATACAGATACACAGAGCATCGCATCCTCTGAGTCACGTGACACACGACACCCTGCTCAAAGGTAATTTGCTTAGAGTGATTTGTCTGTTTAAAAAAATTCACAGTTCCTCAACAGTAGTTAAAAATCCCAGGTCAGCTGCTGTTTGTGAAATACTGTTCCCCTGTATTTGCATGAGGTAGACTTCCCAACCGGGGAGAGAAAACGATAACGTTAAGAAAAAGGGTTATGTCTTTTTCCGTTTTTGAACGGAAGGCCCCTTTTTGCTTTGATCTTCTGGTGCTGCAGATGACTTTGTGGAGGAAGCTTCTGCAGGTGACGTGCCTGGCCACTCTGAGACCTCGGACCTCGCCTCCTGAGGAAACGGTGGTGACGGATAGCCGTGCCCACCCCCCACCTCTCGAGGGAACGCGGTGCACGGCTGGGGCTCTGCTTCCTGTCTTCCCTGAGAAGCGGCGGGCGGCGGCACCACAGTTTTGTGAGGGCAGTTCGCCACCATGTGCGTGATGCTCTGACAGCAATGGCACTTCTTTGGCTGAGGAGGTAGACTACATTCCTTAGCGTGATGATCGAGGCCACCACAGTTGTAGCATCTGCAACAAGAAAAATGCAAAGATCTTGAGAAGGAGCGTGTCTCACAAAATAGGTCAGAAGTCGAAAATATACTAAACCACGCAGACCGTCGAAGAGATCAGCTTATTTTAATATGCCTTCTTAACAACAAACGTGTTGTATTAAACACAAAAGTCACTGAAAAACGAGAGTCCGGAAGCATGAAAGACTAATCCCCTCCATATGTAAATGACTGCTTTAGATTTGACAGTTAGGTTAGTGTAAAGGAAATTTAGTCCACTAGAGGGCAGCCACGTTCAACAAAAAACAACCAGCTGGCTTGGAAAAGGCAGTTAAAAAACACAGCTGTTGACTAAAATGCAACACCAACTCAACCGGCAACTGGGAAAATTATAGACCAAATTAAATATTATGAGTTTAACATTTCTTTGGGTGTTAATTATTTGGCTGTGGAAACCTGTTGAACTGGAAGAATTCTTTCCCATCGCGCAAATTAGTGCAGTGAAATTTGATAAATAAGTAAGTCAGACAATCTATGGTGAATGGTATTTGGGGAATTACCAAGTAATATTAGAACAAGATAGAAAGTGTCTGAATCAGAAGAATGCTGTAAAAGAAAGCTTCTTAGATCAGATTAATATAGATTAATCTAAGCTTCTCAGATACTTAGATCAGATTAATAAAGGTTGATGCTAGTTCAGGGGTGGGAAAAACTTTCTTTTCTTTCTGTAAGAAGTTAGTTTTCCTTCAGGGTAAATTCTTCTAAGTTGAAATAAATATAAATCCATCTTTAATTAATACCTGAATGCACACTGGGGGCACAGCTTGTACTATATGTTTGAAATTCTGACAGCTTCTAAAAGCTGAGAAATTATTTGGAAGCTACATTGCTCAATTTCAGTCACATTTTCTTTCTTCTAAAATTTTATATTAAAAACAATAAAACACCATCAGCTGGAGAGAATATTTTATATTTATGAAGGTTTTTAACCTACTTGTTGAGTACAAAATTTGCTTACTGATTTGTCTCCAAATGAAAAGTTTTAAGGGCTTTCCATTTTAAATTTATTTTCCAAATACATTTATGACTCCGTAATTCTCATTATGAAATTTACACAATAGGTCACGTTTTTAAAAAATGATAGCAAAATAGGTGGTAACTGTGAGAATCAGCTTAAGATCATAACAACAAAATAATTATAATTAATTAGATTTGTGTGTGTGTGTGTGTGTGTGTGTGTGTGAGAGAGAGAGAGAGAGAGAGACTAGCAAGCTTAATAACTCATATTACCATATACTTCTAAGACAAACTACTATTAACCTACTGGGAAGTATATGTAGGATACTTATGGTTATGTATTTTATCTTCTGAGATAAGTTATAGAGTGAATTTTTTTTTACTTGGCAAAAACTAGGATAACTAACAGCCTGCTTCTCCAGTTATCAATATTACCTTGCAAATTTTAGAATAATGGATGCACAAGATGGGCTTTTATTCTTTGCAGTAATTAACAAGTATTTATGTCAGGAAAAAAGCATCATATTTTCAAAAGTTAATGGGAAAAACTAAGAAATCACTTTTTATGATTAAATTATTTATTGTGTAATTATACCTTAATAAGTTAATGAAACTATTACAATGCAGATTCAATGTTTTTTTAGCCACGTGTTCTAAGAGATAATTCAAAATTAAAGAATAAAAATTACTAATGCTTGAAATTCAGGTCCCCAAAATACACTCAAAAATGTCATCTTTGGGCTTCCCTGGTGGCACAGTGGTTGAGAGTCCGCCGGCCGATGCAGGGGACACGGGTTCGTGCCCCGGTCCGGGATGATCCCACATGCCACGGAGCGGCTGGGCCCCGTGAGCCATGGCCGCTGAGCCTGCGCATCCGGAGCCTGTGCTCCGCAACGGGAGAGGCCACAACAGTGAGAGGTCCGCGTACCGCAAAAAAAAAAATAGCATATTTGAGAAGTATAAGCATATTACTTATAATAATGTTTTTCCACATAGTTCTCTTCTATAATGGAAAAGTGAATTCTTAAACTAAATTTGCCCATCTATAAAACAGCTTCTTTTGAATTAAATTCACTTCCTTGAGGATAACATCCACTCAGAAGCTCATTTTTGAAGACAGAGAAAACAGGTTAAAGGATTGAGTAATAGAGCCGCTCTCCCACGGACACATCAATTTCATCAGTCACTGTGGTATGTGCACTGCTACCCAATTCAGGGAACCATTTGCCCACTCATTTACCAAGGGGCTGACGTCAGAATTCCATTTTTTCAAATGGGGTCTTCCATCATATTCTGTATGTGTATTTACTATTACATCTGGGTTTTAAAAGTTACTTTTAAGGATACTACGGAATTTTGGCTTCCTTGCATTTTGAGCTGTATGGTTAATTCACTCCCTTGGCTTTTCAGATTCATGCTATCATTAGGCCAGACTGCCTTCCACACTGAAAAGATTTGCATTCAGTATATTTGTGCTTTGCCTTAAAGGGGAGGAATGATATATATTCTTTTCTATTTAAACATTCAATGCCAATCACGCTTACTAGAAGTGCAGGTCACACCCCATTATGAAACTCCTTCCTTCCCAAGGGACCGACAGGAAAATGGAACAGCACACAAATAATATCACACCACATTCTCCATACAAAGCTCTGAACGGTACTAAGCTCCTTTGTTCACTCTCCACACCTCTTCAAATCAGCTTGCTTCTGTTAATTTGCATGAATTTTATGTTGTGACACGAGCATTAAAACAGGTCCCAGAAGTGATCAAATAAAATGAGAGGTGACACTACATAAAGAGAGAAAGTCAGCTCTGCTTGTCTAAAAGTGTAACAGAAAAAAAATATAACGTAGGCGCTTCTAAGTATTTTAAAGTGTTAACTTAATAAGAATATATATGGAAACTTAGATCCATATTCTGGGGGGTTAGAGGGAGGCATTAAGGATAAGGATACAGTGATCTATAAACTTCTGAAGAGGAAGGGAATGCTCAAAGAACAGTAAGTAAAGCAGTATCAGTGAGAGAGAACAGAGTGGGAAAAGTGCAAGCGATGGGGCAGGAAGGAGGGATGAATATAGAAAGGAGTATAATAAAATCCCTGGAAAAGAGAGATGAGAGAAAGGATCAGTAAAGTTTCAAATGGGAAGCCAGAGGGGTAAAGAAAAGTCACAGATCGGAAGGAGTTTCAGAAACTAATCTGGAGAAACAATAACCAACTCTTTGAAGAGATTAGCGTTGTTAACTCCGATACAGTCCAACTAAAATCCAGAAATGATACTAATGACATTCATCAAGGCTACAGTTTTCGATTTTACTCTGTCTGAACACTTGTTATCTAATTCAATTGTGTGTCATTCAGCCCAAGACCTGGGAGTGCTGGATCCCAGTCTGAACGTGGGAGGTAGGGGGATGGGCAGAAATGCCATCACAGACCCCAAGAGAGCAGGAGAGCAAAGGATCCAGAGTGGCAGAAGCAATAAGCTCACCCTGTACCTCCAGAAGGTAAGAGACAGATTCCTAGGCCAACCTTCCAGAAGCCCTCATTTTATTCTGAAAGCTTCCGAACAATCTAAATTCACAACTGGGTATATAGCTTATTCACTCCATAGGATCTGCCCCAAAATACCAAGAGGAGAGTTGGAAAATGTTGATGAACCACTGAGCTAGAAACAGTTAACAGTGCACACATTTTCTGACCTCTATCAAAGCAACCTATTCTTTATGCAAATTTGTTTCTTTTATTATTCTTATATCCAAACACCTAAGACTATAAGCCAACTAAACAATAAAAACATTTTAATAACGTTAACTTTTATATATTTTTCCTAAGTACAATGGTAAAAATATTGAGTTTTCAAAAATATTGGTTAGTAGTGAATTATGTTTATTAAAAAGGGGTCTTATGGAACAAATACATATTTAACACCAGAATAATTTTTTTAACACCAGAAAATCTTTCATGTGTATCTTTTGAAATACAAAAGCCAGTATCCCCCCTCAATTACCTTAACTCATGCTAAAAATAAAATAATCTATCCACAGCAGGGCTGAACACACTGTTAAGAGAATTAAAATGATAATAATAGGAATAATACTGAGGTTCAATTTATTAAGAGTTTACCATACTCCAAACATTGTGCAAAAGGATTTTTTTAAAATTTATTTTATTTTTATTTTTCGGCTGCGTTGGGTCTTTGTTGTGGCACGCGGGATCTTCGTCGAGGTGTGCAGGTTTTCTCTCTCTTGTTGAGGCACGCGAGCTCTGTAGTTGTGGTGCGCGGGCTTAGTTGCCCCATGGCATGTGGGATCTTAGCTCCCTGACCCAGGGATCGTCCGCTGCGTTGGAAGGAGGGTTCTTTAGCACTGGACCACCAGGGAAGTCCCTAAAGGTTTTTAATATGTAGTATAAAATGGACTCCTCCCCCAAATCCTATGAACTAGGTACTAAATATCAACGTGTTGATGAGAAAATTAAGACTCAAGAGAGTATACAGAGAAGGAAATTTGAATTGAAAATAATAAATTTCACTTGCATTTTCATTATATAAAAACATTATACCCAACGATACTGATGTAAATTTTATTATGTAAAAGTCTAAAAACATATAATAAGGGTCCTGAATTTAAAACGCCAACAAACACACAGATTTGAAGTAGATTTTTCTCGAGACTTGGGTTACTATTCTGTCACTATGGTGTGCGGAAGTGAGCTTCTCTCTTTGAGCTGTTCCATCTAAAGGCTGTAACTACTAGTCCAGGTCAGACTTTTCACTGCCAAAGCCCAGTTATTTCCTCCTACTCCTCTTGTAATTTCTATGTTGAAAGTTTTTATCTAAAAAAAAACCAAAAATCAGTAAATAATTTTTCCATTTTCCTTGATCATATGTTTAAGACCGTAAATTGGAACTTCAGGTTGATATGCTATAATCAGAGCTATCAAACTGACTCAGTGAAATTCCAGCCAAAATAAAGAAAATAAATTCCAGTCATTGTGGTTATTAGCCCTTGAAGCCACACTGTGATGTGAACAATTTATTGAGGTCGTGAAATAAATACTGCAGTGAGATTCTATTGGCTGGAGCAAATGTAAATTGCTCTTGGAGGGAAATTTGACAGCACGTTTCAAAATATTAATATGCATACTCTCTGAGCCAGCAACTCTAACGCTAGGAATTTGCCCTACAGGAATATTCATTGATAAGCATAATGATTTGGGTACTAAAATATTATCTACAGTATTCTCCATACTGGTAAAAAATAGAAAAATTAAGTGGTAATAATACCACCAACAATAATAAATACTTATAGTCAAAACCAGGTAGTCTGGCTACAGAGTTTTTGCTCTTTACCATTGAGCTACAAATATGTGAAAAGGAAAAAGGAAATTAAAGCCCACATATACTGAGAAACACTCTACAGATATTGAAAGGAATGAAGTAAAAGAATTTTTTTTTAAATGAGGTAGATCTGGGGCTTCCTTGGTCGTGCAGCGGTTGAGAGTCCGCCTGCCGATGCAGGGAACACGGGTTCGTGCCCCGGTCCGGGAAGATCCCACATGCCGCGGAGCAGCTAGGCCCGTGAGCCATGGCCGCTGAGCCTGTGCGTCCGGAGCCTGTGCTCCACAACGGGAGAAGCCCCAACAGTGAGAGGCCCGCGTACCGCAAAAAAAAAAAAAAGAGGTAGATCTATATGTATTGACATGGAAAGATCTCCAAGCCAAATTAAGTGATAAAAGCAAACCACGGAATAATAAAAGATGGTGTAATCTCATTTATGTTTCAAAAACACTATATATGATTATAAGTAAATATGCATTTTTAAATGCATGGAAAACCACTGGAACGATAAACAGTACATTAACAGTGGTTACATATGGAGAGGATATAGGTAAAGGTGAAGGTGAACTTACATTTTTACTCCCTAAATTCTTGTATAGTTTCTTTTTTAAATAACCAGAAAATTTATAGTTTATGTAATTGAAAAAGGAAAAAGAGCAATTATAAAGCTGCATTTCCATTTTATAATTTGACCTTCATTATTATTGTCAGTCATCTAACAGTTAACCTGTACATCAGCGATTCTAGAATCACCTTGTAAGCTTTTTAAAAAATACTTATGCCTGGGCCCTACTCCAGACCATTAAATCAGGATCTTTGAGGGCAGACCCCCAGGCATCAGTACTTCTTAAAAAGCTTCCCAGATGATAGTGAGCAGCTACTTGAGAACCACAGCTGTCTACAGACCTGAGTTTACCGCCGACAACCTAGACCAAGAGAGAGCGCTTTGTAATCCCAACCACAAGGAATGTGGTTCAAAACAGAACACTGAATAGTCCCCAAACACTGTTTCAACAGTTCACCGGTGCCTTGAAAGGAAGGAGGAAGGAAAGAAGAAGGAAGGAAGGAAGGAAGGAAGGAAGGAAGGAAGGAAGGAAGGAAGGAAGGAAGGGAAGGAGGGAGAGAGGGAGAGAGGGAGGAAAAAGGTGTGTGTAGATCTTGTTTCTTTACTGAAAACTAAAAATGATTCCCTGAAACTTCTAGCTGTAAGCACAAAAGCCCACAACTTTTTACCATCACTGATTCCTGCTTATTTTGGAAGGAAAACATTGCAAAAATCTACTGAGTTTAGCTTCACAAGTAGTTTCTCTGTTTTTGAGGTTATTACTCAGTTCTTAGTTCATCAATCAAGGATGGGTTCAATGGAGAGGCACCCATGTCATCAAAACCGGTGATAATTTACAGCTCTTGAATCAATTGCTCCATTCTCTAAACTTCACCATCATTACCAATTAACATTTATTGATTTCCCATAATAACTCTTTTAATTCTCCATCTTCTGTTGCCTCCATCTACAGTAATTCTCAAAACCATATAAACTTATTTCCTATAGAGATACTCCTGCAAACATTTCTAATGGCCAAATTCTTCTGTCTGTTACATACAAATGAATATAAACATAATAAAAAGATCTCTGCTTTTTATAAAATCTGTTAGCCATGGAATTTTTAAAACCTCTAATATTTAAACTACATTTCACCTAAAATAGCACCATTAATAAGGTTACTACTGCCCACTCTGTTTTTTAAACTAAGAGAAAAATAAAAGTGCATAATGGATGGTTTAAAATCTGCTTATTAGTTAGACCACCCTAAGGATTGGTTTTCAAAATTATTTTTAAAAAGCAAAATTTAGTCAGTATAACTGCCATTCAGTTCTTTCCGGTGAATAACTGCTAGATGTTTGGATGGCTCTCTATGGCCTAGTGTTAGTCATAGTAAGCAAGGGTCAGTCTGATGTGGATGGAACTAATGTGAACTCAGAACTCGAAGCTGCTGGCAGAGGAAATGAATACTCTGTGCCTCCTCCAAACCTCAGTGCTCAGACCATTTACTAAACTGATATGGGGTTTGCACTGAGTTCAAAGGGTATTTTTTACTTACCAACTACTAACCTCTTTTATCATCCGGTTCTATGATGTGCTATTACCTAGATACCTTGCCTATCAGTGGGGACTCACTGCTTATAATACCCATGCAATCATTTTCATAAACTCAAATGAAAAACAGAAAAAAAAAAACCACTTAAGAATATCTACAATGAGTACAACTTTGTACTAGATACTAATAAAATGTATGTGCATAGTTGGCTGGATGGTAATATATACATACATATGTGTATATGTATGTATATAAAATCTTGTTTGATGTCTTTGCCTGACTGCTTTTTGGATTGTCTTATGTTTATTAGTTTTTGGACACTCTCTCTGATTAATGCCATGGTCTGTCATCTGTATCATAACACCAGCTAAAAATGCCCCACAGTATCTTGACAACCAGCTAAAATATAGTAATAGTTCTATTCACAAACCTTTCATCATCTTATAAAAACAAGAAGATAAGATGGAAAAATGTGGGGGACAGATGTGATGAATGGTGGTGCAGGGTCAAGAGAAGTAGGGATGGAACATATAACAGTTTTTAAAGAGTAGAGGACATGAAAGGGAGAGAAATCACTGGAGGAACTGGGGAAAAGGGAGCCTTTTTCATGTAAGGGCCCTTCCACCACACGGAAGGCATCAGGCATTTTTGTATTTCATTCCATTATGTTTAAAAATAGAGTCAGAAAGTAAATTGGGAGATGCCTGGGAGTCGGGGGTGGGGAGGGGAATGGGAAGTTAGTGTTTAAAAGGGATAGAGTTTCAGTTTAGGAAGGCGAAACATTCGGGACATGGATGATGGTGAGAGTTGCACAACAATGTGAATGTACTTAGTGCCCCTGAACTCTACAGTTAAATATGGTTAGAAAAATATGTTTCATATTATGTGACTCTTACCACAATAAAAAAACATTTAAAAAAATTACTTGTAGGTTATTCAGCAATTCCACGGAACAATAATCGTTTGTTGAGAATTTGCTACTTTGCACCACAACTTGAGAAGGCGTATAATAATGAATTCTAGGTCATAAATTAAATCTGTATTTGAAATAGAAATGTTATCTCTCTTTTAGGTAACAAACGACATCCCACACAGGTAATCCCTTCTGGCTAATGGAAAAGTTGAAAAAACAAGGAGAAAAACGGACTCAAATACAGATAACTTAATGCTTTCCAATTTCTTGGGAGGAAAAGCAGTTTGTTATAAAATAGGACCCAATCTTACATGCAGTGGGCACTCTGCCAGCACGGCTTGCATGATCCCAACACAGCTAGGGAGGAGTGTCCAGGTCAGGACGACACACACACACACACACACACACACACACACAAAAGGCACATGTATTTTTGAAATGGCAGTGTTACAACTATCCAAACTGCTGGTTTCTTGCTGGAACCAAGGTCAATGTATCTACCATATTTGATCATATTGACCTTTAAGGTACAGTGTTTTTAGAAGGTTAGTGCAGGTATTAAATATGAAGGAAAGGGCTTCCCTGGTGGTGCAGCGGTTGAGAGTCCGCCTGCCGATGCAGGGGACATGGGTTCGTGCCCCGGTCCCGGAAGATCCCACATGCCGTGGAGTGGCTGGGCCCGTGAGCCATGGCCGCTGAGCCTGTGCATCCGGAACCTGTGCTCCGCAATGCGAGAGCCAACAACAGTGAGAGGCCCGTGTATCGCAAAAAAAAAAAAAATATATATATATATATATATATATATATATATATATATATATGAAGGAAAGACATTCAAAATTTAACTTATCTTGAGATGGTTGAAATTAAGTATTTACTTAGATGGAAGAATCAGATTATAATAATCTGATTACAGCAATCTGGAAATGTTGGTTCATTTATCTGTCACAGCAGCCTTGCTTGAAAACATAAAACCCCAGGGCTGCTTGGTTTCCACCACACCATTTCACATTCACCATTGTCACAGGTGTGACATCTGCTGTAAATAAGCACTGGTTTGGCCCGAAGGACAATTCCACTACTGCTTTTGTGTCAACTTTTATAAATGTTTTTTCTTGCTCATCACATGATTTCTTTTAGGCTCTGGCTCAGGAAAACAGCCTTATTTTTAGGGTTGACATTATTTCACAAATCATTCTAAAGTGATCTTTCTCCTTATGTTGTACATTGAATTTTTTCATTATTAAACATTTGGTCAGAGGCACAAGAAATTTTAAAAGACAAATTTCATTATGATTACTTGATAGGTGAAACAGTAATTTGTAATCTAGAGAAGTAGATGTAAACATCAAAACAATATATGAGAAAATTTAAAAACATAGTAAGAATACTTAAGGGTTAAAAAACCTTAGGTATTCAAATGAGGACTGCACAATTAAAAAGTGACTCGCTCACGTTTTGTTACACACACCTCCTCCATTAAAGCATAGAAGGAAGAGAGAGCATGAGAAATTTCAAAGGAAAGAATGACGTATAGAGGTCAAGAATCAATTTTAGTGGCATGACCGATGAACTGCACAGAGGAAGGTTAGATAACAGTTCCAGATCTATGCTGGTTATTTGCAAGCTGGAAGCAAAAAGAGGGCTGGATTAAAAGATGCAATCCTGGGGCTTCCCTGGTGGCACAGTGGTTAAGAATCTGCCTCCCAATGCAGGGGACACGGGTTAGAGCCCTGGTCCGGTAAGCCCGTGCACCACAACTACTGAGCCTATGCTCTAGAGCCCGTGAGCCACAACTACTGAGCCCTCGTGCCACAACTACTGAAGCTCGCACTCCTAGAGCCCGTGCTCTGCAACAAGAGAAGCCACCGCGATGAGAAGCCCGCACACCGCAACGAAGAGAAGCCCCCACTCGCTGCAACTAGAGAAAGCCCGTGCACGGCAATGAAGACCCAATGCAGCCAAAAATAAATAAATTAAATAAATTAAAAAAAATAAAGATACAATCCTAGTTTTAGCCAAATGAGTTATTGTTGTTGTTGTTATTTAGCCAAACTGGTTATTTAAAGCTTTGATGTTACCATGGCTTAATTACCTCTGATGCCAGTAATAATGCTGGTAGCATTTGAGTTTCTGTGAAAAGAGTGTTAAAACAACTCCCTATTGTTGTATTAGTGAATTAATATTTTTACTATTAACACTGAATTGTTGCTATATTCCTGAATTAAGAAGGACTATGTGTAAACTTTCCACTTTGACAATGTTTATATGAGTAGCATTAAAATATATTTATAGAGGACCTGTCGTCCTAGAGCACGCTGCTTGGTGTGATCTACCCAAAACGTACCCTCAGGATTAATTCATGTGCAAGATGCAAAAGAAGACTGCGCCAAACCACCTCTATCTCTACAGCTACTCAGGAATCAGAAGGAGTTAAAACTATTCTGCTGAAATCACCAAGGAAAGGCTTCTAACAATCGATAAATTTGATCTCCCATTCCAGCACCAGCTACTGCTGAGGAAAATGAAGTACAGATGAGATGTAAATGACCTCTGTTCACTTCCCCCTCTAGCCCAATTGGTCTTCCTGTGACTGGATATATATTGCTCTTTACCAAGAATCAGCAGTTCTTAAATTGTTTACCACGTACATACATAGGTAGGCAAGCGAAAGCTGAACAAGGAAAATTGCTACTATGTTCAGATAACCTCTATAAACTGTGATATTGTCTCCTCTCTGTGTAGGTCTCATCTTGAAAATTAGAGCCATGTCAGGTATTCTTGGCCTCATGGCTACTTCTTTTTTTTCCCTCCTTACTGGCTGCAGTTGCCCTTCACATCATCCCAGCTTTTCATATGACTAAAGATTGATGGTCAAGCTGCTAAGGCATCCTTGCAGATCTTTCCTCTCATCACTGATTCCTTAAGGAATTTTGTTTCCCTACTTGAGCATTTTAAGGCTGTGACTCTGTGAACACACAGCCACTAGTATAAAAAGAGACAGCTGTGGAGCTGAGGATGGAGGTAAAAACTGAAGGTAGGTATGAGAAGAGCAGATAGGTCCTTGGGCGGAGCCAAGCCATGTCCAAATACTCTTAATAAGTGCAAACCATTAGGACTAGATTCTACACATTAACCAATTTATGTGTGCATTTCTATAAGCCAAACTATGGCTTGCCTTGAATACAATTCCTTTAGTATTTGAACAATGGAGTTTTCATCTCCTTTGGTCATCCTTTAAATTTGGCTGGTAAAGTTTACATGAAGAATTTGGTTTTCTCTCAGTGGGATGAAAGGAACAAAGCCACTAAAGAATTTTTCTGTGTTTCTCTAACAAAAAAAAAATTTTTTTTTGGCTGTGCTGCATGACTTGCAGGCTCTCAGTTCCCCATCCAGGGATTGAACACAGGCCAGAGCAGTGAAAGCCCAGAATCCTAATCACTAGGCCACCAGGGAACTCCCTAACAAAAAAATTCTTGACAAATATCCTGGTAGGTGTGGTGAAAGGAGGTAACCTTCTTTGGATGATACTTGATCTTGAAACTCTAAAAATGTATGTATTTAGGGGCTTCCCTGGTGGCACAGTGGTTGAGAGTCCGCCTGCCGATGCAGGGGACACGGGTTCGTGCCCCGGTCCAGGAAGATCCCACATGCCGCGGAGCGGCTAGGTCCGTGAGCCATGGCCGCTGAGCCTTCGCGTCCACAGCCTGTGCTCCGCAACAGGAGAGGCCACAACAGTGAGAGGCCCGCGTACCGCAAAAAAAAAAAAAAAAAAAAAAAAATGTATGTATTTAGAAAACAAAGAAACATTGAAAAATATGAGAGCTACAAGTGGCAAAGTGTTATTTATCACACTTGAGTGTGAAGTTCTCTTTATATGTTTTATGTTTATAATTTAATTGAATATAACATATGTGTAAGGAAAAAGTTGTGCTTCCCTGGAAACTGTGCACTGCCTAGACCTAGCATTCACAATTATGGATTATCTGATTCTGATTGTATGGGAGTTATCTTACAGCTCTTTAAATCACCGATAATTGCAAAGTTATTCTTGCCCGTAGAGTAGCAAATTCTGCCCTGTCAGGTTCAATTTACTTCCCTTTCCCATGTGGAAAAAAGCTAGTGTTGCTTCCATTTGCATAATTTCAATATTCCTCAACTACAAATGTGTCTGTTCTTTGGATTCTCCTTTGAAAAGGTTGTAACATCTGCTTGTTTCCCTCATTTGAGTTAAATAAAATCTTTAACACTTGCTCATTTTATATCTGTATGAGAGTCATGATGTTACCTTTTTTGAAAACTGTCCTATAATTCTCATACAATAAATCTATCCCAGAGAAGCCACCGCATGAGATGCAAAGATCATTATGACATTATGATGACTTTGTTCTTTAAGCACATAACATCTAGAAAAGAGATCAGATAAATGCACAACTAACTTTAATTCTCAGGGTTATCGGACCCAATTTACGTTTTTGTGTTTCTTCTCAGTGATCTTATTTTTCCTATACCTTGAAACACTCTGCTCTTTCATAATCCTGGGAATTACAACCAACTATGCTAAGGAGCTGAAAATAGTATGAAAATTTAATTTTTTCCACAGAAGACATACAAATGGCCAACAGATACATGAAAAGGTGCTAATCACTAATCATCAGGGAAATGTAAATCAAAACCACAATGAGATATCACCTTACACCTATTAGAATGGCTGTCATCAAAAAGAGAAGGGAGAGCTTCCCTGGTGGTGCAGTGGTTGGGAGTCCGCCGGCAGATGCAGGGGACACGGGTTCGTGCTCCAGTCTGGGAGGATCCCACATGGCGTGGAGCGGCTGGGCCCGGGAGCCACGGCCGCTGAGCCTGCGCGTCCGGAGCCTGTGCTCCGCAGCGGGAGAGGCCACAGCAGTGAGAGACCCGCATACCGAAAAAAAAAAAAGGACAAGGGATAACAAGTATTGATGAGGACATGAAGAAAAGAGAACCCTCGTGCACTACTGGTGGGAATGTACATTGGTGCAGCCACTGTGGAAAACAGTACGGAAAGTCTTCAAAAAATTAAAAATAGAACTACCATAGGATCCAGCAATTCCACTTTTGGGTATAGACCCAAGGGAAACGAAATCCTTATCTTGAAAAGATATCTGCACCCCCATGTTCACTGTAACATTATTTAAAATAGCCAAGACGTAGAAACAACCTAAGTGTTCATCGATGGATGAATGGATAAAGAAAATGTGGCATTTTTATATACACAATGGAATATTATTCAGCCATAAGAAAGAATGGAATCCTGCCATTTGCAACAACATGGGAGAACCTCAGAGGCATTATACTGAGTGTAATAAGTCAGACACTGAAAGACAAATACTTATATGTTGAATCTAAAAAAAATCAACCTCATAGAAAGAGAGAATAGAAAAGTGGTTGCCAGGGGTTGGAGGGTGGGAGAAATAGGGAGAGGTTGGTAAAAGTATACAAACTCTCAAGCTGTAAGATGAATAAGGTCTGAGGATCTAATGTATAACATGGTGACTTCAGATGATAATATTGTACTGTTTAACTGAAATTTGCCAAGAGAGTAGAACTTAAATGTTCTTACAAAAAAAAAAGATAAAGATGTGAGGTGATGGACGTGTTAATTAACTAGATGGGAGGAATTCTTTTGCAGTGTATACGTATATCAAATCATCACAATGTACACTTTAAAATCTTACAATTTTACCTGTTGACTATACTTCAATAAAGCTGGGGTGGGGAGGGGGTTTAGAATATTTCTCTTACAGAACTTCAGGCCACCTTAATGCTTTTTCTCTTCTCTCATATTTTATATAACTTTCCTACTTCCCAATTCACTATGCTGGAAACTCGCTGAAACAAAGGTCAGGAAACTTCAGCACTTGTTTTTAGCTCTACTACTAACTAACTCTCCAACTCACTTTGCAAGATGGTGCTAAGACTTGAATTCTCTTGATTGTCTCGCAATTTAAACTGTCTGTGATCTTGGTATCTCTCTACCCTCACAACTCAGCCTGATTTTATAACTTTATCTGAGAAATATTTGCCAGTCCCACAGTGGGCAATGGGAGGTAGAAGAGACCCAAATTTATCTAGAGTTGGGGTTGGAAAGGTAGATGGTGGGGAGGGACAAAAGTATGAGGAGGACAAGTTTTCTCATAAAAGCATTATTGAAACGAGTTGGTCCAAGCTGGGAGGAGAGGCACCTGAGACCAAAAGCAACTCAGAGAAAGAAAAAACAAGGGGGGGGGGGGCAGATTTTAAATACCTAGATGCAATAGTCTAGATCTTCTCTAATTTTATAACCCTAAGTATCAGTTATGCTACATGTTCATTTGGAATTGAGATTATATGAATCGTTACTCAATTGCCCCATGCAATCCTGGTGTTCAAAAAACTGCTTGCAGAGAACTTAACCTGCCTAACATTATTTTGACCTGCCTCCAGAGAAATCTATTAATTATACAATTAAATAATTTTCTGAAACTGGCAAATAACCATATTGAATTTAAGGCTTTCACAGAAAAAAAAAAAAGAAAATTTAAAAATGATGTGATCATCTAGAGGGATGATAAAATAGTGAAATAAATCATCGCTATTTCATCATCCTTGTTATGGCATTGCCCAAAGTTTCGTCTGATCTTTCCAGAAGGTATAAAAGACATCAGGAGGGCTCCCCTGGTGGCGCAGTGGTTGGGAGTCCGCCTGCCGATGCACGGAACGCGGGTTCGTGCCCCCGGTCCGGGAGGATCCCACATGCCGCGGAGCGGCTGGGCCTGTGAGCCATGGCCGCTGGGCCTGCGCGTCTGGAGCCTGTGCTCCGCAACGGGAGAGGCCACAGCAGTGAGAGGCCTGCGTACCGCCAAAAAAAAAAAAAAAAAAAAAAGACATCAGGAGACAGGACTTCTGTTGTCTTTTTCTTTTTAACTCTTCATTGAACACAGTTGAGAATTCAGAAATTTTCATTTTCTGTCCATAACAGCAAAGAGAAGAAAATGATAGAAGTTATTTCACAATTGTTAGATGAAAAAGAACACAAATACAAAAAGACAGACAGTAATACTCCAGACTCTAATGATGATGATAAAATTAATCATATAAGCTAAATCTCAGATTATGAGTCTTCACATAATATATCCTAGAAATGTATTTTATCAAACTCAAGAATCAATGAGTAAACAATATATTTCTATGGACAGAAAGGAAATCTGTTATTCAGTTAGTCCTTCAAGGAGAACGGCATCATGCAGTATTTTTTTTGACAAGGTATGTTTACTAAAAAGGACATGTAACAGGATGCTTTCACCTTTTATCAAGCTTGTGCTAGGGAATTTACTTGATATGATTCATAAGTAGATAAATGCTGAAGGCACTGACTGAAAGGAGATAAACAGCACAGAAATGAAAAAGCTCATTGAATTGATCATTCTAATCAATATCTAAAATGAAAATATTTTGTTGCTACTGACGAGGAAAATTACCACCCTCTCTTCAACAAAATTACGAGCCATAAGTTTTCAAAGCACTGTATTTTGATGATAGAAGTGCAAGAAAAACCAGAGGTAATAAAAAGCTGGACTCTTAGAAATATATTTGAAATCTAGATCATTATTTATAAGATGGCTATGCTCCTGGCTCAGCTATGAGCAATTACTTTCATTCAAAGGATATTGCCAATTTTGGATGTGTATATCTTTTTTTTTTTTTTTAACAAGGGTTTTTATTTTTGCCAGTCTGACAGGTGAAAAAGAATACTTTTTTTTGGATGTGTATATCTTCACACCAGAAAAATATGGAATAAAATTTGGGTCTGTTACATTTAAATTCTTATTAATTTCTAATCCAGTTGTTTTTCACAACATACTTTTATTTTTATATCTGTAAACTACCTGTAAAATGATGTTTAAAATATGTTTTACAAGAGTCTACTAAACTCAGATAGTAACTGGTGATGACTATTCTTCCTGGTATATTGGCAGCTAATAAAACATAGAGTTTGACAAATGGTGTAAGAGAAAGAAAGTGTTAACATCTTTTCAAGAGAAGACATGGTCACAATTATTGGGAGCAACAGGAATGGTTTTGTAAAGGAGTTGACCTGACTACAACAGGCTAGTTAAAGGCTATTTAAAATGAGTAAGATTTGTTTAGATAGAAGAGAAAACATGCCATTTGAATATATGGCATGAATAAGAAAACAGAAGTGGAAAACTGGAGGATATGTCTAGGAAGGCAATTAATTGGCTAGCTTGCAGAAGCAAATGGAGGGTATCCCTGGTGGCACAGTGGTAGTGGTTAAGAGTCCGCCTGGCAGTGTAGGGGACACAGGTTCGAGCCCTGGTCCAGGAGGATCCCACATGCCACAGAGCAACTGAGCCAGTGCGCCAGAGCCCGTGAGCCACAACTACTGAGTCCATGTGCTACAACTACTGAGGCCCGCATGCCTAGAGCCCGTGCTCCACAACAACAGAAGCCACTGCAATGAGAAGCCCATGCACCGCAGCGAAGAGTAGCCCCCGCTCGCTGCAACTAGAGAAAGCCCACGCGCAGCAAGGAAGACCCAATGCAGCCAAAAACAAATAAATAAAATAAACTTATTTTAAAAAAAGCAAATGGAAACCAAGATTACTAAGCAGAATATTAAATATATTTTATAGTTTAATATATTTTTAATCTTTCATCTTAAGAGTTGAAAAAATTGAGTTTCAAAGCTGACACATGCATTGCTCATGACCACAAACCTAATAACGGATAGCCCAGGATTTCACCTTATAACTCCAGTGATGCACGATAAATCACTTAATCTCTCTGGGTTTCCTCATCCATAAATAAGTTTCACCATTCAGGAATCCTTTTTAAAGATGACAATGATTCTCACTTCCTTCACATGGTTGCTGTTTGTCTCAAGTGAAATAAATATTTTAAAATGCTTTGCAAACTACAAAGCTCTTTATAAATGGTAGGTACAATTTCTTTCCCTACCCCTAATCTTAGATATTATATTCCTGAAGCACTTCCACTCCAGTGGTGGTGAGATAATTAATGGTAGAAGAATTGAAGTTCTCATGAATTACAGTGGGAGAAAACAAAAATAAATAACAGGAAAAGCTTAAAATATCTTTCCATTTTCAAGAATAGTAAAGAGAACAGACTAAATAGCCTAATAATGATATATTGCTTATCTTATGAATGTTCTATAATTAATTTGCATTTACCATTCCTTGTCCACTGGGATTTTCTTTACCATCTCCTACTCTGCATTTTGATGAGTAAACTAATTTGCTTTGTCGCAGATGCCCAGCATTTTTTCTTATATGTAGGTAACTGTTGAAATGTTCAGTATTTTTCTGATTTATAACTTGGAGTCCCTAAAAATCAAATCTAGAGTAACTTTGTTTTAATAAATTCTATCAGAAAATTTTGTAGATAAAGAAAATTATAAAGACACTAATCTGTATATAATACAGCTTTATGTATGGGAAATTTGCTCACTATTCCTATATTCTAGAAACGACTCTTTCATCTAGCTCTTAGGACACTCTTTATATTGCTTTTCTTTCTACCTTTCTGACATTATTTTCCTATCTTATTCTCAGTATCTTCCTGGATTCACCAAAATCTAAACGTAAGCTGATCTATCATCTCTCCTTTGAAAAACTCATCCATTTCCTTAAACAAACTATTTTATTTATGCTGATCACTCACAAATTATTCCCACTTTGATGTTTTTCCATAATCTCAAACTCAATTCATCCCTTCAAGGCCATTTTGACCCCTTGTTTCCAGATGTCTTCCAATACTGATTAATTTTCCTGTAAGTTCCATCATTCATCATTGCGTTCATAGTGTCCACTGTTATATTACTTGGATGCCTCAAAGAAAAGGAAAAGTAGTACGAAAATTTTCACTATTTTTTTTGTCTTTTAAAAGCAAAATGGAAACATAAAGCTTACTCTTGGGTCAATTTTCCTAAACCTATAAACAGTTTTCTCAGTATCTTGTCCACTTGGGGATAGTTTCCTGGTCTCTGTCTTGATGCCATGCCAAAGATAGGTCATTCTTATACTCCAGGTACATCTATCAACCCACTTGGTCCACTCAATTACCAATCAGTGATGACCATGTTAGTATTACCTTAGATAATATAAATGACACAAAAATTTATTAAATTAGTCACCATGTATTACTTTTTAATAGTGTGTAATAAAAAATAAAAACAGTGAAAAGGAAAATTACTATGAACTGCTGGAACCTGAAGGTGGAAAAGAGAGAATTTAGTACCAAAAGGGCATCATCATGAAAGTGGGTGAGGTACAGAGTGACTAATGTCAAAAGGAAATAAAGGCATGCCTTCCCACCTACCATACTTTTTTTTTTGCAGTATGCAGGCCTCTCACTGTTGTAGCCTCTCCCGTTGCAGAGCAACAGGCTCTGGACGCGCAGGCTCAGCGGCCATGGCTCATGGGCTCAGCCGCTCTGAGGCATGTGGGATCTTCCCGGACCGGGGCACGAACCCATGTCCCCTGCATCGGCAGGCGGACTCTCAACCACTGCGCCACCAGGGAAGCCCCTACCATACTTTTTGTACTGACATTACTGTCCTGTATTCTAGACAATATTGCAGATTAACAGGCACCCACTAGGGCATCATACAACCTTATGGCAACAGCCTCATCTCCTGGGCAAAAACTACCAAATTCCGCTCAATTTCCCTTTATCTAGTCATCTTTTGACAAGTGCTTCAGACTTTTGACTAAGCTTCAGTATTCACTATATAAGGAGTTTTCAAAGACGTTGTAATGGGAGAACTAAAAGTTAACTGTATGTTGATGTGCATCCTTGGAGATCCTGCTAGTCTGAAACTTGAGGAGATGCTAAGGTTGAAGTCACAGATTTGGGAGATATCACTGAAAGGACAGGTAGTAGTTAAAGCCATGGGACAAAGGTCAACCAGCAAAATGTGAAGAGTGAGAAGAGACCTGCAGACAAAGTTTTCAGAAATACTTCTCTTTCATAATTTTCAGGTGTAAGAACCAGTGAGGTGTCTAAGAAGGAACAGTCAGAGGGGTAGTAGTGTCGACTGAAACAACATTGCACAACCCAAAAGTTGAGAGTTATGTGCAATTGTTTTCAGTCGATAGTAGGAAGGCAAAAAAGAGGGGTTTCCCCAGTTTCCTCAGATATTGGGTTGATTAGATTCAAATTGTAAAGGAAAATACAGTTTTGTAGTGGAGAAAGTGGCTAATAAGATGAGGTATTAAAATAGGTTGATGGATTTAGCAAGCAAGTGGTAGTAAGAAGCCTCAGATAGAACATACAATGAATACAAAAGGATTAAGGAGCTAAAATTGAACTGCAGTGCCAGTATCAGACTTAACTTCCTCAGAGTTAAACATGCATATCTTAGGGAAAAGGAGTACCTCAGAGAGCAGAGAATAAGCCCCTTCCAAAGTGTATAGTATACATTTTTTTTAAATCACCAGAGACAAATAGAAAAACAAAGAAGACACGAACAGGAAATTCACAAAAAGAGAAAGAAAAATGACACAAGTACTTTTTAAATACTCACACTAGCAAAAAATAAAAAAAAATTTTGAGTCAACCATACAAAAAAAAAAAAGAATTATATTGCCTTCAAAGTAGCATATAAAAATACTCTGACCATACCACTGAAAATGACTAAAAATAGTGGACAAAATATTTTAAAAACATCTTTTGAAATGCATTACTGATCAGGCAAGGAAGTTAGGAATGCTTAGAAGTCAAAAAGGAAGTGAAAGCAGGAAACCAGGGCAGTAAGTGGAGCATTGAAACAGACTCTCACCCTGGAGGCATCCATATAACACTGCCAACCTTAAGCTTTGACCTTGTAACGGGGATGATGAAGCAGAAGGGGCAGGAAACAAAGTCTAGGATCTGCCCAGAAGTTGGGGGTGTCGTAGGAGATCCTGTCCCATAGAGCCAGAACCCCCCCCCGAAACTGCACTCACAATGTAAAGATAAATGAAAAACAAATTTGCCCTGAAGAAGAGTATGGCATGGAAACTTTCCCACCCCCAGAATGGTGCTGGGAGGAAGAGAAAACAAGTCTCCCCTGAGAAGTGATAACCACAACCCAGACTGCAGCTCACGTGGAGATGTGGCATAAGCTGAGCATTTCTCATAAAATGGTTCCCAGTTGGTACAAATGTCTCCAGGCAAATACAAAAAAAATCCCTGGAAAAAAATGTATTTTTCAAGCCAGGAGTCAAAGAACTCCTACAGGTAAAAGTCCAAGAAATATGACTGGTTAAAAAAAATCATAGGGCTTCCCTGGTGGCACAGTGGTTGAGAGTCTGCCTGCCGATGCAGGGGACACGGGTTCGTGCCCCGGTCCGGGAGGATCCCACGTGCCGCGGAGCGGCTGGGCCCGTGAGCCATGGCCGCTGAGCCTGCGCATCCGGAGCCTGTGCTCCGAAACAGGAGAGGCCACAACAGTGAGAGGCCCACGTACCGCAAAAAACAAAAGAAAAGAAAAAAAATCATAAAAAACAAAAGAAAAATAGGGTAGCATGAACTACAGCCAGTAGAATCAGAACCAAAGACCTCAGATATTGGGTTGATTAGATTCAAATTGTAAAATAAATACATTTTGATATGTTTAAGGCAATGGTTCTTAACATTATCAGGCCCATGTCTACTTTGTACAATAAATATTTTTGTAATGCCCCTATTCTTATCATGACAGAAATTTAAAATAATCTAATCTGCATATACACATTATATATGCATACATATATATATATCCCTTAAGTATAAAATATAGGAGAAAAAGTAATAGTAAAATAATGCATATTTCAATTAAAAATGCAGTAACAAAACCACACTAGAAGACATAATGAAATTGTCAGTGCTTGGTACTTGTCTCTCATAAATAAATCTGGACTTAAGAGAAGCCATTCCATACAAGCACAGGAAAATAAAAAAGAAGAGGTACAGGGGAATACTAGAATAAAAATTAGTACAAATGTATATATACAACGAGAAAGGGAATGACCTTAATTGAAGCAGCATAACATGTCAAGGCAAATTTAACAACAATCAATATATAAAATATGAGAAAATATAACACTCTTCAAGTGAGCTAGACCTTACTTATAAGTGCAGTACCCAATTCCCCATGTTGTAACATGGTAGACAATACTGATGAAGTACAGCAGAAAACTTACCATGTATCTTTTAACTGTACCTCATGCTGAGACATAAATTCAGTGTCAAGTATATAAAAAGACCTTGGAAACCATACCCTTTAATAGGTGACACGGAATAGCTGATGGATTGGAAAACAAAACAATAATACAAGAGTTTATAGAAAAATTGTTTCTGGAGACAGTATTTCAGTAGGTGTGAAAAGCAAACTGCAAACTCAAAATAAATACTTTCTACATGCAATTTTTAAATCTCTATGTTACAGACAAGTTAAGAATACATAGGTTCAGTAGGCTTCTGACCATGACAGACTCACTGTTACTAGACTTCTTCTTCAGTAAGCAACTAAACAACTGGAAAAGATATGTGAGGTAACTGTTTACAGGCACTGGATGGGACAACGGGCAGTGAAAAACTGATGCTTTATGGAAGGAAAACATTCAAAATAAGCACCATGTGTGATCTGGCTTCCTGAGTAGACTTTGGGACTAAGGGTCAAAGAGAAAGAACCCAGGCACAGCACAGTGATGTTAATGAGCAGAAGAATGAAAGATTTGAGCTAAAGGTTTATGAAGCAGTTGAAATTGTGGAACAGACTACTGGATAGAAGAAATGTGTGCAAAAGAGAAGCCTCTACCCCCATATACAGAATGAGACTTGCTAAGCACAGCAGAAAGAGGGTACTGTTGTTTGGTGCAGAGATAACCAGATACCAGATACCCAAGGTCACAAAGTGCTGGAAGATATAGGAGTTCTACCCAGACAGGGTGGTAAGACCACACTGGATTCTTAATCCAGCACCTTGGGTATTCAGCTGAGATCCCAGTAACTCATACTTTAGGAATAAGGACCGTACCCCAGAGGAAAGGCTGCATCCTAGGACTAAACACAAAACCAAAATAGATCTACACTGAATAAAAACAGGGCTGGCAGAATAAAAAACTAACAGTAATTCAATTGCCTACCAGAATAAAACTCAACACCTGTAAAAAAAAGATGAAAACCTAGATTCCCTACAACTATTAGCAGCAACATTCTGCACACACACAAAAAATTACTAGACATATAAAGAAGCAGGAAAAAAGCAGACAAGATAAAAGACCTTGAAAAGACCCAAAAGTTGGAAATAAAAGACCTCAGAACAGCTATGTTAAATACGTTCAACCGTGAAAAGGAAAAGAAGGACTTGCTGAATTTTAAAAAATGGGGAATCGTGGCAGGGAAAAAAAGAAAACAAAATAATCCAACTGGAAATTCTAGAACTGAAAGCTATATCTAAAATGAAAAGTTCACTAACTGGAAATTGCTGAAAAACGTCTGTGAACTTGAAGATGGACTACAAAAGAAATAATATGAACTGATTTCAGATACAATAAAGGACTGAAAAATACGAACAGAGTGTCTGTGACATGTGGGATAATACAAAGTAGTGTGTTATATGTGTAATTAGTCCCAGAAAAAAGGGAGAGAATGGAGCAGAAAGAAAAAAAAACTCGAAGAAATAATGGTTAAAAATTTCCTAAATTTTATGCAAAACATCTTGGATCAACAGATCAAAAATGCTCAGAGAATACCAAACATGATAAATGCAAAGAAAACACACCTTGGCACATGAATGATAATTACTACTGAAAACCCAAATAAAGGAGCAAGGGGAGCAAAGGGATACATTTCACACCATGGAACAAAGAAATGAATTACATTTAGTGTCTTCTCAGAACTAATGGAGGCCAGATAACAAACATCATCAAAGTAGTAAAAGAAAAAATACTTTTAATTGATTATTCTGAATCTATTAAAATATCCTTCATAAATGAGGATATAATAAAGATACCTGAGAGAACTTGTGGCCAGCAGACTTCCACAAGAAGAAATGCTAAAAAAAAAAAAGGAAAAAAAATTTCTTCAGGCTCAAGGGAAATGCTACCACATGAAAACTTCAATCTACACAAAGAAATGAAAAGAACTGGAAATTGGCAATGTGTACATAAACATAAAATGCTATTTATTTTCTATTCTTATTTACTTCTAAGATAAATATCAATCTAAAGCAAAAGCAATTACACTGACTTGTGGAATTTACAAGTTATGTCAAAGTAAATATATGACACAATAAATAGCACAAAGGATGACACAGGGGTGAATGAAATTATCCTTTTGTAAGTGCTTACATTTTACAGCACATTAAACAATATTAAGCAGAAAGAAAACAGGGAATGAATAGAAAGAAAAGTGAGAAAAATAGCAAACAAATAGCAAAGTTGTAGACTTATATCTAACTATGTTAATAATTAAATACAAATAGTCTCAATTCTCCAATTAAAAAGCAGAGATTGTCGGGTTTGATAAAAACCAGGTTTTTAAAATCAGTTTTTGATTTAAAAAATCTGGTCTGTTTCCCTAGAGATCTCTATTATACCTTCTATCTATTAAAGAAATTGAATTTGTAATAAAAAAATTTCCACAAAGAAAGCTCCAAGTCCAGATGGTTTTACTAGTGAATTCTATGTTAAATAAATTATACAATATTACAATATAGTTTTCATTATAAGGAAGGAAATTGTTTATAAGATCTAAATAATCCTAATACCAAAACCTGACAAATACATTATAAGACAATAAAATCATATACCCATATCCTTCATGAACACACAAATTAGCTAAATATTAGCAAAAAGAGTCCAGCAATATATAAAAAAGATTATGTATCATGAACAACTGGAGTTTATCCCAGAAATACATATCTATTGGTACTATCATTGAAAAGTCAATTAATTGACTTAAAAGTCATATTAATAAAGGAGATAAAAACACCTGATCAGTACATTCACAGAAAAGCATTTGAGAAAATCCAACATTCATTCATGAATAAAAATTTTCAGAAATTAGAAACATGAGAAAACTTCCTCAACCTGACAAAGGACTATCACAAAATAATTAATACTGAAATACTGAACACTTTCCTCCAAAGAATGAGGATGTCCATCACTTCTAATTAAAATTTTACTCAAGTACCTAGCCAGTCCATAAGGAGAAAAAAACACACAAAAACAAAACAAAAAAAGGAAAGAAATAAAAGTCATAAAGATGGAAAAGGAGTTATCTTCATTTGCAGAAAACATGATTATTAACACATAAAATCCTAAGGAGTCTACAAAAGATAACAGAATTAATAGACAAATGCAGTACTCAAGAAATCAATTGTATTATTATATACTAGCAGCAAACAGTAAACAAAATTTAAGGAAATTATATATAAGAGCAACCAAACACATAAAATACTCGAGTAAATTCAACAAAAGATATGGAAGGCTTTTAATACTAAAAACTGAAAAACGTTACTGGGAGAAATAAAACTTAAATAAATGGTTATATATCAGGTTAATGAATCCAAAGACTCAAAATAATCTATAGATTAAATGCAATCCCAATCAAATTTCCAGTTTACAAGCTCATTTGTAATTTCTATAAAAATGCAAAGGACCTTGAATACCCAAGGCAATTTTGAAAAAGATTAACAAGGTTGGAGGACTGATACTACCTTATTTCAAGAGTTACTGTAAAGATACAGTGGGTTTCTTCAATCTCGGCACAATGACATTAGGCCAGATAATACTTGTGCAGGCTGTCCTATGTACCGAAAGATTTTTTTTATCAGTATCCCTAGCATCTAACAACTAGATGCCAGTAGCAACCCCGCTCCTCAATTGTAACAACCGAAGATGTCTCCAGGCATTGCCAAATGTCCCCCCGGGGCAAAATCAACCCCAACTATCATACAATAAACTAGATAGGGTGGTACTGGCATTAGGATGGACAGATAGGTTAATACAAGAGAATCCATAAACATGCTACCTTTGGGCAGCCAGTTGATTTTCAACAAAAATTAAAGTTGAAATTAAATCAATGAAACAACGAAAGTCTTTATCAAAAAGGTAAGGCACTAGTAAGCTGCATAGCACATGGAGATCAGCTCGGTGCTTTGTGACCACCTAGAGGGCCGGGATAGGGAGGGTGGGAGGGAGATGCAAGAGGGAGGGGATATGGGAATATATGCATACGTATAGCTGATTCACTTTGTTATACAGCAGAAACTAAGACAACAATGTAAAGCAATTATACTCCAATAAACATGTTAAAAAAAAAGACATTAGTAAAATGTAGATAGGACAATGTGTGTGTCCTCTGAGACTGTCTCATACACTGAAATCATCTAACATTCCTACACAACCGTAATTACCTCTTCCCATTATTGACTAAAGTGGAGGAAATGATCAAAATACCCTTTCCCATCACTGACTACCATTTGTAGGGAAAATAACCAAAATCTCCTCCACAAATTTTCAAACACCTTCTGTGTGATAGGACCATGCTCACTGAGAACCATTAATCTAAAGAAGTAACAAGGGATTGAAACTATGGTCAGGAGCAAAAGATAAGCAGATTTGAAAAAATAAACAGAACACTCAGAAAATTTAAAAAAAAAGAGTAATTGGAACTAAAAATTCAATGGATGTCTTAAAAAGTAGATCAGAAATAGCTGAAGAGAACATTAAGAACTTCTGCTTCCAGCAATGTGACCAACCAATTCTCAAAAAAATGCATGGAAAAAACACACATTTGCATGCATTGCTGGGCTTGCAGAAAGCTGGGCTTGAATAAAATAAAGGTAAGAGCCTCCCCAAATAACACTAAAGGTAAAGTTAGAGCAAGGAGCAGTAAGCTATAAGCAAACAGGAAAGGCAGGGCTTCCCTGAGGATGGATGATAATAGTGCTGTAACAGGTGACTCGACTGAGTCACAGGGCCAGCAGCATCTTAAGTCTCTTCCACACTGAGGGATTTTTGAAATTAGTTATAATGATGAAGGCTATGGAAACCCATAGTTCCAGACAGAAGCAAACACAGTTACTTCTAGAGGAAAGTTTTCTCAATTTAAGCCTGTACTATTTCCATAGATATAATCAAACATGTATGACCTCATAATCAAAGGTAATGAGACACCAATAAATAAACCACCATGAGGTAAGGGTCAGCAGAAACAACAAACTACCAAGTTAGACTTCTAAGAACTTTATCAGAATTGTCAAAAACAGCCTATAAAATAGAGACAGAGTTTTTAAAGAAATAGAAAAAGATGAAGTTACAAAAATGAACAACCAACAAGAGACTAGAAAAAATAACCAGGCATATTTGAAAATAACAAACTCAACAGGACTATTAGGTATCGAATCAATGCTGCTGACATCTCAAACTCAGTGCAATTATTAAACAGCACTTAGGCACAGATAAAGGTTAGACTAATAAACTAGAAAGTAAATATCAAGAAATTACATGGAACACAGCATAGAAAGATAAGATAAAAATGTAAAAGAGGGACTTTCCTGGTGGTGCAGTGGTTTAGAATCTGCCTGCCAATGCAGGGGACATGGGTTCAATCCCTGGTCCGGGAAGATCCCACGTGCTGCGGAGCAACTAAGCCTGTGAGCCACAACTACTGCGCTCTAGAGCCTGCAATCCACAACTACTGAGCCCATGCATCGCAACTACTGAAGCCCACATGCTCTAGGGCCTGTGTGCCACAACTACTGAGCCCGCAAGCTGCAACTATTGAAGCCCGCGCACCTAGAGCCCGTGCTCCGCAACAAGAGAAGCCACTGCAATGAGAAGCCCACACACTGCAACGAAGAGTAGCCCCCATTCACCGCAACTAGAGAAAACCTGTGCGTAGCCATGAAGACCCAACACAGACAAAAATAACAAAAATTTTTAAAAAATTAAAAAAAAGAAAGAAGGAGAAAGAACAACAACAGAAAGGAAAAAAGAAAAAAAAATAGGAAAAAATCCAGTCTGAAAAGATAGCACAAAACCTGTAATAAAAATATATCAATAATGGCATTAAATGTGTACAGACTAAATGTACCAGTTTAAATACAGACTGTCAGATTAGATTTAAAAATATAAAAATCAGATATATGTTGTCTATAAAGGACATATAAAACAAAATAATATGAATAGCTTGAAAAAAAAGAGAGGAAAGAAACTATATTAGATCTTATGTAGCCACACACACAAATTCATATGCTGAAGTCCTAATCATCAATGTACTTGGGGAGAGAGCCTTTAAAGAGGTAATCAAGGTTAAATGAAGACTTCAGGGCGAGGCCTTAATCCAAAATGACTAGTGTACCATTATAAGAAGAGAAAGAGACACCAGGGATATGTGTGCATCCAGGTGAGGACAAAGTGAGAAGGCACCATCTGCAAACCAAGGAGAGAGGCCTCGGGAGAAACCAAACCTGTCAACACATTGATCTTGGACTTTTAGCCTCTAGAACTGTGAGATATAAATTGTTGTTTAAGCCACCTAGTCTGTGGTATTTGGTTATGGCAACCTTAGCAGACTAGAACGTCAGACAAATATTAACTAAAAGAAAGCTGGTTTTATATATATATATATATATATATATTTTTTTTTTTTTTTTTTTTTTTTGGCTGTATGTGTGCCTCTCACTGTTGTGGCCTCTCCCGTCGCGGAGCACAGGCTCCAGACGCGCAGGCTCAGCGGCCATGGCTCACGGGCCCAGCCGCTCCGCAGCATGTGGGATCTTCCCGGACCGGGGCACGAACCCATGTACCCTGCATCGGCAGGCGGAATCTCAACCACTGCGCCACCAGGGAAGCCCTGGTTTTATTAATATTAACAGAAAAAATATACTTTGAGGCAAAAATATATTCCTAGGAATAGAAAAGGATGCTACATGATGAAAAATAATTGAATTTATAATTTAAATATTTATATATATATACATACAAAAATGGACAGATCTAGAAGGAGAAACTGACAAATTCACCACTTTAGATACTGATTATGCAAACCAGCTGAAGAGGACATTTTACAATTATTTGGAGGAGATTTGAATATGTTATGGGTTTTAGATAAGATGAAAATGTATAACAATAGAAAAGAGATTACTGGCTAAAAACTTACCAGGTTATGAAAGAGCCATATATTTAGGCAAATATTGATACATACATATGTAGAAAAACACACAAACACACATACACACACAGAGACATTGGGAATATTTACTAACAACTAATTCTATACCATACAGGTGCTGGAAGTTAGATATACAATGATAAATAAGGAAGATCAGATACTATCCTCATGGATTTTATACGTCAAAGCAACTCAGATTGTAGGTCTCATGGGCTTCCGCTCTTTCTATGACACACACTTCTTTGAAACTTTAAAAAAGTCCTTTGAGACAACAAAGCTAGAACTCGACATTCCTTAGTAATTCAATTACAACTAGGTGTTCCCTGGTTGTCTATTTCTTTTATTCATTAAAATGGGCATTTTTTTCTTCTTTTAAAAATTATTATTGACATACAACATTACAGTAGTTTCAGGTGTGTAGCATGATTCAATATTTTACATATTGTGAAATGATCACCCCAATAAGTCTAGTTAACATCCATCACACAGTTACAAACATTTGTTGTCTTGTGATGAGAACTTTTAACATTTACCCTCTTAGCAACTTCCCAATATAAGTGCATTTTTTTTTCTTTTAGGTATAGCTACTTAACTTAGAGAGTCCTATACACCTTTTACATCATTTGTAAAACAGTCTTACATTTTATACCATGTACTGAATCTCCTAAGGAAACAAAAGTGGCTAAATCAACATTTCTCTGATATTTTGGTGATCTATGACTGACTTAAGAAAAAAATTTTAACAAAGTTAATGAGGCCTATAATTGACCTGATAATATAAAAACAGTGATTTTAAAACATTACAAATCCATTTAGTATTAATTAAAATTACTATAAAAATGCCATTTCAGAAAATAGAGAGAAAACAGTACATGAAAGAAAGAATAGCTAAGCTTCAGATTTTTTAAAAAGTAGTATTAGATAGCAAGCCCATCATATATTGATCATTTGGAGAGGCATGTGGTCAAGTTTACAGTTCCGAGTTCTGGTATTGCTCAGCATCCCACCAACTGGACTTTGAAAAGCAGCCTGGCCATGCACTATGAGATATGAGACTTCCTTCCTGAGCCAAAAAAAGAGTGATTTTTTTTCTTTTTAGCATGGCTCAAGTGTTTGCAGACATGATAGCTTTTTAATTTTTTAAGAAAATATAATTTAAAATGAGTAAAGGGTCACCCAGAATTTAATTAAACAGGCATACCTATGTAAAATATACCTAGAAGAGACAATGCCTTCAAGTACTCCTATAATTTTCAGTCTGTGATGGGATTATTTATCTGCTTTTTCTATTTCTAACAGTTTAACTGTTAGACTATTCATAATACATATACCTACAGCATTATTTTTCCTTCTATCTTTAACAACACCTTTCTAATATATCATAGATCCAAATTTTACTTATTACACAATTGTAGATATTAAACATCAGAGGTAAATTATTTTTAATAAATATGAAGATATTAAACTATTGCTATTAAAGTAATATCCAATGACTGTATTCAATTCTTAGAGCATGAAAAAACAGATCAAAGTATATGAAGTGATAGTTTACAGTTATGATTACATTTATGGCTTTACTATAGAAATTTAAATTTCTATTTATATCAATAGTATTGTTCCTCAGATTTATCAACTGTAAGGATTCCTGTACCTCAGGAATTTCATGAATAAAATAATTTGAATTCCTATCAAAATACCAGTGGGATTCTCTTGGTAGTGACAAAGACTTGACAAAGTGATATTAAAGTTTATCCAGAATTGACATGTACACACTGCTATATTTAAAAAGGATAACCAACAAGGACCTATTTTATAGCACAGGGAGCTCTGCTCAGTGTTATGTGGCAACCTGGATGGGAGAATGGATACACGTATATGTATGGCAGAGTCACTTTGTTGTGCACCTGAAACTATCACAACATTGTTAATCGGCTATGCTCCAATATAAAATAAAAAGTTAAAAAAATAAATAAAGTTCATCCAGGAGCTACAAGGATATTTTAGACCACTAATAAAGGGAGATTTGCTTTCTAGGTACTAAAAGGTATTACAAACACAGAGAAATAAAGACACTTGGTGGAAGAAAAATCAAGACAAACAATACAAAATTGGAGTCCTGAAACACACATCTTAGAGATAACACATAGAAGAAATCATTATGTAACAAAAGAGGCTTCAGGTTAATGGAAAGAGTTCAAACAAGAGATACTGAGTATGGGGAAATTTAAAATAAAGCTTTATTTTATGTAAAGGTATAAATTAAATTTTAGATGGAGTTATGAGTTAAAAGAAAGAAACCATAAACCAGAAAACATATAGATCACTATTTATCTGATCTATAAGAAACAAAGGCAGAAACAAAATGCAAGAACTCACCAAATGAAAGAGCAATGAAATTGGATATGCCAAAGATGATCTCAGATGAGGCAAAATTATTATTTGTAGGTGAAAATATTTCATACCTTGAAAACCATAAATACATTGAAAAATTATTAAAATCAATAAAAAAGAAGTTAATAAGGTGGCTGGTTACAAAAATGTTACACAAAATCAATTCCATTTAGAAAAAAAGATTATAAAAGAAGGAAAAAAATGTCAATTTGAATAGTACAGAAACACATACACACACAATGATAATAAACCCCAGGACAGATTGTAGACATGTGTTTAGATTACTTAACTCTTCTTTTACGTTAACAAAGTATAGTTTTCATTTTCACTATTTAGGTCCTGCATATCTCTTATTAAACTTTATTCCTAAGTGTTTTCATTTTTTGTTCCTTTGGTAAATTAAATATATTCTTCAGTGAGCAGAGGAAGATAACAGAGTTTCTCTCCTCTGTCCTCCATCCTCCTATCTCCCTTAGCAAAAGGGTCATGGTTTGCTAATTTGTTTACTGACAGCTCAGAAGAGCAGAAACTATACCTTCCACAGCTCAGAGATTTGCCTCTGCTCAAAAAATGCTAAAAGCCAGCTCTATACTCTTGTTTAGGGAAGAAAAACCATGACTGGAGAAATAAACAGCAGGGAAAAAACACAGGGACAATGTAATCTGATGAAGAAAGATGCACCTTTAGAAAATGCTCCCACTGAAATTCTCTGAAGAAAATTTTAACCTAAACCAGTTAGTTTAGAACAGAGAAAAAAAGGCTGTCTTGAATTGAAAACATGATTTGAAATTTTAAAATTAAATAGGAAGAACAGTGATAGGAGAGAGTCACACCTGAGAACTCAATATGCTGGAAGTTCAAGAGGAACAATCTTACAACAAAAAGTAAGACAGATGGAAATGCTAAGAAAAAAAATAATAAGAAACTTTAAAGACCAATTTTGGAACTAACAGTTGACTAAGAGGGGTTCTAAAAGGAGAAAAGGAGACAAGTAAAGAAATATGTAAACAAATTACAGAAGAAAATTTCTAAACACATGAAAAAACGAATATTTAGTACAGGTGACCCTGTTTTTGTACTAAGACTTTCTCAAGTGAAGGAAGTAGCATGTTTTACATTATGGCACAAGTTCCTAGTGTTGCTGAAGAACGGAAACAGTTTGCAGAATGGCTACTTTGAATAGCACTGTTTTACGGATAATAGTTGTTTTTGCCTAACTCATCTAACATCTCTTTTCATAATAGCACCTTGGTTTGCTTTTGGAGAGTCCTCCTTTCCCTACTTTAAATCCTTGTGGTTTAGATGGGGCTCACCTCACTCCTCAGCTCAAGGGGTGGGCAAATGACTGCTGTCTAGCAAACCAGAGTGCCGCATTACAGGTTAGAGCAATCCTGGGCTTTCGCTAGAATTGCTGGTAATTCTATCCCTCTTGGCATGTGGATTGAGCACTCAAATCCAGATATCTCTGAAACTACTCTAATTCCTGGAATTATAAATTATGCAAGTCAATACATTTCTTTTTTTCCTCCTGAAGCCAGTGGTTCTCAAATTTCAGAGCACATCAAAATTACCTAGAGGGTTTGTTTTAAAAAATAATAACAATAACAGAACAAAAGACAGATTGCTGAGGTCCATAACCTGGTGGGTAAGTCTCGATGAGGCCTGAGAATCTGCATTTCTGGCAAGAGTCCATGTGATGCTGATGCTTGTCCAGGGACCACAACTGTGAATGATTGCCTTATGCCATTATGAGTTGGTTCATATTACTTACACCTGAAAGATTAGTGACCAACGTATCTCCAAACAGATGAAAAAAAATGAAATAACCCTTGAAGCAAAGTGAAAATTAAAAATTTAAATTATCCAGAAAATAATGAAAATAATAAATTCATACCAAAACCTATGCAACACAATGAAGCTTTTCTTAAAGGAATACTTATTGTCTGGAATCCTTATTGTTAATAAAAATAAAAATGAAAACTAAGTATTCAACTTCAGAAAGTAGAAAAAATAAACAAAATTAATAAAACAAAATTAACAAAAGTTGAAGACTTTTTACTGTAAGATCTGAAATAAAGAAACAGAGAAAACCAACAAAAGCAGCAGAAAATATAGATAAGACAAAAGCTAATTATTTAGAAACATAAATCCACAAGAAGCCTAAATAGGAAGAAACAGACAAAATAAAAATGTAAAGTGCTAGAGATTATTAAAATCCAACTGCACAATGGGAGAGACTAAAAGAGTAAGAGGATCTTATTGCCACTTTATGGCAATGTATCAGAAAATATAAAGGAGGTAAATAATTCCCCAGCAAAATATACCAAATTCAACCAATCAGAAGTAGAAAAACCTAATAGATAAGACTCTGGGAACATAATTTTTTAAACTACAAAAGGCAAAGAAAGGGCTTAGATGTTTTGTAGCTCAGCTCTATCACCATTTTTTTTTTTTTTTTTTTTTTTTTAGCGGTACGCGGGCCTCTCACTGTTGTGGCCTCTCCCGTTGTGGAGCACAGGCTCCAGACGCGCAGGCTCAGCGGCCATGGCTCACGGGCCCAGCCGCTCCGCGGCATGTGGGATCTTCCCAGACCGGGGCACGAACCCGTGTCCCCTGCATCGGCAGGCGGGCTCTCAACCACTGCACCACCACGGAAGCCCTCTATCACCTTTTAAGCTGTGGGTTCCAAATCATTTTGATCACACACACTTATCAGTAAAATATTTTTGAATATCCATCCCAATATATGTATATTTGCTTGTATTTATAAAGTAAATGCATACTTTATAAAGTAAATGTATACATTATTAAACAAAAAAATAAATAAATATAAACACAAGTCATGATATTTTTTTCCATGTATGAATAAAATGAATCTATTATCTTGTCTATCTATTGGAGATAGATTTTCCACTTTGGAGACTAGTACTTTAATTCTTATGTATATTAAATTACCCCACAACATAGAAATAGACAGAAAACTACCCAAACATTAAATAAAATAGCCTTAGTAATAAAACATGATGAGGAAAACACATTAAAAAGTCCAAGTTCATGAAGACCAATAAATATTATGAAACTGAATATATCAGCATATCATGACTAAGAGGGTTTTTTCCCACAGGAATATAAGAATTATTCAACTTCATAGAATCTATAGATGTAATTCATTGTATCAATAACTTGAAGTCAAAAATTACATAATTATGTCAACAGATGCTGAAAAGTTTTTTGATATAATCTGACAGGTATTCATAATAAAAAGAGAAGGGAAGCAATTAAACATTATGATTATTAACTGAAAATAACACATTTAAATTTGAAATATTACAGCCATTTTCATTAAATCAGAAGATAGGATGCCTGCTGTCAGCAGCATTTTCAACACTGTTTAGGAAATTCTAGTCTATTCCATAAGAAAAGAAAATTAAATAATAGGTATGACTATTGGAGAAGACACAAAACTATTGCCCAAACCCATAGTTTTTCTCTACAAAAGCAGTGGCCAGTTAAAAGGAAAAAACAATTATTCACAAAAGCATCAAAAATACCTAAGAATAATCATTACAAGAAATCTATATAAGTAACTTATTAAAGGTCACAGGGACTTCCCTGGTGGTCCAGTGTTAAGAATCCGCCTTCCAATGCAGGGGACATGGGTTCGACCCCTGATCTGAGAAGATCCCGCATCCCGCGAGTCAACTAAGCCCATGCGCCACAGCTACTGAGCCCACACTCCAGTGCCTGCGAGCCACAACTACTGAAGCCTGTGTACTCTAGAGCCTGCATGCCGCAACTACTGAAGCCTGCGCACTCTGGGGCCCGCGTGCTGCAACTACCGAGCCTGCGTGTTGCAACTACTGAAGCCCACACACCTAGAGCCCGTGCTCCGCAACAAGAGAAGCCACCGCAATGAGAAGCCCGTGCACAGCAAGAGTAGCCCCCGCTCACCGCAACTAGAGAAAAAAGCCCACGCACAGCAATGAAGACCCAGCACAGCCAAAAAATAAATAAGTAAAAATAAAGGACACAAAAATAACTTGAAAAAAATGGGTCAACATAACCTATATGCTCCTCCAATCCCATTCTCTTCTCTGATCTCAGAGTAGCATTATGATGAACTCAGCGTTCATCATGTTTCATATTTTTACCATAAATATAAGTATTCACAGACAATGCATAATATTACTTGATGGTTTAAAAAAATTAATAAAGATGAATAATATTGCATCGATCATTCTGCCCCTTGCTTTATTAATTAACATTATAGCGGGATTTTTAAAAAAGTAATCCAGACTGATAACGGTAGCTGTAGTCTGTTCATTTTAACTCAATTTCATTTTGAGAATATACTATAATTTAAGCATCCTCTTGGTAACAGACATTTAGGTTGTTTCTGAGTTGTTTTTTTTTTCTATTACAAGCAATGCTGCAATAAATATTTTTTTACACAATTCTTTGTGTACATGTGACCGTAACCCACAGAGAAAACATTTTGCGTCATAATTCAGTACTCACACACACAAAAACACCCAGCATAACCCAAAAGTATATGAAACAATACTCTTACTACATGCACTTAACTCTGATGACTTTTATTGTTCTATTTCATTAAGAAATAGCACTAATACTTTCCATAATCTACCAAATTAATATCAAAAGGCACTAGTGGGTCCCAGCCCACATTCTGAAAAACACTGCTCTGGTAAATCCACCTAGAAGTGGAATCAAAGTATATGAAAAATTTTGATTCCACCAGATATTGCCACATTGCTCTCTCAAGTGGATTCATTGATTATGAGTCCCATCAGGACTGTGTGACATTCTTCACACTACTTAGTATGGTCAGACCTTAAAATTTCTGCTACTTCTATGGGAGTGAAATTATATCTCATTTAAATCAGTATCTTTTTGTTTATTGAATATTAATTTTTTTCTTTTATAAATTACTATTTGCTCATTTTTCTGTTGGGCTTTTACTTCCTTTTGATTTGTAGTCCTTTATATATTATGGATATTAATTCCTTATCAACTACATGCAATACCTTTTGCAATATCTACATTGCAAATATCTTTTCCCACTCTATATTGTATTAGATTTCTAACTTTGTTTATACTGTTGGTGCTGGACTCTTTTATGTCAGTTAGGTTATGCCTGGTAACTATGTTTCCCAGAGTCTTTTTTCTGGATGGTTCTGGGTTACAGTCAGCCAAAAGAGAAACTCATATACTACAAGACATGGAAAGCAAAAACAAAGCAGAAGCCATTATCATGGTCAGCCACGGTAGCACACACAGATCTGCCCAGCACGTCCTGGCTTGCCCTCTCTGGTACTCTGTGCCCACCTTGTCTTCCCAATGTTGGTCCCACTGACCAGCAGCCTGACACCATCCCTTGTCTGCAAATCCAGAGAGGTTGTCACGACACAGAGGTAGCAGTTTCCATAGCTCTCCCCAGGGGCTCCCTCTCCCCAGTTCCTCTGCAATACCAGATACGCTTGGCTTTTTGGATTTCCCTGCATGCTTTGATTTGTCTATCTAGTCCAGGGCTTCTGAAGACTGGTTAGTGAATATTTCTCTAATGTACTGTATGTACTGACCCTTCCCTTGCCCATCAACTCTCACATTTGTGTAAGTTCTTTTTTTAAAAAAATTAATTATTTTTAAATTTATTTTTATTTTTGGCTACGTTGGGTCTTCGTTGCTGCACGTGGGCTTTCTCTAGCTGTGGTGAGTGGGGACTACTCTACGTTGCAGTACGTGGGCTTCTCATTACAGTGGCTCCTCTTGTTGCGGAGCACGGGCTCTAGGCGCACAGGCTTCAGTAGTTGTGGCACATGGGCTCAGTAGTTATGGCTTGCAGGCTCTAGAGCACAGGCTCAGTAGTTGTGGCGCACGAGCTTACTTGCTCTGTGGCATGTGGGATCTTCCCTGACCAGGGCTCAAACCCGTGTCCCCTGCATTGGCAGGCGGTTTCTTAACCACTGCACCACCAGGGGAAGTCCCTTGTGTAAGTTCTGAATCTTCAATTTTCATAACACTTAAAGTGGCTCTATCTTCCTGACTGAAATCTTTGCCAGGTAGAAATTTTAAATTCTGAAGTAGTCAATTTAATTTAACTGCTTATAGTTTGTATTTTTTGTGTCTTGTTTAAAAAAAAAAAAATCCTTCCCAAACTTAAGAGCTGTAAAGTTTTGCTTTACACCTTTAGATCTTCAGATATGTTATGAGGTCGGGGTCCAATTTTACTTTTTCTCTATAGTCAGATATACTACCAGGACCATTTATAATCTTTGCATTATTTTCCAAGATCTGAAAAGCACCTCTGCCATAAATTAATATTTGTATATATTCTCATTGCTAATGGTCTATTCATCTTTCACTGGGCCATCACCTCACTTATTTACATATACTTACATAGCTGTATAATAAATATAGATATCTGGTAGGGAGAGCCTTGAAACTTTGATTTTCATCTACAGAATTGTGAGGTTATTATTGGTCTTATTAACTTCCAAGTCAATTTAAAATCGACCTTATTGGAATTCTGAATGAAATTACATTGAATCTGTAGATTAATTTATAGGAAATTATGCTCTTTAAAATATTGAGTCTTGCCATTTATTAACAAAATATCTTTCTCCATTTATTTAGGTTTGCTTTTATATACCTCAATATGTTTATCATTTCTCCATAAATATCTTTCATAGTTTTGTTAGATTTATTCCTAGGTATAGTATATTACAGTTTATGTTCCAATTGTGAAACAAACCCTTATTTTATTTTTAATTTTTTAAATGTTTTTAAGAATTAAATTGTGCCATGACACCTAATGATTGCACTTTTTTCTTTTTTTTGGCTGCATCGGGTCTTCTTTGCTGCATGGGCTTTCTCTAGTTGTGGCAAGTGGGGGTTATTCTTCATTGCAATGCACAGGCTTCTCATTGCAGTGGTTTCTCTTGTTGCAGAGCATAGGCTCTAGGCATGTGGGCTTCAGTAGTTGTAGCACACAGGCTCAGCAGTTGTGGCTCACGGGCTCTAGAGCGCAGGCTCAATACTTATGGCGCACAGGCTTAGTTGCTCCACGGCATGTGGGATCTTCCCAGACCAGGGCCCGAACCCATGTCTCCTGCATTGGCAGGTGGATTCTTAACCACTGTGCCAACAGGGAAGTCTCAGCAAACCCTTTTTAAAATACCAGTTTCTAATTGTGAATTCCTAGGATGCAGAACTGTCCTTACACTCCAGATATTCATTTGTTCTTAGTTTGACTTTTGTGTATTTATAACTAGCAATCTTGCTAAATTTTTTTTATTCCAATAATTTATCTATGGATAACCATGGATATAAAATCATATTGATGTGAATAACAAAGCATTTGCTTTCTTCTTTTCCAATCCTTAGATCTTTTACTTAGTTTTCTTCTCTTATTGCATTGGTAGCACCTCCAGTAGTATCAATACCAAACCCAAGAGGGGACTCTAGATGGGCTATTAAAACTGAGAGGACTAAAAGCAACTGCTTAAATCAGAGAACAGAATCTCAAGTCAGCCAAGTAGGAAAAAGAAAGGATTGACTTAATAGCAGTTCCATACAATGATACTATAAAAAAAAAAAAAAATCACTGTCCCCAGAGGCTTTTATTTGTGACAGCATAGAAGTGAGGAAGCAGGCCAAGTATAAAGAGCCCTGGTTCAAATTTAGCACAGGCAAGCAACTGAGCTCCTCTAACCATGATCATATACCTGCTTACCCAGTTAATGAAGATATCTATGAAATTCAGTTGTCCTTAGTACAAGAGTCTTGAAAAACTGAGTTTAAAAATAATTACAGGGCTTCCCTGGTGGCGCAGTGGTTGAGAGTCCGCCTGCCGATGCAGGGGACACGGGTTCGTGCCCCGGTCTGGGAGGATCCCACATGCCGCGGAGCAGCTGGTCCCGTGAGCCATGGCTGCTGAGCCTGCGCTTCCGGAGCCTGTGCTCCCCGGCGGGAGAGGCCACAACAGTGAGAGGCCAGGGTACCGCAACAACAACAAAAAATTACAAAAACTATAGATAATATTAACTCTCTATCACAAAAGGAAAGGAAACATTTAACTTTGATCCTTATTAGCCCATATATTTAGAATAATCATACAACAGACAAGACTTGAAGAAAAATTTTAAACTTAAAGAAAAGTTTTAGAGGCCAAAATTCTTGATTTCTTGCTTGACTTGTTCTAGATTTCCCTTTAAGAGAACATTTTCCCCTTTACAAAAACATTTTCTAAATTTAATATTTGTTCTCTGCTTATATCCGAAGTATCTATACTTTACAGGTAGTTCTTCATTATATGAAAATGCATATGTTAAAATTTTTACTTTAGATGGTAATTTATTATGAATCTGATTTTACAGAAGTAGAAACTGTGTTACTAAATTACTACTTCTTATCGATAAGTGCAAGCATATTAAAATCTATTTATTAAAGTTTGGTAATCTTATCTACACCAACAAAAAGAACCATCTCTTTATCATATGAGAATAATTCAAGTTGTAGCTCTTAATATGTTTACTTTAACCAAATTTCAAAAAACAAAAATTCCAGTGTAAATTTAGAAGGAGCTTTGCAAAAGGCTCTTCAAGTTCATAAGAACTGAATTTGACTTGTACTTCCTTATTAATGGAGAATAAAGAAAGGCTAGCTGAAGGCTGCTAACAACTTTGTAATTCTCTGAAAATGGCACTTGGGCTTGGGACACAGGACTAGTATTTCAGTGGAGGAATTTGGCAGTATAAAGTATAGACATTTTCTGTGGATCAGTCTTCATCTTAGTCAGCCCTTATTGTTCAAACAGGAACAGACTGGATCTCCTAGCAGATATAAGCATGAGGATTCATGTTTTTTAAAGTTTACAACTAACACTCTGAACAATGTTGTATGTTCATTAAAAATATACATACTTAGTATTAAAGGCTAAATTAATTTCTTTTTTTGAAAGGTCTCCAAGTTTAAAAGTATTAGCCACTTTTCATAATCCCTTTTATTAAAACCATACAATAAATAATCTTATTTTCACCAAGACCAGTCTAAAGTAAGGAAGCTATGTAAAGTTACTTCTTAAACCCACAATTTCTACTTGTTATATTATAAGTTGCTTCTGGACCATTTCTTTTCTATAGGTATTATTTTACTATTTATTTTTCTTAGAATAAAATGGCAATCAGAGAACCTAAAATTGTGATTATTTGCCACTTGGCTTCTGACCATTCTCATCAGGCAACTTGGGAGACCTATGCAGCGCCAAATGAAGTTCTGCCCACACAATGTCTTGTGGTGGGTGATGAGAATGGCACATTGTCTGCCTAGTCCGAACAGAGGTCACAGCAGGGAGAGCATCTGCTAAGATAATGTGAATGAAGGAAACAACCATAATTGCCTCATTAAGAGATCTCTGGCCAAATAATCACAAGAAGAAAGGAAACCACCCTAAAATTAGGTATATAATAAGGAAAATTTGGGGTAGAATTAAAAAATGCAGAATTCGGGAGACTTGGGTATTCCACTGGTTTTGCTAATTTTCTTAGTCACTGTATGAATGAATGGAAACGTGGATGCAACAGTTCAGTTATTCAACTCCAGCCCTTGCCAATCATTAGTAAGAAGCAGAAGATGCAGATTCACAGCTGTCCAGGATACAAACAAATGTAAAATATAGGGTGGTGGGGAATTGCTTACAAGGGACCAAAACTTAGGAACTAAGATTTAAAGTCTATTTTGAAATTACAATGAAGAGCATACAGTCTAAGAACGGGAGGGAAAAAAGGAAAGGGAAAAAAGGAAATTGTCTCTGCTTAACCAATTTACTTTCTTCTGTTTTCTATCTCTATGTTTTAAAAATAGATTTTTCTTATGTCAATGGTATATAATTACAACTAAATCCTCAGTCACTTTAAATTATATATAATTGAATATATATTTCATTCAACTGCTGATAAAATTATTTCACAGTAAAAGCTAAGGTAAATATTTTCCCAATTTCGATTTAAATTAAGCATCTAAGCTGAATGAAAAACTAAAATGTATTGAAACTGTGACAAATTATTTTTGCATTTCCTGATATTTGGAGATTAAGCTTTATTAATTTGTATTATACAGTTAACATTGTATAAATAGAATCTTGTAGTGAATTATGATTATTAAATTTTTCTGATTCCAACAAACACAGTAAAATTAGCTTGTTACAACCACAAGCCAGGTTTAAAATAAGCAAACTATTTGATGACTTTGATGTTTTGCACCCAAAATGTGCTGGCTAATTTTTCCATTCCATTTACCATTCCGGTCTTTAAACTGCCTTAATCTCCTGCCCTCAGATGTTGACCTTGTAAGAATAGGGGTCATAGGTCAGAATAGACAGACCTCAAAGGATCTGGACTATCAATTCATGCCTGAGAGATTTCTCTTCCACAATAGGAACCTACTAAACAGCAAATTCCTAAATCTAATCACACAAGTATCAGGGTGAAACAGTTATTTATTGGAATTTGTTGATTTACATTTTTCAAACATCTCCTGCACCTAAAGAGCATTTTTCTTTTTCTTTTGGGAGCAGGTTCTGGGACATAATAAATATGAAAATAAAATCATTGAAAGAATTTTTAATATAAAACAGATATCCTTAATAAAATGGCACCATAAACCTGAGTACAGCTTTATTGTTTCCAGGAATGCTATGTGGATTTCAAAAATATAGAACTAGAATTCCTAACTATAAAGTACCTGGGAAACTTCAAATTATACCACAGAGATAATGAGTGTAAGAGATTATACTGCCACAGAGGTGGATGGGGAGGGAGTGGAGGAGGGTTACCACTAGTTAGTTTTGAGCTCTCTAAAGGAGAATGAGGGAATTAAATAAGTATTTTTTCTTTTTAATAAACAGGTGAAAATATATGATCCTTCAGTGAGGACAGACAAAAGCAAAATTCTTATGGCTTCCAAATCTTCTTGCAAATTAAAAAATTTGAAACCACAAAACTAGGACCCTGTAAAAATAACTCTTCTATCATACATCTTTAATTTTTTTAAAAAGGCAAGTTCCCTCTTCTGAGCTGAGAATTTAGACATATAAAATGAGTTTCTATTTACATTCACTTTGGTCTTTCTGGCCATACATGGTAAATATAACATAATGTACCATTCTAACACCATTTTAACACTGGACTATAAGGAATGTCAAATTTCATAATCAGTTTTTAAGTCTAAATGAAGAGCATCTTAAAAATGATAAATTTACAAGTCTTTCTAACATGAACAAATGAATTTCCTATACTTCCATGCCAAAAGCAGTAATACGGAACATCATAACAATTAACCTTCTTTCTAAACAAAATACACTGAAAGTTCAACTCATGTAGAAAATCAAGAAGCTTACTCATGTGCTAATGCAGTGATGCAAATGTATTATTGCCTGAAATGGAATGAAAGCAATAGAACGTTGGTATTATTTTCTAAGTTATTTTAAAAATCTCAAGTCAACATTGTTGAAAGGGAACTTGCATTATTATGAATAGCACTTCTTGCACACTGCGGTTGGGTCAAAAGATGTGGAAGGTTGAGAACAAAGAAGACAGTCACTATGCTAGAAAAAAATTACAATAAAAAAGGAGGTTAAAAAAACCATAAATAAAAAACCACAAAATTATATGTATATATTTATACCTATCATGCATATATGCATTTCAAATATTTTTTTAAATTACACATATTTTTATTCTTTAATTATTAAGGATTAAAATAATTTAATCTACATAGAAACATTTCCAGACCATTTGTTTCAGTCCACATCATTTTTACTAATATAACACATATGTTAATACAAACTGAAATTTTATTATATAAAATATTTAATTCTATATTACAGGTTGACATAATTATTTCATATAAATAAGATAGTGACAAATAAATAAAATCCTCATTCTACTATCTTCCCCCACAATTTCATTCTGTTAGAAGTTACTTCTTTTTCCTCATAGTAAATTGTAGCTCTTTAAAGAATAAAAAGATACCAAAATATACGCCAGTTTTTCAGAATAAGAATAAAGTTTTAAAATCTTTTATTAACAACAACCTTCATGTTAGCATAAAGAGAGCTTTTATAAGGTCATTAAATCTCTTTACTCTTCTGATAATGAACATAAGAAAAAGTAAACAGCAAATATAAATCAAAAATTATTTCATTTAAAAATTTAAGAAAATATTTTAAACATAAGAGAATTTAAAAGTTAATATTTACTGCTATTATGTAGCTGGATGCTAGTAACAGCATACTAAATTCAGCAGAATTAAGACAATAAAAAAATAAACTCACTTTCTTTTGCAAATAGTTTACTTAAAATTAAGATAGAATCTTTAAAATTATTTTTTTATTTCTTGCCACAGAAACATAAATCTTCTCAAAAATATGATTCTATATATAGATGTATATATATATAGAACAAATAAGTTCTCTTGAGTGACAAAACCAAATTTGAATTTGTTAAAATAAACATTTTAGAGCTTTAATTTTTAAACCTGAAATGACAGAAATTAAACTTTCTAACTTAAAAACATTTCAAGAGAAAAGATATAGTTTTCAACAGATGGTGTTTGAACAATTCATATTATTCACAGGCGAAAAATGAGCCTAGACCTCAACCTCACACTTCACACAGGGGAAAAAAACTCTGTGATTAATCAAATTTGGAGTTAATCAAAGATTTTTTAAACATGACAAAAAATAAAAGATTGATAAACGTCTTTATCAAAATTTAAAACTTTTGCTCTGTGGGAGATACTTAAGAGACTGGAACAATAAACCACAAACTCAGAAAAAATATTTGCAAATCATAAATCTAAGGACTTCTATCCACAATTTATATAAAGAGCTCTCAAAATGCAACAATAAGAATCCAGTTTTCTGGATTTTACAATAATAACTAATAGTAGTAAGATAGAAATATTATAATATGCTATAATAAAAGTTATATGAATATATCTCTCTCTCAAAACATCTTATTGTATAAATTTAATGTCTTTCCCATTTTAACTATGCACTTATCATGCACTGTGGCCATAACTTTTGCAGCTTGGGATGCAACAAGAATATCACAAATTTCTTTTTCCTTCTTCACAATTTCACAGATAGAAGATTCCTTCATATCATATCTTAGCAACCTTAGCACATGATTTTTTTTTTCCTGATTAAGTCAAGACCTTTCTCCTTTTCACTTAGAAGAAGCACTTCGCGGCTGCTCTTTGGCATATCCAAATTGCCAGCAACACTACTCCTGTGCTTTGGAGCTATTATTAAGTAAAAAAAGGGTTATTTGAACACACACACTGCGATATCATGATAGTCAAACTGATATCCAAGATGGCTGCTAACTGACTAATGGACAGTGTATGCTGGACAAAGGGATGATCCAGGTCTGGATGGAACAAAGCAAATGGTGCAAGATTTCATCACACTACTCAGAACACTGCAGTTTAAAACTTACCAATTGTTTATTTCTGGAATTTTCCATTTAATATTTTTGACAACTGATGACCATGGATAACTGAAATCCCAGAAAGCAAAACTGTGGATAAGGGGGGAATACTATGTTGATACACTCAAAAGTTTGGATGAATTTCAAAGTCATTATGTTGAGTAAAAAGAGCTAATTTCAAAAGGTTACAAATGAACTAAGCCCAAATTAGGAGAAGGAAGAAAATAAAGACCACAGTGGAAATAAATGAAATAGAGACTAAAAAGACAATAGAAAAGATATATGAAACTAAGAACTGATATTTTGAAAAGATATACAAAAT